>NC_136270.1:34159587-34561286 GCF_964187855.1 Myxine glutinosa | reverse complement strand
ACTAACACAAGTGCGAAAAGTGGGTTTTCAACACTAACACAAGTGCGAAAAGTGGTTTCCTTCACCAACACCAGTGCGAAAAGTGGTTTTTCAACTCTAACACAAGTTCGAAAAGTGGTTTTTCCACACTAATACAAGTGCAAAAGTGGTTTCCTGCACCAACACAAGTGCGAAAAGTGGTTTTTCAACACTAACACAAGTGCGAAAAGTGGTTCTTCAACACTAACACAAGTGCGAAAAGTGGTTTTTCCACACAAATACAAGTGAAAAAGTGTTTCCTGCACCAACACAAGTGCAAAAAATGGTTTTTCAACACTAACACAAGTGCGAAAAGTGGTTTTTCAACACTAACATAAGTGCGAAAAGTGGTTTTTCCACACTAATACAAGTGCAAAAGTGGTTTCCTGCACCAACACAAATGCGAAAAGTGGTTTTTCAACACTAACACAAGTGCGAAAAGTGGTTTTTCAACACTATCACAAGTGCAAAAAGTGTTTTTTCCACACTAATACAAGTGCAAAAGTGGTTTCCTGCACCAACACAAGTGCGAAAAGTGGATTTTCAACACTAACACAAGTGCAAAAAGTGGGTTTTCAACACTAACACAAGTGCGAAAAGTCGTTTCCTTCACTAACACAAGTGCGAAAAGTGGTTTTTCAACACTAACACAAGTGCGAAAAGTGGTTTTTCAACACTAACACAAGTGCGAAAAGTGGTTTTTCCACACTAATACAAGTGCAAAAGTGGTTTCCTGCACCAACACAAGTGCGAAAAGTGGTTTTTCAACACTAACACAAGTGCGAAAAGTGGTTTTTCAACACTAACACAAGAGCGAAAAGTGGTTTTTTCCACACTAATACAAGTGCAAAAGTGGTATCCTGCACCAATACAAGTGCGAAAAGTGGTTTTTCAACACTAACACAAGTGCAAAAAGTGTTTTTTCAACACTATCACAAGTGCAAAAAGTGTTTTTTCCACACTAATACAAGTGCAAAAGTGGTTTCCTGCACCAACACAAGTGCAAAAAGTGGTTTTTCAACACTAACACAAGTGCGGAAAGTGGTTTTTCAACACTATCACAAGTGCAAAAAGTGTTTTTTCCACACTAATACAAGTGCAAAAGTGGTTTCCTGCACCAACACAAGTGGGAAAAGTGGATTTTCAACACTAACACAAGTGCGAAAAGTGGGTTTTCAACACTAACACAAGTGCGAAAAGTGGTTTCCTTCACCAACACCAGTGCGAAAAGTGGTTTTTCAACACTAACACAAGTGCGAAAAGTGGTTTTTCCACACTAATACAAGTGCAAAAGTGGTTTCCTGCACCAACACAAGTGCGAAAAGTGGTTTTTCAACACTACCACAAGTGCGAAAAGTGGTTTTTCAACACTAACACAAGTGCGAAAAGTGGTTTTTCAACACTAACACAAGTGCGAAAATGGTTTTTCAACACTATCACAAGTGCAAAAAGTGTTTTTTCCACACTAATACAAGTGCAAAAGTGGTTACCTGCACCAACACAAGTGCGAAAAGTGGGTTTTCAACACTAACACAAGTGCGAAAAGTGGTTTCCTTCACCAACACCAGTGCGAAAAGTGGTTTTTCCAACACTAACACAAGTGCAAAAAGTGGTTTTTCCACACTAATACAAGTGCAAAAGTGGTTTCCTGCACCAACACAAGTGCGAAATGTGGTTTTTCAACACTAACACAAGTGCGAAAAGTGGTTTTTCAACAATAACACAAGTGCGAAAAGTGGGTTTTCCACACCTAACCACTTTTGCACTATACCCGTCATTGTACCCGCGCTTTCCTCCACTTCGCCCAACCAGCGCTTCTTGACCCGCGTTACCTCCTCGTGCACCCTTGGGACCTTTTCGCCCACCCCGCGGTCAATGTCTTCCCGTATTCTTTCCATCGTGGCGTTTATTTGCTCCTGAAATCCAACCGGGTTGTACCTTGCTCCGTGCCTCGCTTTTTCCACGTCTAGCCCCTGGGTAGCCATCATTGCATCAAATCTCTTACTGTCACCCATCAGAGCGGCACTGAAATGCATCATCAAAAGGCCCCAGTCCATTGGCACTGCGGGTCCGGCTATCGCCGTCACGTACGGGAGGCCGCCATTTTGTGTGCCTGTAACCCCCACGACCGCACCTTCTTTGCTCTCCTCCTCCATTTTCCCCACTTCTTCCCTGGGGTCCTGGGTCGATTCTACCCCCCCCCCCCCCCTTCTAGTTCCCCCAGCGGCATCCCGCCGCCTTGACTATCCATGGCACGACCTAAATTTAGATGTTATTGCAATCTCGGCCGCTCCAAATTTTGACCAATTTTTTTTTAGATGTTTAAAAATTTGGTTCGGGCCTCGAATCTCAATCCCAGACACCAATTGTTACGGACGCGGCTAGGATGTTATTTGCCGAGCGGATGGCCGCCGCGCCCGAACAGTTACCCCGACTAACCCGATTCCTGAACGTTGGCCAAATCGTGCCACAGATATTCAATGGGGAAAAGACAAAGGCGACACGGATGTGAAGGAGAAGAAGAAGACCAAAAGGTTTTACAATACGAATATAATTTATTACTATGTACAGGACCAAAGAAACCAAGGAAGAAGGAAAGATAATAAAATAAACACAGAAGGAATCAAGGAGACAGTGCAATGCTAGCTTACCTACAGTCTTAATTAACCCAGGGACAAGACAAACAGAACAAACTCACGTCCACGAATGGGGAAATTGCAGGTTGGTTTTTGCTGGAGGGAGAAGGTCGAACCACAAGCTGGAAGGCTTGGCAGGGCGCACAGCAAGCTGGTCCTTGTCAGGCTGGGAGCGAGCAGGGCGACGTCGGCACACGTATCCTTTTTCACGCGGCAGGGGCTGGTTGTCGCTGCACGTATTTCTCTCTCCTTGCGCGTCTCTCTTTCAACCGCCTCCACGCGCGCTCTTTATAACGCCGCGGGCAAATCAAGCCGCCGGCCTCTAGAACACGCCCATCGGTGAGCTCGCCTTGGCCATGATTGGTCGGCACGGCCCTCTGGCTCCACCCTTGATGACGATGGGCGGGCACGCCCAGGATTCGGCAGCTCCTCCCCCTTCTTCTCCGAGCCTACCTCGTGGCGAATGGAGTCGTGGAGGGAACAGTTGGCAATTGCGGCTTTGGGAATGGGAATGAAAGGGAATCTATCTATTATTTCACTTGGTGCAATGGAGTATTTCAATTAATGGAAGACACAGCCTTACACTAATACACATAATAAGGATATAACTACTGAACAGGGATATATGGTGTCCTTCGTGTATGTTTTATGGAATTAACTACGGGAACGCCCTTTGACCTTTATACAACAACAAATGCAGGAAGGAGGGTGACATTTTACAACAATTCATTGCACAATAAAAAAAAAAACATTCTCATATCCACAACAATATATATATATATATATATATATATATATATATATATATATATATATATATATATATATATATATACACATATACAGTGCCTATAGAAAGTATACACCCCTTGTCAAAATTTTCACCTTTTCTTACCTTATAGCCTGGAATTAAATTGCATTAACTCAGACTTTTCCACCTTTATTTACACATCGTAACTCACAACTTCCAAGTGAAAAACAAATTCCACAAATTTCAGAAAAGTAATGAAAAATACAAACTAGAATATGTTGGTTGGATAAGTGTTCACCCCCCTGAATTAATACTTGGTCGAAGCACCTTTGATAGCAATTACAGCTGTGAGTCTGTTGGGATAGGTCTCTACCAACTTTGCACACCTTGATTGGGCAATATTTGCCCATTCTTCTGTACAAAACTGTTCAAACTCAGTCAAGTTGCGTGTGGAGCGTTGGACAGAAATCTTCAACTCATGCCACAGATTTTCCATTGGATTTAGGACGGGGCTCTGATTGGGCCACTCAAGGACATTTCTCTTTTTGTTCCTTAGCCATTCCATTGTTGCTTTGGCTGTGTGCTTCCTGTCATTGTCATGTTTAAAGGTGAACTTCCATCCCAATTTCTGCTTTCTTGCAGAGGGCAGCAAATTTTCCTCTTGGATTTTTCTGCATTTTGCGCCGTCCGTTTCCCTTCTATCCTGACAAGTGACCCAGTCCCTGCTGATGAGAAACATCCTCATAACATGATGCTGCCTCCACCATGCTTTACATTAGAGATGGTGTTCTTTGGGTGATGTGCTGTGTTGGGTTTGCACCAAAGATAACATTTTGCGTTTCGGTCAAAAGGTTCCATGTTGGTTTCGTCAGACCACAAAACTTTTTACCATATGGCTTCAGAATCTCCAGAGTAGTTTTTTGCATACCACAAATGCGAGTCAAGGTGGGCTTTTTGAGTAATGGCTTCCTTCTTTCCACCTTACCGTACACGCCAGACTTGTGGAGTGCTTGGGATATTGTTGCCTCATGCACACCGTGACCAGTCTTTGCCATAAAGGCCTGTAGCTCTTTCAAAGTTGCCATTGGCCTCTTGATGGTCTCTCTGATAGGTCTCCTCCTTGCTTGGTCATCCAGTTTGGAGGGATGGCCTGATCTAGGCAGGGTCTTGGTGGTACCATACACCTGCCACTTCTTAATGATTGTCTTGTCTGTGCGACAAGGGATATTCAAGGCCTTTGAAATATTTATTATACCAATCCCCTGATCTGTGCCTTTCCACAACATTATCCTGGAGGTCTTTTGAAAGCTTCTTGGTGCTCATGGTTGAGTCTTTGCTGTGAAATGCACTACCCAGCAGAGTAAACCTACAGGAACATCTGATTGTATTCTAAACTAATCAGTAGAAACTACCATGAAGTCCAATGAACTGTCTGTAGAACTCTGATATAGAATTGTGAGGAGACATAGATCCGTGGAAGGGTATAAAACAATTTATAGAGTGTTGAGAGTTTACAAGAGCACAGTGAGCTCCATCATTAGGAAATTGAAAGAATATGGAATTACCCAAACTCCTCCTAGAGCTAGCACGCTAGCACACTCAATCACATGTTACAGTATTTGCATTTCATATCCTCAGTTTTACCTCTTTTCACAACTATATTCAATAATGTATCAAACATATATATATATATATATATTCACAATGGCGCATGTATTTACATCTGCCTTCATGTTAGTCAGTGCTTCACATCCAAGAAAGTGCTTTTTCAGCATCAGAACAACTCTTTACCATCACGTGTCATTGCATCAATTCCAGAAATGAAAGCTGATTAGTTGACTCAGATGCCAACAGACTTCCCATGAGCTTTCCTGCCGTTCCCACGGGTAGTAAAAGAGATAGATGGAGGATTTTGAAGGCAAGTGAAATGACATCTGGAGTGGATAAACGATTCCAAATACGTTAACCAATCGCAAGTTTGTTTGTGTCACTTTTGCTGTTCAGCCATTTGAAGAATTTCGAACTAATTAAAGGTACTCAGCAAGGATTTCCCAAAGGTAGTTCATGTTTAACAAATTTGATGGAGTTCTACGTTGCAGTTTCTCACTTGGTGGATGAGGGAAGTGAATTGGAAGTAGTTCATCGAGACTTTCAGAAGGTATTTGACAAGTTACCACATAGAAGGCTGTGGGATAAAGTGAGACCTTGTGGAGCGGCTGGTAGAATAGGGAATTAGATTGGAATCTCGATTAGTGATAGGAAATCAAGAGTGGCTGTGAATGGGAGGATTTCTGGCATGGGGAAGGTAAGTAATGGGGATGTACCTTAGGGATCAGTCCAGCTGGGACCATTATCTATAACTATAAGAGGTGTATATATGTGTGTGTTGCTATTGATTGTCATATCCATATGTGGGTTTCAGAAGGTGGAATGGAGCCCTCACAATTCTCGAAGTAGCCATGTGTGTGTGTGTGTGTGTGTGTGTGTGTGTGTGTGTGTGTGTGTGTGTGTGTGTGTGTGTGTGTGTGTGTGTGTGTGTGTTTGTGTGTGTGTGTGTGTGTGTTGGATTGACTGACTGCCTGGACGCAACTGGGGTTGTGGATCTACTGATGTACCATCTATTGATGTGGATCCATGATCGAGGTTGTGGATCCGCCGTTTGGAGAGGTCCTGGGCTGAAAGGATTGAAACCTCGAGGAAGAACGGTGCCCAGATGATGATCCGTGCAGTCGGGAAACTAGTCAATTGCTTACAGGTTAAGGTTCTAACTTTAGGTGGAGGAACTATGTTTGAGGTTTACAATTTAAATAAAGTTGAATATGGGATGTTGTAAAATTAACATCATTTTCAACAATCCTTTAAATTATTTAAGTTTAGGAACAACCGACACTGTACAATTAATTAAGTGTGTGTGTGTGTGTGTGTGTGTCTGTGTGTGTGTGTGTGTGTGTGTGTGTGTGTGTGTGTGTGTGTGTGTGTGTGTGTGTGTGTGTGTGTGTGTATGTATGTGAATGAAAGAGAGGGATAGAATTGTGAGGAACAGAAATGAAAAAACGAGATGTGTGTGTGTGTGTGTGTGTGTGTGTGTGTGTGTGTGTGTGTGTGTGTGTGTGTGTGTGTGTGTGTGTGTGTGTGTGTGTGTGTGTGTGTGTGTGTGTGTACGCATACAAGTTGCCGCCGCTGACTATTGTCTCCACACATGTGTGGGTTTTAGGAGGTGAAATGTGTATGTGTGTCAATGATCATTATCTTCATCATTTGGGTTTAAGAAGGTGGACCAGAGTCCTCCCAGGAGTCGAAGTATCCACCCTCACTTCGGTGAAGTACCTCGATTCATGGGCCAAGTTGTGTTGTTCTCAGAGTTTTGTTCCAAGCGCTCTTTTCAGGATCGTCACCGAGGCCTGTAGAGCCTCCAACTATAGTTTATTTGTGGTATTGTTCCCAGGAATGGTTTTTAAGATCACTGTAAGTTTCTTCTTTATCATTCCGTTGCACCAATTATCACTGGTACAATTTTGGTGCTCTTCAGTTTCCAGGAGCTTTTCACTATTTTTTTTTTTGTATACAAGATTGAGGCTCTTGTAAGCGCTAAATAACTTAATTCTTGCGCTCCTGTAAGAACTTCATTCTTGAAATCTTGATATTTGGTCATTTTCTTGATTCCTCACTTAGCAATGTGAGGAATGTGAAACTTGGAAATGTGAATTTCCAAGCTGGCCTCCAAAGCCAGTCGCCGACTGGGCATCCTCCGTCGTGCGAAGTCCTTCCTCGGCACACCTGAGCTCCTCACCACATACAAGGCTTTCATCCGCAGCTCAATGGAATACTGTTCTCCCCTATGGGCTGGTGCTCCTGCCTCACACCTGGCCCAGCTTCACGTTGTTGAATCCAAAGCTTTCAAAATCATTGGAATCTCCCGCGATGAAGCTACCTCTGAGGGCCTTTCACTCACTCACCGCAGGCAGGTAGGTGGTCTTTCTGTCTTCTACCGACTCCTCTCCGGCCTTGCTCCCCCAGCTCTCTCTGTGCTCTGTCCCCCAAATATTCCTACAGGTCGCACAAGATCTGCCAGCAACCCTCTGATGGTTAAACTGCCGAAATCTCGGCTTTCTGCTCACCTTCACTCTTTCATTCCTCTTTTCTCCCGCCTCTGGAACAAACTCCCACACTCCCTTCAATCCCACTCCTCCCTCCAGGTCTTTAAAACAGCTGTTCACCACCATCTCTTATCTTCCCCCATCCAAAACCTTGATCTTTTCTACCCCCACTAATTCACCCCAGATCCACCTTGTTTGAAATTCCAACTTCTTTCCTGGAAGTCCTGGCAGTGTCCATATGTTTATACCTCTCCCACCCCCCCCCCCCCCTTCACATGCCTCCCCCCAAAGCCCTCTCCCTCCCACAGATCTCTCGATGTCTCCATGTCTCTCGGTCCCTGCTCTCAAATGTTGTGTTTGTGTCCTGCCCCCTCTCTCCCCATCTTGTCTACCGCTCCCGATGTTATTTGTTTTATGTGTCTGTTTGTCTTTCTGTGTGATTAATGTTCGCTCTTTCACGAGCCTCGATCTTGTATACAACAAAAAAAAAAAAAAAAAAAATGCCTTATTTCCCTTTTTGTCTCTGCTGTGTCTGGTCGTTGTGCCTTATTTTCTATGTTCACACTGGTTGGGATCATCAGGTTGTATGTGAGTATTATGTCCTTGTTTTCAGTGATTGCTTTTGGTTCATGTTTCCATAAGAAGTTTTGCGGAACTGGGATATTGAAACTTGTAGATGTACCAGTGGATTACTTTACATACCTTGTTGTGCCTTTGGGTGTACAGCTGTTCTGACATGAGTGTTTTTACATCCTGATAGGAGGTGACTCGTGCTTTCTGTTTCTACCTTGCAGAACCTACACTTGTCTGATTAACTCAGTCCCATCGTCTTCTTAAAGCCATTGGTGTAGTGTCCTTGGTCTTTGGCATTTATATAATTATTTGTTCTCTGTCCCAGTTGGGCTGACCTCTTCTTAGCCATTCTAGTGATCCTTCTTTGTCTATCTCCAATCTGTCCAAATCTTCTTTTTTTTTTTACTTTCCTGCTCTTTTATCGTTTTCCCAGTTGTCGGTATATATTTGTTGATATCTATTTATTGTTTTCCTTTTTTGCAATTGTTGGGGTTATTAATCGTTTCAGTTTCTTGTTTGACATCTTCTAATCATGGACATGTGTATTGTGTATGCATGTGTGTGTACATGTGTGTGTCGCCATTTTTCTCAGAGATTGCCAAACGAATCTTCATCAAACTTTCAGAGATACATCATTAGTAAATTGATACACACAGTCCCATGGAATGTATTATCCAAAGAAAATGGAAAATTTTGAAAAAAAAAGAAAGTTAGATTTTTTTCAAAATCGCTCTATAGTGCGATATAATTCTATTTATAGTGCGATATTAATATATAGTGCAATATAGTGCGATATCTATAGTGCGATATCGATAGTGCGATATTAATAATTTAAGATAAAGATGCCTTTGTAGCTATATATTTGTGAAAGGTAATATTAAACGATCTCTAACCCCATTACTTAGTGGGTGGAGGGAAATGTTTTAGGCCCCCACAAAAAATAGAAAAATAAACAAAATTTTGATGTCTTTAAAATGCCTACTGGGTCAGACCAACACTGGGCAACGCCGGGTACCTCAGCTAGTTATTCATAATTTACATCAACTAGTTGGGATTATGAATCGGCATCCAAATTTGCTGATGATACTAAGCTTGGAGGTAAGGTATATAGCACACAGGGGGTTGTTCAGATTCAGGAAAGTCTGGATAAGTTGTTGATTGATTGATTTTGCATTTGATTTGGCAAAAGATTGGCAGATGCAGTTTATCATAAAGAAATCTAAGGTGCTGGGGATGGGTAACAATCATGAAAACAGGGATTACATGATACAAGTGTTAATATTGGAGCGTGTCACATAGGAAAAGGATCTGGGCGATTTGGGGATGGCGATAGATATGGTGGAGAGGTGGGTAAGGAGACAGGGCAGTGCCAGGCAGCCATAGGTAAATCTAACAGGGTTTTAGGTTGTATTCGTCGTCGGAGAAATTATAAATGAAAAGAGGTGGTGATAACTCTATACAGGAATTTAGTGAGGCTTCATCTAGAATTTCATGTTCAGTTTTGGTCACCACATCTGAGGAAAGACATAGCTGCAATAGAGAGGCTACAGTGTAGTGAAGCTAGATTGATTCTGGGCCCAGCGAGCCAAAGCTCAGAGGGGCAGCTGAAAGAGACAGCACTTTTTACATGAGAAAGGAAGTGATTACGAGGGTATCTGATGGAGATGTTTAAGATAATGTATAAACAGAAGAAGTGCTGAACAGTTTTTCTGCAGAATTGGCAGTGATAGGAGCAGGAGTCACAGTTTGAGAGTAAAAAGAGAGTTACAATGGTATTAATGCAGGGGCCTTTCACTCACATAGAATTTCCAAGAGCCAGTAGATCGTTTTCAAATTGAGTTATGCTGTGTCTGTTGGTTCGGGGAACCACGTGATGGGGGGTGGGGGGCGGTGAATGGAGGAAGGGTGCGCATGCGCAGAAGAGGGAGAATGCCGAATAAAGAAAAGCCTCTTGATTCTCGTTCCTGTTGCTGTTTACTGAATCTACGGACACTACAACTGGCGACGAGGTAAACATTTCTGGCGAACAATGACGGTGGTAGGCTCATTGGAGACTTTTGAGGGCGACGATTTTGAAGCATAGGCTACAAAGAACGCTTGGAAGCCTATATTTCATCGCGAACGACATCGGACAAGTCGAAGTGGGCGCCATTGCTGACGTGATCCAAGCGACCGACAGGAAGAAGGTGGCTACTATGATCTCATTGATCGGTAAGAGTACTTACACTACTTTGAAAGACTTGTGTCTCCCGGAAATACCTTCTGCTAAAACGTACGAGTAGTTGTGTGAAATGCTACGAAATCATTTCAAGCTGCGAGTATTAGAAGTGGCGGAAACGTATCGTTTTCACTGGACGACCCAGAGTGAAAACCAGAATGTCATGGACTATGCAAACAAGCTCAAACGTTTGGCCGTCGCTTGTAATTTTGGAAACTACCTGCCACGTGCTTTACGTGACCAGTGTGGTGAAATTGTATAGAAGTTGAGACCCAGGTGCCATTACAACTACTGACCACTATTTGGCCACAATAAGATCTTGGCTCCGAAGTGTGAAGGGCAGTCCTGAGACATT
Organism: Myxine glutinosa; assembly: GCF_964187855.1. NCBI lineage: Eukaryota > Metazoa > Chordata > Myxini > Myxiniformes > Myxinidae > Myxine > Myxine glutinosa. The sequence goes on along the minus strand of NC_136270.1, from coordinate 34,550,638 downwards.
TATCATGCTTTATCCACGTGTATGCTTAGAATGGTAAGGGGAACTACATTGCATATTGCTTGCTTGTTCACGTGAATGTCATACTCTTTATTGCTCATATGATTGCAGTATATTGATCCGATCATTGCCAATTCTCTTTTAGATATTCCTGGAGTTTGATTCTGATTAAACTCACCCTTGGAGACACTGTTGCAGATCTCATTTATTTGCAACACTTCATCAGAATCAAATCTTCTACCATCATTCGAGATCAACATGACCCACAAGCTTTTGCAACTGCCCACATCCGGAGCAGACCCACAAACTGCGGACGCTCCCAGTCAACTCAAGCACTGGCTGAGTCTGCTGACCAGCTACTTGCAAGGGCATAACGACATCGACAGATGAGGTGAAGCGCGCTGTGCTCAATTCTCATGTGACACACGTCGTTCACGACTACATATCCCACTGTGCGACATTCGACGCTGTCGTAGCGGAGCTGCGCACCATTTAAATCAAGCCTCGGAATGTCATCCACACATGATATCAGCTCGCCACGAGGAAGCAGGAAGCATCGGAATCCCTCAATCATTTTGTCCAAGAGCTACGTCGCCTTGGTAAGGAATGTGCTCACGAGGTTCGAACCCACGAGCAGATGTGCGACGATTTGATGCACGATGCGTTCATCTCTGGAATCTACTCTCCGAGCATCTGGCAGCGCCTGCTGGAATCGCCGAACTTGACGCTGAGGCAGGCTCTCGATCAGGCTCTTGTACTCCATGAAGCTCAGGCTCAATCGGAAGTGTACGGTCGGCCGAGGAGCGGTGCTTGGAGCCCGACGCTGATGCGGAGCGCCCTGCTGCCGACACTCTGCCAGAGACGACGGAAGCGCTCGGAGCCGAAGGTACGAGCCTGGCCGCGACTACCTCGGCTGGGGGTAACATTAAATGCTTCTTCTGCGGCAATATAAATCATCCCCGCTCAGCGTGCCCGGCCCGAGAAGTGACTTGTCATACTTGCGGCCGGAAAGGCCATTTTGCAAAAGTATGTCGCTCATCTTGAGGGCGGCGACCCTGACCTACTTTGGCTGGCATCAACTCAACGAGCATGGCATGCTCGCCACCCCTGGAGATCCCGATACAGCCTGGATCTCACGGGTTGTCCAGTGCAGTCGTCCCAGTCCTGCTTGAGGGACAATCTGCAAGTGCTTTGGTTGACACGGGATCGACTGAAAGCTAAGTCGATATGAGCCTCGTCCGCCGTCATGGATGGCCAATTCTGGGAGGATTGTGCAGGATTTTCATGGCTTCGCAATCTTTGTGGATGCGCACTAAGGGTGAATGCCTTGTAAAGCTAGTAATTAATGGCACAATGTATCCTGATGTTCGTCTAATGGTGTTGCCAACTCTTTGCACCGAAGTTTTATTGGGGCACGATTTTCTCCATCGACACGGCCGCTTAGAGATGACATTCGGGGGAGATGCTACTCTCTCGGGTCTGTGCCCTGGCAGGGATGTCTATTGAACCGATGTCCTTATTTCCTAATCTTACTCCGGACTGCGCCCCGGTCGCCATCAAATCACGATGCTATTCCCGGGCCGATGCGCAATTCAACTCTGAGGAGACTAGCAGACTCCTCTGCGAAGGCATAATCGAGCCCAGTCGATCTCCTTGGCGTGCGCAAGTTTTGGTCATCCAGTCTGAAAATCATCGCAAGCGCATGGTAATCGATTATTCGCAAACCATAAATAGATTTACACAATTGGATGCCACTTCCGGGTTCGGTTGCGAGAGGACGCTGGCGTTGCATATTCGCCGCTTCTCCGACTGGATGGATGTACAGGGTCCGCTTCTACCTTTCTGACCTGACATCTCACACCTGTCCTGCCTTTTCACACCCGCACGTGCCGCGTGTTCTCCGGCTGGATAACGGAATCTGCTTTTGATGGTACGGAATACGGAATTCGAAAGGCCCGCTCCCGTTGTTTGTGGCCGTGGCCTTGTTTGCCGGTGGCCTTGTGGCCTTGTTTGCCGCTGTGGTCTTGATTAGCGGCTGCAGTCGTTTGCCGCTGCGTTTGCCGCTGCGTTTGCCGCTGCGTTTGCCGCTTTGCCTCCTCGACCTTGGCCTCGTACTCGTCCCTTCGCTCCTGCCTGGCATGGCTCTGAAGTACTCCGCCGCAAGGCTTCTTCTGCTCAATACCCGCTCCACCCCATCATGCATCTCTGCCATCAAATCAAATGGACTCCTCCGACGACCCAGGTACATTCACCGTGGCTCCGGTCGCAAGTTTGTTTATTCGCAATCAGGTCACTCCATCCCCGTCCTCTGGTCGGCTCAGCGCACTCTCACTCTTCGTCCCAGCGCACCTGGTCACAGCAACCCACACGATCGCACCTCTTGCCTACGAACCCTGGCTAAATCACCTGAATTCATCCCTGCTGTTCAAAACAACATCAAGCTCACCCTGTTCAACACCCGGTCCCTCAACAATAAATGCCTCATCCTGAACGAATACATCCTGGATAACAAACTGGACTTTCTCTGTCTCACCGAAACCTGGCAACAACCTCTGGACTACTACACACTCAACCTCACCACACCCAGTGGATATTCCTACGTCAATAAACCACGCTCGGAGGGCCGAGGTGGTGGAATTGCCGTTATCCACCGTCAAGACATCAAGACCAACCTCATCTCCATCTCATCTGCTCCATCATTTGAACACCTGGCTTTAAAACTCTCTGGTCACACGCAGTCAGTCATGGCTGTCGTCTACCGCCCTCCCAAACCACACCCATCATTCCTGTCTGACTTCTCCTACTTTCTGACCCAGCTATGTTCCCTCTCCCCCTCAATCCTCCTCCTTGGTGATTTCAATATCCACATGGACTCCACTGACTCCACAATAACCACTGACTTCACTGATTTACTCACCTGCTTTAACCTCACTCAACATGTCGACTTTCCTACCCATATCCGTGGTCACATTTTGGACCTTGTCTGCTCCACTGGATTAAATTTGCACCATCTCTATGGCTCCGACCTCACCCTCTCTGACCACTTAGCCATCACTCTGACCATCAACATCCCCGCCCCAACACCAAGGCATTATCGCACAATCAACTTCCGTAAGCTAAACGCTCTTTCACCTACCTCATTCTCATCCACCCTCTCTGAAAAAATGTCCACTTCTCCCTTCATTGACCTCCACACCCCTTCCGACCTCACTGACTACTACAACCACACTCTCTCCTCCTGCCTTGACCAGCTTGCGCCTGTAAAAACCAAAACAGTTTCTTTCACCCATTCTGCTCCCTGGTTTACCCCTGAACTCCACCTGATGAAAACTCGTGCTCGCCAACTTGAAAGACTCCGCAATAAAACGGGTCTCACAGTTCACTCCCAAGCCTACAAGGACCACATACAACACTACAAAGATGCCCTCTCCCGCGCCCGCTCTGCCTACTACTCTCAAATTATCCACTCTGGCTCCGGAAACCCAAAAGCACTCTTCTCGACAATAAACAAACTCCTCCGCCCCCTGAACACCACCACCCAGTCATTCACAGTAGACAACTGCATCTCCTTCCTCTCTTTCTTCCAACGCAAAATTGACAACATCTACAACAGCTTGACCACCGCCGCACCCGCTCCCCCTCCAACCACCTGCCCCCCCTTGTCCTGCCATCCCCTGTCTCGGTTCTCCCCAATCTCTCCTACTGACCTCTCTGAACTCCTCATAGGAATGAAAACTGCCACCTGCACTCTTGACCCCATCCCCTCCAGCTTTGTCAAAGCCTCCCTCCCTGCTCTCTCTCCACTTATCATTGCAACAATAAACTCCTCCCTGTCTACAGGCATCGTCCCACCTTCCCTCAAAATTGCTGCTGTTACCCCCATTCTAAAAAAACCTGGTCTAAACCCTGACACCCTAAACAACTTCAGACCCATCTCCAACCTACCCTTTCTGTCAAAAGTTTTGGAACGCGCTGTAGCCACTCAACTCAAACATCATCTCTCTGCCAATAACTTGTATGAAACATTCCAATCCGGATTCCGCTCCAACCACAGTACTGAAACTGCTCTCCTCAAAATCACCAACGACCTTCTCCTCTCCTCTGACGCTGGCAACCTCAACATTCTCGTCCTCCTCGACCTCAGCGCTGCCTTTGACACCATCGATCACACTATCCTCCTCACCCGACTTGAATCCACCTTTAACGTCACCGGCACTGCCCTCTCTTGGATTAAATCATACCTCTCTGACAGATGCCAGTTCATCTCCATCAATAACTGCAAATCCCCCACTGCTCCCCTCCCCCAAGGTGTCCCCCAAGGTTCAGTTCTTGGCCCCCTCCTCTTCATCCTTTACCTGTCCCCGCTCGGTCACTTAATCCGCCGTCATGGTCTCCAATTCCACTGCTTCGCCGATGACATCCAGCTTTTCATCTCCACCAAGTCCGTCTCCACCGACACCCACTCTATCCTGACAAACTGCATCACTGAAATAAAATCCTGGCTTCAAATCAACTTCCTCAAGCTTAACTGTGATAAATCTGAAATAATCATCATTGGCCCAAAAACGCTCACAAAATCCACCCATAACTTTGCCCTCAACATCGACGGTATCCCAGTATCCACCTCCCCTCACATCCGGAATCTTGGCGTCATCTTTGACCAAACCCTTTCCTTCGACAAATACACTAAACAAATCACAAAGTCAGCCTTCTTTCACCTGAAAAACATTGCCCGTCTCCGCTCATCCCTCTCCTCCACGGCTGCAGAAACCCTCATCCACGCCTTCATCACCTCCCGTCTGGACTACTGCAATAGCCTCCTCTATGGTTCACCCTCAAAAATCACCAATAAACTCCAATACATTCAGAACTCCGCTGCCCGTCTACTCACTCATTCCCGGACCCGTGACCACATCACCCCCGTCCTTTACAAGCTTCACTGGCTCCCCATCCCCCAGAGAATCCAGTACAAAATCCTCCTCTTGACATACAAAGCCCTCCATAACCTGGCCCCATCCTACCTGGCTGACCTCCTCTCCAGACACACTCCCACCCACAACCTCCGCTCTGCTGGTACCAACCTCCTGACCCCCTCCATCCGGACCAAATTCAGATCCTGGGGGGACAGGGCCTTCTCCATCGCTGCTCCCACCCTCTGGAACTCACTACCTCACACCATCAGAGACTCCTCCTCACTCACCACATTCAAAACATCACTAAAGACCCACCTGTTCAACGCTGCATTCAACATTCAACCCACAGCATTTAACCCCTGACTATCTCTTCTCCTTCTCCCTCCTTTTGCTTTAAATATTTCCCTATTGATTCTTGTCTTGTCTTTTTGATTATTGTCTTATATATATGCCGTATATCGCTGCTGTTTGTTTTCTTGATTCTTGTCTTTTTGCAATTGTTGTTTTCATGTATTGTTATGCATTATGTTTTCCACTCTGTCAAAGCGCCTTTGGGCTTCTGGAAAAGCGCTATACAAAATAAATGAATTATTATTATTATTATTATTATTATTATTATTACCCACTTCCGGGGTTGGATGCACTGGTTCGACAGGTCGCTCAATATGCCGTGTACAGCACTGTCGATCTGCGGAGTGCGTATCATCAAATTCCAATTGCGGAAGCCGATAGGATTTATATTGGCTTTGAATCCGGGCAGCGGCTGTACCAATTGACGCGTTTGCCCTTCGGCATCACTAATGGCGTCCCCTGCTTTCAAAGGGCCATTGACGACATAATTACCAAGGAACGCTTAATGGATGTTTTCGTTTATTTGGATAATCTGACGGTTTGTGGGTATGATCAAGCTCACAATGACGCTAAGTTGCAACGCTTTCTCCAGGTCACGCGAAAGTACAGTCTGACTCTTAATGAGGCCAAATTTCGCTATTCAGCCAGGACGATAGATCTCTTAGGGTACACCGTGACCCAGGGAACGATCACTCCTGACAAGGAACGTCTGCGCCCCTTGTTCGACATGGCACCGCCACATGATCGTGCATCTTTGAAGCGTGCCCTCGGGCTGTTTGCACATTACTCGAGGTGGGACCAAAATTACTCCAAGAAGCTCCGTCCCCTCGTTGATTGTAAAACATTCCCTATATCTCATGCCGTCAAGGTCGCCTTCCATGGGCTGAAGTCAGACATAGCTGGCACCGCTGTGTCTTCCATTGATGACAACATCCCCTTTGTTCTTGAAAGTGATGCGTCTGATCACGCGATTGCTGCCACGCTCTCTCAAGGGGGGAAACCGGTGGCCTTCTTCTCAAGGACCTTATCCTCCGCTGAGAGGCATCATTCTTTGTCGAAAAGGAAGCCTATGCAATTGTGGAGTCGATTTGACGGTGGAGACCATATTTGCTAGGCAAACGGTTTGATGTCATCACTGATCAGCAGAGTGTTGCCTTCATGTACGATACGCGGCATGCTCAGTGCATTAAGAATGAGAAAATTTACCGATGGCGCATAGAGCTAGCTGATTATAGCTTCAATATCACGTATCGTCCAGGGCGGGAGAATCTAGCAGCGGATGCTTTATCCCGGCCAGGGGTTTGCGTGAGCTTGACCTCCTTCAAGGACTTACGCGTTCTTCATGACACCTTGACCCCTATCTCCCAATGGTGAAGAATCACTTAAAAATTCTAGTAGCCGGATCTGAATCTGGATCTTCACCAAAATCTAATCATTTTGTCCTTGTCACATACACTACCTCTCTGCCAAATTTCATCCGAATCCGTCCACAACCTTTTGAGATATCTTGTTCACAAACAGACAGACAGACAGGGGTGAAAACATAACCTCCATCCACCTTTGGTGGCGGAGGTAATTAGAGACTGAAGAAAATAATGTCAAACAAGGGGTCTTGTGATACCGTAGTCAATTTCAAATAATTTCAGCATTTGTTTTTCATGCACAGTGATTTTCTCAAGGGCACATCATGTATCGTATGAATCAGTAGAAAACATTCACATGAATAAAACAGATAATTTAATTGCATTTGTCAGGAAAAATAGTTCAGCTTTCTCAAGGGATATCTAAATAAAAAGGGGCCCAAGTTACAAGTAACATGATTATGACACAAGGATACAATCAGGATGACCTTGGTCCCCATTTTTATGAAGGGGGGTAGGAGGGGTGGCAACTTACACAGACCATTTTCACATGTACCATTTGTTGTTGTTGTATAGCCCTGAACAGTTCTTTAAAACAAGTCCGCGGCATGAAGACAGTTGATCAATCTCGCAGAAGCGACCCAGAGATCCCCCACATCCAGGATGGTGTATTCTTGCCTTCATAATGTCAGGGCCATGACAGAGTTAGAGAGAAGGAGTGAGAAGGAGTGAGAGAGAGAGAGAGAGAGTGAGAGTGAGAGTGAGAGTGAGAGTGAGAGTGAGAGTGAGAGTGAGAGAGAGAGAGAGAGAGAGAGAGAGAGAGAGAAAGAGAGAGAAAGAGAAAGAAAGAAAGAAAGAAAGAAAGAAAGAAAGAAAGAAATACAAAAGGGAAAGGGCCGGTCCATGGGGACCGATCGGCACTCTGACCATGACTGCGCTGCCCTGACGAATCCGGGCAGAAGGGAAGAATGGGGGAGGATTTGACCACCGACTTGCGTTGAGAGGGGGGGGGGGGTACAACCACCATGAAGAGGCATCCCCCGATAGTTGTGTACCAATTGTAATCCAAGCAAGTGGCATATACAAAAATGTGGCCAATGTTGATGGCATATACAAAGTTGCATTAAAAGGGTGAAATGAGCCATAAAGGGTGAAACAACCTTTTTTGTCGAAAACGGATCTAAGACTTTTAGGGGAGCTGCCACACACACACACACACACATCTCACACGCATGGGCATACAGACAAACACACAACACAACGCAGGACTGTTAGATGAGACAACACGAATCCTAGCAAAGAACTAGAACGGCACTCAGTTGAGAGCATACCTCCACCTGGTTGGCCATATCACTCAATGGTGAAGAATCACTTTAAAAATTATACGAGCTGGATCCGGATCCAGATCTTCACCAAAATTGAATCGATTCTTCTTTGTCACATACACTACATCTATGCCAAATTTCGTCCGAATCCGGCCGCAACTATTTGGGATATCTTGTACACAAACAAACAAATGAAAAATAACTCATAGAGCGACACTTGGCAAAAGAGAACAAAGTAGAATGGCTCATTTTCAAATTTTAAGTTAATCGGATGAAAATTGACAATTTTAGAAATTTGGCCTATGTTGACCTTTTTGCCTATGTTGACCTCAAAAATAGTTGGTGGTTGTTTCACTTAGCTGATATGAAAATCGAATTCAAATTTCAAGTCAATCAGATGAAAAGTGAGGATTTTAGAAATTCGAAAAAAGTGGTTGACCTTTGGCCTATGTTGATCAAAAAAATAGTTGGTGGTTGAATTCAGTTAGCTGATATGAAAATCCTATTCAAATTTCAAGTCAATCGGATGAAAATTGAGGATTTTAGAAATTTGAAAAAAGTGGTTGACCTTTGGCCTGTTGACCTTTTGGCCTATGGTGATCTCAAAAATATTTGGTGGTTCAATTCAGTTCGCCGATATTGAAATCCCATTCAAATTACAAGTCAATCGGATGAAAATTTAGGATTTTAGAAATTTGAAATTGTTGTTGACCTTTGGCCTATATTGACCTGTTGGACTATGCTGATCTCAAAAATAGTTGGTGGTTGAATTCAGTTCGCCGATATGTAAATCCTTCAAATTTCAAGTCAATCGGATGAAAATTTAGGATTTTAGAAATTAAAAAAAAAAGTGGTTGACCTTTTGCCTATGTTGACCTTTTGACCTTTTGACCTCCAAAAATATAGGATGTTGTCGGACCACGAATTCCACGGTTTGGTGAAGTTTTGTGAAGATCGCTTTAAAATTGTGACCTGTAGGCAAGTATAAGTGAGCGGACAGACAAACACACACACAAACAAACACACAAACACACAAACCGGAGTGATCAACATACTTGCAAAAAAAAAAAAAAATTGCCAAGTAACAAACAAACGGACAAACAGGGGTGAAACAGGGGTGAAACAGGGGTGAAACAGGGGTGAAACGAGAGAATGAAAACATGAGAATTAAATTACTAATGTTATTCGTTGTAAAATATCACAAAGCGCCGATTTTTTGGGCCTTACCCTTTGTCGGAGAAAAGGAAACATCAGCACTTCCTGATCTTTTACACCGCATAACTTAAACCATTTGATTCTGGTGTTTTTTTATCCTTTCGTGCCACCAACGTAGACCGCTAGTTCATGCTTCCGGAATTAGCAACTACTTTTGCACTTCCTGGTGACTTGTTGGTGAGTAACGGAAATAACGGTAACATATAGATGTGCAAAAATTGGCTGCAGTAACATTTGAATTTGAGGAAAGGTAGTTCATACGATGTAAAAACGCCTTTTCTTCATTCAAATCAGAGAACGTGGCACTCATTTACATGATCAGAGGATGATAACAGTACCAGTTTGGTTATGGTTTAAATCCGGGACGTTACACAGACTTGTTACGTGGACGTGATGACACCTGGGCAGTGCACATTGTTCTCCAGAGTAAGCTCACGGCGTGTTCGAGTCGTCAATGTTCGTCAAAGGTAACACGTCTTCGTAACAAAACCAGCTGCAGATGCTTTGACAGTGTGTTGGGAAAAATCCTGTAGGACATTGTTTTGTTTTTTCAGCCATTTTCCCAAATTTTTCACTTTTCTGCTGAACAATGCCTTAGGGATGATGGTAAGTGGTGATGGCTCGTCAATCAATGTACTACCGAGTTCACTTCCTGGACTGACACCTCTTGGAATCTCACCATCCTCATTTTATTGGCAGTCCATCATTGTCATGGCATTTGCTCCCCTTCAGGGTATGTTGATGGCTTTCGCAAGTCTCTGCCAGAACCAATATTTTGTGGAAGCCTTGGTGTAGTCTGACATCGTGATGTGGCGGAGGAAGTTCGGATAAGGCTTGCTTATTGGTCGATACATCACAGGAATCAGTCGCTTGTTCTGCATCCCTGTGAAGCAGACACAAGTGATGAATCATCGAGTACACTTTTGGTAAATGGAGACTTGAAAATAATTGACAATGGTTCGGGTGACACTTTAAACCACATACAAATTATCAAGTTTCTTTTTTTTTTTTTCTTTTTTTTTTTTGTATACAAGATCGAGGCTCGTGAAAGAGCGAACATTAATCACACAGAAAGACAAACCGACACATAAAACATATAACATCGGGAGCGGTAGACAAGATGGGGAGAGAGGGGGAAGGACACAAACACAACATTTGAGAGCAGGGACCGAGAGACATGGAGACATCGAGAGATCTGAGAGAGGGCGAGGGCTTTGGGGGGGGGGGGCATGGGAAGGGGGCGGTGGGAGAGGTATAAAACATATGGACACTGCCAGGACTTCCAGGAAAGAAGTTGGAATTTCAAACAAGGTGGATCTGGGGTGAATTAGCGGGGGTAGAAAAGATCAAGGTTTTGGATGGGGGAAGATAAGAGATGGTGGTGAACAGCTGTTTTAAAGACCTGGAGGGAGGAGTGGGATTGAAGGGAGTGAGGGAGTTTGTTCCAGAGGCGGGAGAAAACAGGAATGAAAGAGTGAAGGTGAGCAGAGAGCCGAGATTTTGGCAGTTTAACCATCAGAGGGTTGCTGGCAGATCTTGTGCGACCTGTAGGAATATTTGGGGGACAGAGCACAGAGAGAGCTGGGGGTGCAAGGCCGGAGAGGAGTCGGTAGAAGACAGAAAGACCACCTACCTGCCTGCGGTGAGTGAGTGAAAGGCCCTCAGAGATAGCTTCATCGCGGGAGATTCCAATAATTCTGAAAGCTTTGGTTTCAACAGCGTGAAGCCGAGCGAGGTGTGAGGCAGGAGCACCGGCCCATAGGGGAGAACAGTATTCAATTGAGCTGCGGATGAAAGCCTTGTATGTGGTGAGGAGCTCAGTTGTGCCGAGGAAGGACTTCGCACGACGGAGGATGCCCAGTCGGCGACTGGCTTTGGAGGCCAGCTTGGAAATGTGGTTTTCCCAAGAAAGATCATGGCAGATAGTGAGACCCAAAAGCTTGAGCGACAGAACTTCTTGGAGAGGATTGTTGAGAAAGTAGATGGGAGGGTTGTCCAGTCGATCTTTTCGGAGAGACACAGTAAGAGTGTGAGATTTGTCAGGATTGAAGGACATGTTCCACTTGTTTGACCAGTCTGTGATTTTGTCCAGGTCTTCAGAGAGTGAGGAGGCTGCAGACTGCCGATCTGAGGGAAGAGGAATGGAGCGGCAGAGAGTGGAGTCATCAGCAAAGAGATAGAGAGGATTTTCAAGAGAGTCAGAGAGATCATTGATGAAGACCAGAAAAAGCACGGGGCCCAGAACACTGCCTTGGGGAACTCCAGCCTGAACAGAAAGAGGAGATGAGAGAAACCCATTCAGGGCCACACGTTGACGACGACTAGAGAGGAAGTCCGCCAGCCATGCGTGGAGATTTCCATGGATACCAAAGGAGGAGAGTTTGGTGAGCAGAGCGGGGTGCCAGACTGTGTCGAAGGCACGTGATATGTCGAGGGAGACAGCTCTAATTTCCTGTTTGGCATTGAGGACCTCCATCCATTGTTGAGACAGCAGAAGCAGCATGTCCAGAGTAGAGTGACCTGGTCTGAAACCAAATTGATGATCAGAGATCAAGCCATTGGAGAAGAGGAAAGATTTCATATCCGAAGCAATGATGGATTCCATGACTTTGCTGATAATTGGGAGAAGGCTGATTGGTCTGTAGTTGCTAGGATCTGTTTTTGCACCTTTTTTGTGCAAAGCGGTGATGTTGGCTGATTTCCAAGCAGATGGCAGTTGACCTTGAGCAAAAGAGAGGGTGAAGAGAACAGAGAGAGGGTGAGATAGAGCGGCAGAGCAGGATTTTAGGACCTGTGGGCTGATGCCGTCGGGTCCAGTTGCAGAATCAGAGTCGAGGGTTGACAGAAACTTTTCCACCTTGTCAGGAGGAAAGGACACGGAGTCCAGGAGCAGCAGGGTACGACTGGGTATGGTGGGTACAGAGAGGGATGGGTTTGGGACACAAGATTTAGAGGCAAACACAGAGTTGAGGCATTCACATTTTTCACGTGCGGAGTCAGCTGTGTAGCCGTTTGAGGTAAGGGAGGGGATGGAGGGGGAACAAACACCAGAAACGGATTTGACCAGACGCCACCAGGATTTGGAAGAGGGAGACAGATAAGAGTTCGGTCTTGAGAACGGAGAGATATTGTTTCCTGGCTCTCCTGAGGGTGGACACACACTTGTTTCGGGCTTTGTGAAAGGAAATGAGATTTCCTTCCGTTGGATTTGCTTTCCAGGAGACGAAGGCAAGTTGTTTCTGGGCAACAGCCTCACCACAAGATTCCGTGTACCATGGACGGGAGGAAGGGTATGACAACTGAAGACGAGATGGGATAAATCTGTGCATGAGAGAGAGAAATTTACTTTGGAAGAATTCCCAGGATGAGTTGATGTCAGAGGTGGTAGAGATGGGAGACCAGTCCAGATGATTGATGGCTGCTTGAAGACCGTGCCCGTTGGCCTGAGTGAAATGCCAGACTCGTCGACGCTGAGCAGGCTCCCTGAGGATGGTCAGAGAGATGTCCACTTTAACAAGGACATGATCAGATGATCCGATTGGAGCAGAAGAAGAGCAGCAGACATTTTCAGGGAAGTTAGTCATAACCAAGTCCAGAAGAGAAGATGTTCCGTTGACTGAGATCCGGGTCGGGAAATTGACAGATTGTGTCAGTCCCAGTGAGTCGCAGAAGTCCTTTGCTGAGGAGCCATGGCTGGTGAGAGAGGTACCCACACCCAGCCAACTGGCATGATGACAGTTGAAATCACCACATATGAGGAAGAGAGAGTTGGGATGAGTAGATAGAAGTTGGTCCATATTATCAGACAGCGAGATGTAGATGGAGTCATCACTGTTTGGTGGACGGTACAACACACATATGAACATGAGGTGGGAGCGAAGGGGAAGCCGTAGTCAGAGGTATTCCTGGGGGTGAGGTGGAGAGAGTGCCGTGCAGGGCGAGTGAGGAAGAGAGTTTTTGATAAAGATAGCAACCCCGCCTCCAGGACGAGGCTCAGGTCTATCATACCGGAGGAGGGAGTAGCCCGGGAGAGATACTAAGGAATCAGAGACATCATAAAGGAGGAAAGTTTCTGTTAAGCAGATCACGTCTGGTTTGACAGAAGCAACCTGTATGGAGAGATCAGTTAAGTTTGAACGAAGGCCCCGGATGTTTGAGGTCCATACCGTTAATGAAGAGGAAGGGGGAGCATCAGATACAGAACAGGGGGGAGGAGGGGTAGGGTAAGATGTGGAAGAGGTGGAAGAGGTAGGGAGAGCTGTTGAAGGTGTGTCAGAGATTTCAGAATAGCTCGGAGAAAGGGAAGGATGGGGCGGACAAAAGGGGGCAGTAGTGTAATAATGTTGCTTCTGGGACACCTCCGTTTAACATGTGAAATCCCTATCTAATGTCATTTACCCCCTTGTCTTTTTCAAAAATCATAAACACCTCTATTTCTCCCACCCTCATCTTTATGAACCTTTTGTCTGTAGTACCTATCCTTAATGTTGTTCATTAGACCACTCAAACACTACAAATATTTGTTTTCTCTTATAGACCTATCATCCTTCTTCTACATATCATCTGGCAGATTAATCTTTGACCCACTCAAACATTGACCCATTCACTTCCATATTAATTCTTTCCCTCCCTCATTGCCCCTAAACACCTATATTTCTCTCACCCTGTTCTTTACGAACCTTCTAACCTTTTGACATGTTATCCTTATTCATTAGACCACTTAAACACCTGTGATCCTTCTGACCTCATGGACCTTTTAACCTTTTACTCTTAATATCATCTGGTGAATATAACCCACTCAAACAACGACCCTACAAATATTTGTTTATGCGTGGGAAATAATTTAATTCTCCTACAACTCTCTTCACCATCTAATATATTAACAAAAAATATGTTTGAGTTTGGTTCTTTATTAAGATATTTTAACTGAGCTAAGATAAAATGGTAAACCTCCCTCAATGTTCTTGTTTGAGCGCCTCCAGTGCCACATACCATTTTTTTGGTAAGCTCCGCCCACTTTTTGGTAAACCACGCCCATTTTTACTAAACCCGCCCACTTTTTGTTAAGCCACGCCCACTTTTTGCTACACCCCGCCCACTTTTGCTAAGCTCCGCCCACTTTTGCTAAGTCCCACCCACTTTATAAACTCTTCAGCATTGTATCATTTCCAGGTAATACATTACATCATTTTCAGGGAATTTCCATCACATCATTTCCAGTTAAGACACGCCCAGGGAATTTCCACAGGAAATGACACACACCCAGCCCTTCTTATAAAAGGCACCGACCACACAGGCTTTTTCAAACACGCTTTCTGCTTCACTTGAGAATGGACTCCTATGCCGAAATGGAATGGGATAACTTTGCTATTCCTTGGAGTCCTACTACCTGTGTAGCGCTCAACCTTCAGATTGATGAACTGGACTCGAACCTCTTGTCGATGGAGGAAATTGTATCTGAGCTACGAAATGAAAATTCTACTTTTAACACAACTTGGGATAAAGTTATTTTTTTGTTTGAAGATCTTTTGAACAACCAAGACCCACAGAACGAGTTCTACCTTGATGACCCAGCCAAAGAGTTATACCTTGGAGATCCACAAAATCCTGAAAAAGAGTTCTACCATGATGATACTTATTGTGAGTTATCAAAACAAAACCCACTGAACGAGTTCTACCTTGATGACCCAGCCAAAGAGTTATACCTTGGAGACTCACTAAATTTGGGAAAAACTAATTATGAGGTCTGCCTAGATGGTTCTAACTGTGGAGCCTACCTTGGAGACTCACTAAATTTGGGAAAAACAAATTATGAGGTCTGCCTAGATGGTTCTAACTGTGGAGCCTACCTTGGAGACTCACTAAATTTGGGAAAAACAAATTATGAGGTTTGCCTAGATGGTTCTAACTGTGGAGCCTACCTTGGAGACTCACTAAATTTGGGAAAAACAAATTATGAGGTTTGCCTAGATGGTTCTAACTGTGGAGCCTACCTTGGAGACTCACTAAATTTGGGAAAAACAAATTATGAGGTCTGCCTAGATGGTTCTAACTGTGGAGCCTACCTTGGAGACTCACTAAATTTGGGAAAAACTAATTATGAGGTCTGCCTAGATGGTTCTAACTGTGGAGCCTACCTTGGAGACTCACTAAATTTGGGAAAAACAAATTATGAGGTTTGCCTAGATGGTTCTAACTGTGGAGCCTACCTTGGAGACTCACTAAATTTGGGAAAAACAAATTATGAGGTTTGCCTAGATGGTTCTAACTGTGGAGCCTACCTTGGAGACTCACTAAATTTGGGAAAAACTAATTATGAGGTTTGCCTAGATGGTTCTAACTGTGGAGCCTACCTTGGAGACTCACTAAATTTGGGAAAAACAAATTATGAGGTTTGCCTAGATGGTTCTAACTGTGGAGCCTACCTTGGAGACTCACTAAATTTGGGAAAAACTAATTATGAGGTTTGCCTAGATGGTTCTAACTGTGGAGCCTACCTTGGAGACTCACTAAATTTGGGAAAAACTAATTATGAGGTCTGCCTAGATGGTTCTAACTGTGGAGCCTACCTTGGAGACTCACTAAATTTCATAAAATTAGGAAAAGAGTTTTACCTTGGAGACTTTGAAAACTGGTTTCGTTTTGGAGACTCTGAATGGGGGTTTTGTTTTGATAACTCGGAATGTGATACCTATCTTGGAGACTCAACAGGATTGTGGTTATACCTTGGGAACTTGGAAAGTTGGTTTTATTTTGGAGACTCTACCTGTGGGGTACATCTTGGAGACTCTTTGCATTCTAAAGCAATGAACAATGTTCTTTATTTAATGACGCTTGATTTAAGCAATATCAAGAAAGTTCGAGGAAGAAAATGCTGGAAAATTCTTTCTTCCCATTTCTACTTCTTCAAACTTAAAAGCCTTGAAAGACAGAATTGGAGGAAGAGGAAAAAAAAAAAAAGAAATACGTATTTAAAAAAGAAGAAAAGAAAGATTATGTTAGGGTTTGGGTGGGATTTTGAATGTGAGGGTTAGGGATGGGGTTGGGTTAGGGTTGGGATTTTGAATGTGAGGGTTAGGGTTGGGGTTGGGTTAGGGATGGGGTTGGGTTAGGGATGGGGTTGGGTTAGGGATGGGTTGGGTTAGGGTTGGGATTTTGAATGTGAGGGTTAGGGTTGGGGTTGGGTTAGGGATGGGATTGGGTTAGGGTTGGGATTTTGAATGTGAGGGTTAGGGATGGGTTGGGTTAGGGATGGGGTTGGGTTAGGGATGGGGTTGGGTTAGGGTTGGGGTTGGGTTAGGGATGGGGTTGGGTTAGGGATGGGGTTGGGTTAGGGTTGGGGTTGGGTTAGGGATGGGGTTGGGTTAGGGATGGGGTTGGGTTAGGGATGGGGTTGGGTTAGGGATGGGGTTGGGTTAGGGATGGGGTTGGGTTAGGGATGGGTTGGGTTAGGGATGGGTTTGGGTTAGGGATGGGGTTGGGTTAGGGCTTGGGTTGGGTTAGGGTTTGTATATTATTATGACTCACTCGCACATACACACACACACAAAAGTTAAGCCCCAACTAAAAAGTTGTGGGATTCTGTGTTTGGGGTTCACAGATTTAAAAACGTATCCCCATTATACACACACAAAAGTTAAGCCCCAACTAAAAAGTTGTGGGATTCTGTGTTTGGGGTTCACAGATTTAAAAACGTATCCCCATTATACACACACAAAAGTTAAGCCCCAACTAAAAAGTTGTGGGATTCTGTGTTTGGGGTTCACAGATTTAAAAACGTATCCCCATTATACACACACAAAAGTTAAGCCCCAACTAAAAAGTTGTGGGATTCTGTGTTTGGGGTTCACAGATTTAAAAACGTATCCCCATTATACACACACAAAAGTTAAGCCCCAACTAAAAAGTTGTGGGATTCTGTGTTTGGGGTTCACAGATTTAAAAACGTATCCCCATTATACACACACAAAAGTTAAGCCCCAACTAAAAAGTTGTGGGATTCTGTGTTTGGGGTTCACAGATTTAAAAACGTATCCCCATTACATTTTATTTATTTATTTATTATTTTCAAGGGTATTAACTGCTTACTTGTGTTTTTTGTAATTCTTGTGAGTAAAATGAACCCAAGATTTCTTCTCCATTTAAATCATATAATTTGTAGGTCCAAGGGACTGTATCCATTACATCAATGATTTTAAATAATTCACGAGTCCATTTTTGTGTATAACCTTTCTCAAAATGACTTTTCCATTTGTATATTCTTACAATATCACCAACTTTAAACTTGGGCTTTCTCAAATTAATCTCCTTTTCATATTCTAATTTTGTAAATGTTTCTGATGGTTTTGATTGTGTTGATGAATGAACTGTATTATTGTAATTATCTACAATATCCTGAATTAAATACACCCATTTTTGAGAACCGAGTTGTGTGAATTTTTTATATAATTTCTCTTTTAAAGTACGATTAAAACGCTCAATAACAACTGCCTTTCCTTCATTAAAGGTGCTGTATAATTTAATACCCTTCCCCTTAAGAAATTTCATGAATATTTTGTTATAGAACTCTGTTCCCTCATCAGTCCATAACTTCTTTGGTTTCCTTTTATCCCGATCAAATATTAGCTTAAAGGCTAACATTAAAGTATCACCCCTTTTATTTTTTAAAGGGACAACCCAGGCAAATCTACTCCTCAAATCAATAACGGTTAAAGCATACCTGTATCCCCTGTCATTATTCAATTCAATTAAATCAGCGGACCATATGTGGTCAGTGTATTTAGAATAAACCTTCCTTCTTTTAAACTTTGTGATTATAGGTTTGTGTAATTCTTCAGCCAAAAGCTCCTCAGTCTTGATGGCATCATTAGAGCCTAATAGTTTTTTGAGGAATAACCAAGACCAAGTTTCAATTTAGCATTTATCAAATTTCTCACAATAAACCTATCAACTTTCTCTCTCAACGTTGGATTTTGTATCAAAGACAAATTATACAACATTTCGCTGTCGGCTTTATGTTTTTCAGTCAACGTAGTGGTTTTCCCATAAGCAATATCATGCTTCATACACACTTCGTCAACCCTATTTGTAGGTTTAGACCAAGGTTTAGGATTGTCAGCCTCATCTAATCTTTTATCCAAGTTTGTTCCTGGACCACAGAAAGAATACCCTGGAAGGTGTAATTCCCCTGGAATTCCAGTTGTTGTAAATTTACTTCCTGACAGAAACTTTTGTATGTCTCCTCCTCTTTTAGGAGAGATGAATTGGCACTTTTTAGAGCCACATACTTGACATATTCCTTTTTGATAAACTCTATTATTTTTAGCTTTAACATAAGAGATATTTTTAGATTTAGTTTTCTTTTTACATTTGAGACAATAACTCATATTTATTTATCAGAAAAATTCCGACAGAGTATCAAAACCTTTTTGGTTTTCAACATATACATTTCAATCTTTATTTTTAAAACATAAAGAATCCTAAGGAATGCCTTCACTCTCTCCTCCATTTATTTACAAATAAAAACTAACTAAAGTCAATGGCACCAACATCATCAATCACATAATCTTTTCCTTCTTCTTCTTCTTCTTCTTCACCACTTTCTCGTTTAAATCTCTGAAATTGAAGACATTGACGTTCTTATTTTTGAAACCATTATCTTCATAAGAGTTGTTAATTCTTTAATTTCCTCTTCGGTGCGTTGAGATTGATTTATTTGCTTTAATACACTCAATCTTTTATGAATCTCAGTGATTTCCATCTTTTTATATTTTTCCTCCCTCTCTCTTTGCTCCCTCTCCTCCTCCTCCATTTTCTCCCTCTCCTCCTTCTCCTTTTTCTCCCTTTTCTCCCTTTCCTCCTTCTCCCTTTTCTCCCTTTCCTCCTTCTCCTTTTTCTCCCTCTCCTCCTTCTCCTCCTTTTTCTCCCTCTCCTCCTTCTCCTCCCTCTCCCTTTCCTCCTTCTCCTTTTTCTCTCTTTCCTCCTTCTCTTCTTCAACTCCTTCCTCATCCCTTGCTACCCTTGAGTTTGAACCCCAAAGAATATTATACATATACTCATCTGGATTTTGAGATATTCTTGTATCTATAATTATTTTTCTCATAATAGGATACCAATAAGATTTGTTGACGATTTCTAAAAGAGTTTTATATTTCATAACTTTGAGAAGTTCATTTTTATTTAATATTTTAAACAAGTCTCTATTTGTGGGTTTAACAATATCAGTATAAGGCCAGTTTTTTATGACAAAATTCCCATGTATATGCTCCAAATCATAAGGTATGTAATACCGAGCACCCTTTTCTTGTAGGTATCCTTGAATACAAAAATTATAATTCTCTTGTAGTCTTCTTCCTGCCATTTATGTATCAGAAATATATGTGAGATTAATATTATGACAGGTAATACCACCCCATCTTCCCACTACCAAATCGGTTTGTATTCCTCGGCTTTCTATCCTTATCTCATTACCTTCCTTCTTTGTCATGCGAACCATCGCTATACTATCATATATTTTTATTTTCTTAAAATCACGTATTTGTTGTTTACTAATTGTACTTCCACATAAATCCTTATCTTCACCAAGTGGATAATATTCTTCTTTACGAGACTGATTTAAATCATGTAGGTCTTCTATGTTTATTGAAAAAGACCAATTATACCCTAAATCAGGCATATCATACCCCCATTTATTAATTCGCATATTAACTAAATGTCCTTCTTTATAAAATTTAATTGTAAGCAGGTAGTTAAATTCAATGAGGAAAGGTGTATGGTCAGTATAACCAGGTGTTGTGGTTGTAAATTTTACTTGTTTCACAAAACGTGCTGTTTTCTTTAAAGATATATATTGTGATAAATCACTGAATCTAATCAAGTCATTCGCATCTGTAGGGTTTGGATAATTGATTAATTTATAAGTATTCTTCATATTAATATTTTTACTTACACTATATTTTTGTCGTTCAGCCTGTGCCTTTGTATAATAATTTGATAAATCAATATCCTGAGAGGATTTTCCAAAGATAGAACCATCTTTTCCAACATAGGTCATTTATATTAGATAAAAAATGATATCATAAAAATTTTCATTATTGTTGAGTTGAAATAATACATATAAACATAATTGGCCACAACATTTAGAATTAATTTCTTGAACTTGGAATGTTTGATAAACACCATTCTGTAAGAATTGTATTACTTCAACAGGTGGTGGCATACCATAACTATCAAAATAATATTTATCCTGACTATTATGAATACAAACCCAATGAGAACCATTCTGTGTGTCTAAATTCATAATAATATTCTTTGTATTCTTATTTATATGTGTTAATTCATCTCTCATACAAATAACCACATTATCAATTTTTAGTGTTTTACAATACTTAGCTAGTTCTATATTTGACGTTGTATTCTTTCCAAATTGTTTAAACCATTTATCCATTTATTTATGAGAAAGATACAATCCATTACCCCGTTTAGTTAGTTTAACACCCGCTTGAGCGATAGAGGAAAGCATATCTCCAACCAACAATCTAGCTTTATCAGGTAGACTTTCAAGTTTTTGAGCAAAATCTACAATTACACCACTTCCACTAATTTGTTTCTCCAACTCCTTGTTATGTCTTTCCAATTCTTTTTGAGCTTTTAGTTGTGCCTTCCTTTCGTTAGCAGTTTTTACCGCTGCTGAAATACCACCAGTCAATGCTCCCGCCGCACTTAAACCAGCAAATAAAGGAATTAGAAACGGGAGAAATCCTCCTCTTGACTCGTCTATTGAATATTTCTTTAACATAGGTTTCGTCATTTTAATTTTAAGTGATCCAACATCATTTAGTGTTTTTACTTGTGTGTGTGTGAGTAAAACATCAATTCTTACAGCTCCTTTTCTTTGAATTGTATTAACATTAATAATACAAGGCTTTTGATTTTGAATACAAGATGTTAATTTATTAAGATTGATTTGATTAACATATACCCCAACCATTTATTTATGAGAAAAAACCTATGTGATATTAATCATAACACCATTATCTGTATTAATCTGTAATTCTGTTTCCTCCAAAAGCAAACAATATGCATTAACCTCTTCACTCTCCCCTCTTTCAATGTATAGAGAAGTATCCACTCGATTAGACTTTATAGTTTCCTTTTGAGAACTCAGGTCAATTGCGTAGATTGTATAAAGTTTTTGAAACGCAACCATATCCAAAATAGGATCATTATTACCATTACTTTCACACACCTTTTGGTAGGACTTGTAGGCTTCCGCATAATCATTTTTTTCCCAATCAATTTCCAATCTATCTCGCGGATAAAATGTGCCATCAAGAGAAACCCGAAGTTGTTTCACCTTTGCATTATCACTCAGGGCATTATTCTTATTAGTACCGTCCTCTCCATCTGGTTTTTTAAAAATGAGCCAGAGGTATCGTGGCTTTCCTTGAAGAACACCTAAATTCCAAGTGTAGGTAGTGTGTTCCAGTTTAACGTGTTGACATCTTCTTTTAAGGTATGATACATTTAGCGGTTTCTTTGAGTTAAGTCTTCTATTTAACATCTCTTCCGTTTTAAGATTAGGAGTATATTCACTGATATACCAACACAAATCATTAATAACAAATTTATTATTTTCTCCAAAAGCATTTTCATCCCCAAAAAGCAATCTATTTACATTATCATTCCTTTGTAGTTGAAATCTAATTTTAAGCCCATACAAAACTTTATCATAATCACAAAATCCAAATATACCTTTCAGAGGTACTGCTACGGTAAAACTATTCTCAGCTTTTGCGTCATCATTATACATTGACTTCCTTTGATTATAACCAGGGTCTGCGTTTGTACCCGTTGACATATCAGGAATAAAACCCTCAACAGCTCCCTTACCCATTCTATCACTAAACGAATATAGTGTAAATTTCATCATTTCAGATGTAGCAGAGACATAATCAACCGCTTCAACCTCTTGTGTTCCAATATACAGGCGGACACTGTCAAACATTTTCCAGAAGAAATCATTTACGAGTGTAGCATTAGTATTATTCGCAGCCTTAGTGAATTTAAATTTACACAGCAAGAAACTATCAGCTATATTCAAGTAAGTTTGTTGATTATTTATTTCAAAACTTTTTGTTCCGTTTGAATTCCAGTCTGTTCCTGTTATAGCATTTACCTTAAAATAGTCTTCCTTTTTAGTGGAGTTTGAAATGATAATCGTATCATCCAAATCATAGATACTATCAATCGCTTCCATACTTGTATTTATATAGCATTAAAATTGTTGAAACCCTGACCCAAGTATTTTAATGATTTTTTGTCGTTCTTGTGAAGATAGTTGAGTTTTACCTTTTTTTATTTCTTTGATTGCTTGTAATTTATGAGACTCCTTTTGAGCATCTTTTATACTCTTTATAGCACCCGCAACGGAGCCCACGGCAGAAGCAGTTGAACCAATTAGGTCTTTATGTTTAAGGATGGTTGAACCAATACCCATTAGAGTATCAATTATCCCATCTCCTTTATTTCGAAATTGATGACCTACACCTCGTTGTCTCTTAGGTTTATAGTATCCTCTACCCACATACCTTGTATAGTCTGGTGAAAGGAACATGCCCTCCCCTGTAATTATTTTATATTTTCCCAACTCGTGTTTTCTCACAATAACCATTATTTATTTATTGAAAAACTTCACGTAGGTGAATTCTGATGGATATAATTTCATCATTAAAGGATATCATACGATTATCTTGGTCGGTTATCCTAAAATTTACTCTGTATATGGTTTTTCCTGACACAGGTAAATAGACAAGATTTTTTGGTTCCATATTAAATTTATAACCAATCGGGGTTGAGTATGCACTGAATGAAAATATTGTATTTGTTCTTATTCCATCGTTATAAGCACCATCAATCAAATCACAATGAATTAATACTGAATTTATACCGGAGGATATTTGGATAACATTATCACTGTAAAACGTCCCGTTATTTTCAATCTTTTTTGAAGAGAAACCCAATAGCTCTCTAAACGAATTTTCAATCGTGAAATCAACTTTATAATTATTTTTAAGTTTAATAGTTGATTTTGAAGTGTGTTTTTGAATATCTATTACAATATTTTTTGGTTCATCACCTTTTTCTTTCATAAGGCGAGAGACTTCTGAAGATATTTGAGAAATCTCGTAAGCTCCAGGTGAAACGGTTATAGTTTTATATCCACTTCCTGGATTATAACTAAACTTGTTGTTTTTCTCTGTGATATTAAAAAGGGTATTGTAAGTTTCCATTGACAACAAAGATGCCTCATATGAGGTAAGGGGGTCAAGTTGTAGTGGGTAAGGGAATGAAGCTGTGTAATCGCTCGTTGTGAAATTAAAACTAAGAATTGTGCTTCTCATCTTATTTAATATCTAATAAAATATCTTTGTATTGACATTTATTAATTATTTTCATGTTCATCAACTGATCTAAAATGGCTGAGGATTCATTAAAACAATTGTTGTTTCCAGCCTTCTTACTACCTAACAACAATAATAGCCTATTAACTAATTGTGATGGGTCATTTGGAAGAAAACTAACACCCGAACCAAGCTTACTTAAAGCATCAATAATATGTTTCTCCTTCTCATTCTTCTTACTTTTACCAGCAACAGAAACTCCATAATCAAGTGCATTTAGCAACTCAATATATACCCTATCTTCCTCTCTTTCCATATCAAGTGGTTCCTCAAAATATTTTGAACCGCTGAATCCGGGGTTTGTTAGAAGAAACATTAATCTTGGAGTTAATTTAACATTTGGTTGAGTAGAACTCAAGAACATCAATTCATCATTAAATATCAATACCTTTTCTTCCACAAGATGAAACACTGCTGGTTCTTCTGTTGGAATGAGACCTGCTCTGGTTTTTGAACCCGCCGAATATTCATTGTTTTGAAGAGCTTCCACAACATAATTAGGGGGTTGATTTACCTCCTCAAGTTTCCGAAATAATCCCTCGTCATCATATTCTAATTCACCAAGTTCTTGTTTTGTTATCTGACTAAAATCTTTGAGCATTTGAAGTTTTTTCGGAGTAAATTCTACCGTGGGAACTGTAGGGTGTTGAGTTTTCAAAAGTGGTTTAAAGAATTTCTCTTGTTTTCTTTCAAAGGCTTCTTCACCAGTTAGTTTCTGTCTCCGTTTCTTCTTTATCTCTTCCTGTTGTTTAACAACTTTTGAAACTAATTGTTGATGTTCCTTAAACTTTCTTTCTCTTTCTTCAGTATTCATTTTCTGTATTTATTTATTGAAAAATATCATTTAGTATCTCATCTTGTTTCACAACAATATATTTATATTTTCCAATCGTGTGTTTCATATAATTTTCAAATTCTTTTTTACTACATAACGTAGAGCAATTATCTCTCCAAAAATTATTTACATCTATTGAATTTAACTTAAATAAAATAAAAGTATTGGCATTGTTTCTTATTGAGCGTCGAGGGAGTTGAAAATATGATTGACTAAGATATATACAATTACAAGAAGAATGTCTCCCTCTTGTATAGTAGCTATCCATTACTGTTTGGTTTCTCTCATTAACACAATCATCAAAGATGACAAGGTTCTTTTTTGATTTATCTAAATCTTGAGGTGAAGGTATATCATCCGTATTATCACTGAGAATACAAGTTATGGGTTTCGATTTTGATTTCTGTGTATCACAAAATAATTGTATTATATCATCAATATTATAATCATTTAGTTTGTTTTGAAGTTTAAATAAACCGATAATGTCTTCCTTTTTAAGACCCGCATTAAAACCCTGTGAGAGTAGTTGATACTCGGGTTGAAAACTTGACTTTGTAAAAATTATTAAATTATCATAATCTAAAAAATTAGAACCAAGGAGCATCTTTAAAAGTAAACAGGTTTTCCCACATCCGCTTGAACCAACTATTAGACATCTCAATGAATTTGGAATGTTTTTATGGTTATTAAATTTTATCTTATTTTCCCAAACGGGTAAAAAATCATTCATTTATATATTTGGAAAACAAGTCATCCAACTTTTTTTGAGCTATTTTAGAAACTCTATATTTTACCCTGAGTTCTGGTTTAATTTCAAAATAATTCATTATTTTATTTATGTAGTATCTTGTATTAACATTTCCATTAAAATTATTTTGAATAATAAATATCATTAAACCCTTATACATTTCCTCAATACAAAGAGTCTCTTTCCTTGTAAGAAATGGTGTATTATCACCATAATGCTTAACATTCATCTCTCTTATTAATCTTGTAAAGTAATTCATTTTTGGTTCTAATTTAAAAGAGTTATATGTTTTTTTATATTTCTTATTATCATTAATTAGAATATAATCACAGAATAAACATTGTTTATATGAATCCTCATCATTAAGCCCCACTCTATCACAAGCCGGACAATTCTCTAATTTATCATATGGAGAGTCTGGAAATTCTAAATATCCTTCAGAACTTATCATATTTATGTGGTAAATTTTTACTTAAACTAAACGCAAGTTTATTCATTAATAAATACAATGTTTCAAAGCACAAAAGACAAATTTCAATCAATCTCTACTTCGGTGGAAGATATAGAAAAATATGTCAAAGATGTTAAATTGAACAAAGATAAATATGGAAATTTTTGGGTAAAACCAGTTATGGAAAATAACATGAGCCCCTCTATTTCATTTAAAGGAAGAGCTCTAACTATACCTGGAAAGACATCCATTAAAGTAAATCTAACAAAAGTTTCTCCTCTACTCCTGGCAATTTATTCAAAGCTTGAAAAAGTGATTGACCACGATACTTTGAAAAAGAATGATAAGACCATTAATAATTCTAGAGGAGACATTTGTATTTTCTTTAATAATCCAAAGGGTGTAGATCTAAGTAAAATGAATGATGTTAATATTTCTGGTGAAATGTCATTTCGTTCTATGATAGTTAGAGATTATTTAAAGATAACTTTTGATATAAAAATTGTAGAGATTGAATCTGTTAATGAAAGAAAGTATATAGATATTGATGGGAATATTTTTCTTGCTAATTAAATATGAGTCAATACAGCAGTGAAGATTTTACTATTTCATTGAACTCGGACGATAGTGATGATAGTATTTCATTGAACTTGGATGATGGTGATGATAGTATTTCATTGAACACAGATGATAGTTATGATACTAATAGTTTGTGCTCAAATGATAGTTATGAGAGTAGCTTTATTGATGACTCTGAGTATGATTCTGAGTATTCATGTGATAGTTATGACTTAGATGATTCTGAGTGAAAAAGTGTTTTAGTTTAAGCACAGCGATATATATAAAACGGAGCTGTAAAGCTCAAAAGTGTTTTATTTTAAGCACAGTGATATATATAAAACACCACGTTTTCTCACGCTATAAATATGGTTTATTGTGATACTTGCGAGAAGGAAGTAAAATATTATAAACAACATATTCTCACCGCAAAACATACATACAACATTTTAAACAAACTTTCCCCTCTTCCACCTGAAACAAAACACTGTTCTACATGTAATAAAAATATCCTCAAGAAAGGCTTCAAAATACATCTTAAAACAAATCTACATTTATCAAATTTTATCACAACTAAAAACTCTGATGGAGCATTCAAAGGACATATTAAAATAAGAGTCTTTAACTTCAAACCTCCTGAACCAGAGTCTATAGTTGATGCTGTAGAAATAGTTAAACCTGCTGTTCAAACGTTGATTGAAAAAACACTAAAGGAAATGAAACCACTTAAATTTTATATGGGAGTAAAATTAGAAATGACAAAGGATGAAGGAGTTATAGATGCACCATACATGAGAACTGAGCCACACTTTATATCTTCATATCAAGATTTTAAAACATCAGGAGTCTATGATGAACTTATTAAACAAGAGCAAGATGTGGATAATTCAATCGTAGGAAGTGGATTCAATATAGGAAAAATTATTTACATAGACATTCATATTCTTAAATCAGATCCTCTAAAAGCTTCTTCTTACATTGATTTACCCAGTGTTATCAAAAATAGAAAAGCAGTTATCAATATCAAAAATAAAGACAATAAATGTTTTCTCTGGTCTATTTTAGCACACTTACATCCTCCACATTTTCATGATGAAAGAGTATCTCATTATAAAAAATATGAGAATACATTAAATACGAAAGATCTAAAGTTTCCGATGACTTTAAATGATATTCCTAAATTTGAAAAGATGAATAATTTATCAGTTAATGTTTATGGTCTAACAGAAACAAACAACATTCAGGTTTTAAAGCTTTCTGACAATTGTAAACAAACTCATATTAATCTTCTATATTTTAATTCAGACGAAAATTCACATTATACATACATCAAAGATATTGCTAAATTAATAAAACCACAAGTCTGTAAGAGAACAAATAAAATATATATTTGTTTGCGTTGTCTTAACTTCTTCAATTCACAAGAAAGATTAGATAAACATTCAAATTATTGTGGCGAACATAAATCAACGGTAATCAATATGCCTAAAGAAGGCTCAAAGATCACATTCAAAGATGAAAATAAAAAGATCAAACATCCATTTGTTATATATGCTGATTTTGAAAGTATTTTAGAAAAAATTGATACTGCTTCTCAAGATCCAAAAGAATCATACACAAATAAATATCAAAAACATACTCCTTGTGGTTTTTGTTATTATATCAAATCATCCGTTGGTGATAAATATAACAAGTTAGAGATGTATAGAGGCTCAAATACCCCAGAGGAGTTTGTGAAACGACTAGAAAAAGACTGTGTTCGATTAACCAAGATAATGAGAGAAACCAATAAACCAATGTCCTTAACAAGTAAAGAAAAAAGGGAATTTATAAAAAACAATGTCTGTCATATTTGTGAGGAGAAAATTGGTAAAGGTCTAAAGGTTAGAGACCATTGTCATCTCACTGGTAAATATAGAGGTCCGGCTCATCAAAGTTGTAATATTAATTATCAACTCCCCTCTTTCATTCCTGTCTTTCTTCATAACAACGCTCATTATGATACACATCTATTTATCAAGGAACTCTCAAAGACTTCTGGAAGTATCTCAGCAATTCCAAACACGGATCAGAAATACATTTCATTCACAAAAACAATTCACACATCTCCTATTACTCATATCAGATTTCTTGATACATTTAAATTCATGGCAAGTCCATTGGTTAACTTGGTTCAAAATCTAAAAGAGTTTCCATGTCTTTCAGAGTATTTTTTAGATAAAGATTTTCTAACACAAAAGGGAATTTACCCCTATGACTATATGGACTCATTTGAGAGATTCAATGAAACACAACTTCCTTCAAAAGAAAATTTCTATAACAAATTAAATAATAGTCATATATCTGATAAAGATTATGTACACGCACAAAATGTTTGGGAAAAATATAACATCAAGAATCTTGGCGAGTATCACGATTTGTATCTCAAAACTGATGTGCTTTTATTGGCCGATGTATTTGAAGCCTTTAGATCTGTTTGTCGCACTGGATATGGATTGGATCCTGCTCACTACTACACAGCACCTGGATTGGCCTGGAGTGCGATGTTGAAAATGACAAAACAAGATTTGGATTTGATAACCGATGTTGATATGCTTTTGATGATTGAAAAGGCAAAAAGAGGTGGAATTTCACAAGTCTGCTCGAGTAGATACGCAAAAGCAAATAACAAATATCTTCCAAATTATGATCCAACGAAAGAGAGTTCTTACTTGATGTACTATGACGCGAACAACCTGTATGGCTGGGCAATGTCTCAGGCTCTTCCTTATGGAAAACTTAGATGGGTAAAGGAAAAAGACTACAAAAACGTTTTACAAGATGTATGTATCTCTACACAAAAAGAATTGGATGAAGAAAAAGTTGGTTATTATTTTGAAATTGATTTAAAATATCCAGAGGAACTCCATAACCTACACAAAGATCTCCCATTTGCTTGTGAGAAAGAAAGTCCAAAGAAAGAATGGTTGAGTGATTATCAACGATCGTTTGATATAGGTGAATCAACAGAAAAATTACTTACTACATTATATAACAAGAAAAATTATGTTCTACACCAAAGAAATTTGCGACAATATTTATCAAAAGGTCTAAGAGTAGAGAAGATCCATAGGGTTCTAAAGTTCAATCAAAGTCATTGGTTAAAGGGGTACATTGATTTTAATACACAAAGAAGAACAGAGTCAAAAACAGATTTTGAGAAAGACTTTTATAAATTGATGAATAATGCGGTCTTTGGTAAGACTATGGAGAATGTGAGGAAAAGACAAAATATCAGACTATCAACATCTTGGGAACAAGCATCAAAATTAATTAATAGACCGAGTTTTACTCGAGCTGAGGTCTTTACTGAGAACTTTTGTGCGATCCATTTGATTAAAGAGAGTATTGAAATGAACAAACCTATTTATATTGGAACAACAATTCTTGATTTATCAAAGTCATTAATGTATGATTACTTTTATAATAACTTGAGGAAGAAATATCAAAATGATGTTAATCTACTTTATATGGATACAGATAGTTTTATTTTGAAAATTAATACCAACGATGTTTATTCAGACATGAAAAGAGACATTAATATCTATGACACGAGTAATTACAGTCCAGAGAGTGAGTTGTTCTCTTCTAAAAATAAAAAGGTGATTGGAAAGTTCAAGGATGAATTAGGAGGAAATGTTATGAGTGAATTTGTGGGATTGAGGTCAAAGGCTTATGCTTATAAATACATTGTGAATAACGTTGAAAAGACTGATAAGAAGTTAAAAGGTGTAAAGAAAAATGTTATTAAAGAAACAATAAACTTTAAGGATTATTATAACTGTTTAACAACAAAGAAAGAAGAGTTTAGAAAGATTAATGGAATAAGAAGTTATAAACATCAATTATATTCAGAAGAGATAAATAAGAAAGCATTGGGGGCTTTTGATGATAAGAGGTTTATTTTAGAAAATGGAATTGATAGTCTCCCTTATGGTTATATAAGTATATAAGTGATAAGATATATATATAAGTGATAAGATATATATATAAGTGATAAGATATACATAAGTGATAAGATATATATAAGTGATAAGATATATATAAGTGATAAGTTAAAAAGGGGGGGGGTTGGGGATTTTAACGGGCTACCGCCGCCTTTTTTACTATTATATAAATGATAGAACCAAGTATCAACCAGACTAAAGAGTGGAGGTGTAATCAACCTTGGTATATAAATGGAAAACATAATGAATGTGAAAAATATCAAATAGGTATAATTGAAAAGGCAACTGGTAAAAAAGTTCACAAAACAAATAAGAGAATTAATTTAAATACCGGTGAATTGGGTAAAAAAGATGGAAATATTTTTGAGTGGACGGAAAACTTTGATGGTTGTCAGGAAAATATATACTTTAATTTAAAAATGGTATGTGGCACTGGAGGCGCTCAAGCAAGAACATTGAGGGAGGTTTACCATTTTATCTTAGCTCAGTTAAAATATCTTAATAAAGAACCAAACTCAAACATATTTTTTGTTAATATATTAGATGGTGAAGAGAGTTGTAGGAGAATTAAATTATTTCCCACGCATAAACAAATATTTGTAGGGTCGTTGTTTGAGTGGGTTATATTCACCAGATGATATTAAGAGTAAAAGGTTAAAAGGTCCATGAGGTCAGAAGGATCACAGGTGTTTAAGTGGTCTAATGAATAAGGATAACATGTCAAAAGGTTAGAAGGTTCGTAAAGAACAGGGTGAGAGAAATATAGGTGTTTAGGGGCAATGAGGGAGGGAAAGAATTAATATGGAAGTGAATGGGTCAATGTTTGAGTGGGTCAAAGATTAATCTGCCAGATGATATGTAGAAGAAGGATGATAGGTCTATAAGAGAAAACAAATATTTGTAGTGTTTGAGTGGTCTAATGAACAACATTAAGGATAGGTACTACAGACAAAAGGTTCATAAAGATGAGGGTGGGAGAAATAGAGGTGTTTATGATTTTTGAAAAAGACAAGGGGGTAAATGACATTAGATAGGGATTTCACATGTTAAACGGAGGTGTCCCAGAAGCAACATTATTACACTACTGGGGGCCCAGCGATGACGTACGCTGAAAGGGAGTACTTGGTTTTCACTCAGGTTTCTTTTTCTTCCTTGCTTGTTTTTGTTTGTCTGGGCGTTATCTCAGCCATCCTTTGAGCGAGGAAGCTGAAATTGCAGCACAATAGTGAGCACGTGCTTTGGCAAAAACACTATTTTTGTTTTTTGAATAATAATTTAATTGATTGATTACTCAATTATTATCGATTTATTAAGTAATTATTTATTTTCTTTCTCATCTGGGAAATATCTCAGGCACATTTTGAGCGAGGAAGCTGATATTCGGACATGACAGTGACCAATTGATGTGGCTATAAAGGATATTTTTGATTTATTGATTAATTAATTATTTGATTTTTTCGATTAATGACTTGTTTCATTAATTGGGTACGATAAATGTTGGGTACGATAGGTGCAGACACAAACGTATGAACTGTTGGAGAAGAGAGGTGTTTGTTGAGAAATGAGTCCCAGGCACTGTCTAATGCAGTCCAAGGAAGAAAGAAGGTGAAGTAGTCAGTGGAAGTGATGGTAGGCTCTAGCCTCTAGGCCAGACGAATCTGCCAGATTAAACTGCCCAAGACAACTGTGCAGACATACTTTCAAGAGTACATTATCTGAGTTGGAAAGGGAAGCTGGAGAACCAGGAAAGGTTTCAAGGAATGTTGGAAATAATCAAGTCAATTAGAGAGTAGCAGTTCAGGAGAAAAATATGTTTTGGGAATCCAACAGATTGGGTAAGGCCATAAGCGTCCATAAAAGCCTCGACTCCCAATGGTGTGTGGACCAAAACAAAGCCAGCTGGAATAGTGACAGCTAAAGTCGCCACAAATTAGAAAGAGAGAGTTGGATCAGGAGTATAGGAGGGAGTTAAAATTTGCTGAGAGCCATATATACAGAGTCTCGGAATATGGTACGCAGCACACAGATTGGTGTAGCCTACAAGCCTCTACTCACCATCCGCAATGTCATTTCAAAACTGCAGGACACAATATCAACTGGTGATAAATCTGGAGTAGTTTACCATTCATCTTGCAAAGACTGTGACCAATTCTACATTGGTGAAATTGGAAGAAATTTGAAACAATGGCTCCATGAACATGATAGAGCAGTTGGGCTGGGAAAGGTGACACAGTCAGCCACAGCACGTCATTGCCTGCAATCTGACAACAAATTTGAATTTGATGGGAGTCGTGTTCCAGACGTGACGTCCAACAAATGATACAGACTGATACTGAAAGCATGGCATGTGAAGAGCTGAGAGGGTGGTCTAACTGGGGAGATGGTTGACATACACACACAATACACACCTCTCATGCAAATGTGAAAACTAGATAGTACAAGCAGCTGGATAAGGTGAGCAACAAACGACAACAACACTCGATCCCAAACACAACACCGACATGTACAACTCCCAACGGAAACTCCAACAACGACACAACACACATCTCATCACATCCAACCCAGACACAAACCACCCATGTGCCCCGAAAAACACAATAATAACAACAAAAACAACAAGTGCACATACATGCTCACGCACACTCGAACAACTCCAGATCACGTGTAAGGAACAACAAAAAAGAGCAGAGCAACCCATGAAAGATGTGCTTTGTTTATTTCCTTGAGGTTTGCAAAAATAAAAACTCCTCCATGTGACCTCAAGCGCACATGACCAAAAGTAGCCACATGGTGAATAAAAACTGGTATGTGCCGGGGCTCTTGATATATTGGCCTGAGGAAGCCTGCTGTGAAGTGGGTGAAATGTCGGCTCAGACTGGGTCTGCTCTTGCATATTTGCTCAAATTTGCAGAGTCCATCTAGTTTTACTTTCTGGTTTGAAGCACTTCCTTTAAAAATGAATAATCCCAACCGCCCCAATGTTTAACTACATATATATATATACAGACTTGGCATTTAATATGGAATTATTTTTTTTCTTGACTTGGGTTTACTTTCTTAACTCAGTATATCAATCTGGTGAGTTTATTTTACACTTTGGTGATTTATTTGTTAAAAGAACCATGTCACTGATTGTCTGTCGCAGCAAGAAGTCAACAACAGGATTATATCACAGGTGGCATGGCAAAATGTACGGACAGGTGCATTTGACGATTGGCTTCACAGTCGGGTATACAAGGGTTGTTGCGTTCTGTATTATTGGAAAACAACTGCTGCACGTCTCCAAAAGTTATTGCCGCTTCCTCTGGAGATGGTCCGTCAACTCGACAATGCTGTTTGTCATGGAGTGGTGGCTTTACGAAATTACGGCATGAAAGTGCGTGCTATTGCTCGGCAGTATGGCATCACTCAAGGTCAGGTGTCAAAGATCCTGAAACGAAATGCTCAGAGGGGTGTCCCTACTCCAATACCGAGGCCAGGATGTCCCTGCAGAACCACAAGGAGGGATGATCACCAGCTGCACCGGTTAGTCCGCAATGGCCATACCAAGTCAGCTAATCGGCTTAGGGCTGAGTGGCAGCAACTGACAAATGTGCCTGTATCCAGAAGGCTAGTCAACCAACGACTGGGTCAAGCAGGCTATCGTGCCAGGCGTCCCCTGAGAAAGCCACGCCTGACCAGACAACACCGCCAGCGCCGATTGCAGTGGGCCAGAGAGCACCGTCAATGGCAGCCAGGACACTGGAATCACGTGACCTTCAGTGACGAGTCTAGATTTCTGGTCTATCGTCAAGATGGCCGCGTCCGAGTGCGCAGACAAGTGCATGAAGCCTACAACAAAGATTGTATAGTCCCAAGAGTCCAAGCTGGAGGTGGTGGGGTGACCGTTTGGGCTGCTTTTCATGCAGGGGGCAACACTGACTTGGTTGTTCTGAATGGAAACCTGAACCAGTTCAAGTACAGGGCCATTCTGGAAGAAACATTGCTTCTATTTGCTCGTGCAGTCTTTCGAGGAAACTTTGTCTTCCAAGATGACAATGCACGGCCTCATCGTGCTCGCATGATCCAACACTTTCTTGCTGACTGTGGTGTAGAGCATATGGAGTGGCCTGCCATGTCCCCGGATATGAATCCGATAGAGAACTTGTGGGCAGAATTAACGCGTCAAATCGACCACTTGGACGAGCAGCCGACCTCTGTGCGTGAATTGTAGCAGGCTATTGTCACTGCATGGCAAGCGATTCCTGTCCAAACCTTGGCAAATCTCGTGAACAGCATGCCTCAACGTGTACGTGCTCTCCTGAGTGCTCGTGGGGGTTACACGAAGTACTGAACTGTAATTTTACTGTCCGTAATCCCAGTCGTGATTTAACTTTTGTTTTTGTTAAAAAAAAATTTGGCTAATGTGCAAAATAAAGAGATACATCTGGAAAACGTACAGAAGTTTAACACAGTACTGTCCATGAATTGAGTTCGATATCAGTTTACATCACTTTCAAGGATCAATTTATTTGTTTCAAAATGTCAAATGTGGTTTTTGTTTCTTTTAAAGGTCACATTAACAAAATCTAGAATAATTTCCACATAATTCCAATGAACTTTTGGTTGTAAGACATCTTGAAAAATAAGTTCACCCCCACAAAAAAAATATTCCATATTAAATGCCAAGTCTGTATATATCTTTTTTTTCCAGGATCATAGAATAGCAAGGATAGGATGCCATAGAGTATATTAAATTACATGTAAGCAAGTAGTTGAATCTTTGGTACAAGTGAACAGGGTTTTAAAATACCTGTTGAATGATACAAGAACTATCTCTTTGAGAAAATAACAGAGCAATGAGGTGTCGAAGCTAACCCAGATCTGTTCTGAAAGGGACTTTGGCATTGAGGTTCAGTCATTCAAATCCTGTTTCTGTCCATGCAGCAATTCTGCATTCCATATGCAGTCCTTCCTTTGGGCGTTTTCTTTCATTGCTTAATAATTATTCACTCCCATGCCAAGATTCTGTAAATTATAGGTATGCGCCACCCAGTGGCCAGTGAACTGCAATCCTGTATACATTTGAGAGGCTTTCTTTATTGGAACCTCGTGGGTCCAACACAGCAGTTAACACATGTGGAAATGTCCAAATGACTCAAAGTGGTCAAACTCAATGCTTGATCAACACAAGCAATTTGGATATGGCATCAGCCCAAAGACAAACTCGAATGAGATCTTAAACAAATAACCCAGTGGGGCACTGATGGTTATTTCCCCATGGTTTGAGGAGATTTTATAATAAATTACCTAAATTTGAGGGAAAATCCCCCTTTTCAGCCTTTTATAGGGGTCGGATCGGCATGGGGAGCACAACCCCATAAGACCTCAATGTTCTGATGTACAGTCACGTGAAAAAGTAAGTACACCCTGTAGTGAAAATGTATCAAAGTTGAACCCAGGAGTGATGCCCACTTAAACCGCAGAGGGGCGTCTATAAGACCTCGGACGTCCGCGACGCTGAGCCACTCCTGTGACATTTTACAATGACATGTAGTCTTGAATGGTACGTATCCGCACATATATTCTAGGCTTGCTTGCATTGACTAATATAATCGATCCTTCCTATATGATGCCAAGATCCTGATATCTATTGCATGATTGTATTTTACAGGATGATGCTAAAGATCTGATTGAGATTAAACCTACCTATGGGACAAAGTTGTGGACTTGGTTGATTTTCACAACATTTAATCTCAATCAAGATCTACGGAAATGGCGGGACACAAGATGATCCATGTACCGACATTCAGCACCGACCCACAAGCTGTGGATTCGGGCTCGGAGTTAACTCACTGGCTCAAGTCACTGGAGAACCAGTTCAGAGCCCAGGATACCGTTCCCACTGCTGAAACGAAACTGGACGTGCTGCAGACTAAAGTGGACCACCACGTCTACAGGAGCATTGAACGATGTACGACGTACAATGCCGCAGTGGCAGAGCTAAAGCGAATTTACATTAAGCAAAGGAGCATGGTGTACACCAGGTATCTGCTCTCATCGCGGCGACAACAGCCCACCGAGTCGATATATCGCTTCGCCCAGGAGCTACGACAACTACTTGCGGACAGTACTCAAGAGGTACGCACTCACGAGCAAGTCCAGGATGATCTTGTCCGAGATGCTTTTGTCTCTGGGATCGGCTCTTCGACTCTTAGGCTAAGACTTTTGGAGACAGCTGACCTGACGTTCACGGAGGCTCTATGGGTGGCACACGTCTACACCGAGGCCCGGGAACAATCTACCGCCTATGACCACACACGGGTCGTTGCGGGGACTTCTCAACTCGCGCGACCAGAGAGGGCTACCGCCGAGGATACGGGAGCAGACTCTACCATGCTAGCGGAGCCCCTGGCCGCTCCCGAGGTGGACTCAGATTCCGGCTTGGCGGCAGCTATGGTGGCCAGGCCAAGGCCTGTACGAAATGCAATGTGTTACTTCTGTGGCAATCGACAGCATCCCAGGTCGGCGTGTCCGGCTCGGGAAGCAATATGCCATTTGTGTTCGACTAAAGGACATTTTGCAAAAGTCTGCCGAAAGACCGCGCGGGGCGCACGAACTCGCGCGACCTTAAATGGGCTTATCGCCGAGCCAACGGACTGAGCACAGAGCGGGGTGCCTCACCCGACTTTGATGAGTGGTCCTCCTCCTCGTGGGCCCCTGGCTGCACGCTCGACCTTGGTGAGATACATCGGGCCGCCAAAACAAATGGCGCGAACACGACCGACCGCGGAGCGACCGTCCTTGACTGGAATCCTAACACCCTATGAAGGCTACTCATACAATCGACAAGCTCCTGCTTTGACGCGGCAAACAATGCACGTGACACGAGCGCCATCCGACGGCAACTCGTACGAACTACACGCTCTTGCCTCAGCACGTGAAACTACAGTTGGCTGCGATCCTTCTCGCGTGACACGAGCGCCATCTGACGGCAGCTCGTACGAACTACATGCTCTTGCTTCAGCACGTGAAACTACAGTTGGCTGCGATCCTTCTCGCGTGACACGAGCGCCCTCTGACGGCAGCTCGTACGGACTACAAGCTCCTGAAGCTCCTGCTTTGGCACGACCAACTATGCGTTTGACACGAGTGCCCTCCGGAGGCTGCTCAAACGACCGGAAAACTGCAGCCGGCGTGGGATCCACACGCGAGGCGCGATCTTCTCGCTCGGATGGCTCAATACCTGCCGGATCTTCCGGCCTTGCTCAGGCCATTATTCCACTCATGGTCGAAGGCATTTTTGCGCGGGCTTTAGTCGACACAGGGTCTACGGATAGTTTTATCGATCATCGACTGGTGCGTAAACATGGGTGGCCGGTCCTCGGGACAACACGACGGATCTTTATGGCCTCCCAAGGGCTTAGGCTCAGCACAAAAGGGGAATGTCGATTGAAGCTTATGATAAAGGGACGCATGTTTCCAGATGTACATCTCATGGACTTACCTGCTATATGTGCTGACATTCTGTTAGGACACGATTTTCTTAAACGACATGGACGTTTGGAAATGGAATTCGGTGGGACTGACACGCTTGCTGTGTGTGCACTCGCGAAAATGGAAATTGAGCCTCTTTCGCTGTCCCCCAACCTGACCACTGACTGCACTCCTGTAGCGGTGAAATCACGGCGCTACTCACGAGCAGACGTGCAATTCATTGCGGAAGAAACGGCCCAGCTCTTAAAGGAAGGTATCATAGAACCCAGCCGGTCGCCGTGGCGGGCCAGGTCTTCGTGGTGCGAAGTGAAGCCCATCGCCGACGCATGGTAATCGACTATTCACAGACGGTTAATCGCTTTACACAGCTGGACGCCTACCCCTTACCGGGGATGGACGCGCTGGTACGACAGGTGGCCCAGTACTCAGTCTACAGCACTCTCGATCTGCGTAGTGCGTATCATCAGATCCCCATCTCTAGGGCTGATCGCATCTATACCGCCTTTGAATCGGGTCAAAGGTTATACCAGTTCACCCGACTACCTTTTGGGTGACAAACGGGGTCGCCTATTTTCAGAGGGCTATGGACGACCTCGTTACTAAGGAGAACTTGACAGATGTCTTTGTATATCTGGACAATCTTACGGTTTGTGGGTATGACCAGCGGCATCATGATGCTAATCTGAAGCGCTTCCTCGAGGTCGTGCAGAGGTATCGCCTAACCATGAATGAGGCTAAGTGTCGTTACTCTCTACGCACGATA
This sequence comes from Myxine glutinosa, assembly GCF_964187855.1. NCBI lineage: Eukaryota > Metazoa > Chordata > Myxini > Myxiniformes > Myxinidae > Myxine > Myxine glutinosa. The sequence continues at coordinate 34,512,197 of NC_136270.1, read as the reverse complement.
GATCTTCTGGGGTACACTGTGACCCATGGCTCTGTCGCTCCAGATAAGGAGCGTCTGCGACCTTTGCTCGATATGGCTCCGCCTCGCGATCGAGCTTCACTGAAGCGTGCTCTCAGGCTGTTCGCCCATTATTCTAAGTGCGTGCAAAATTTCTCCACGAAGCTCCGCCCCCTTGTGGCCTGCGACATGTTCCCCATGAGCCCAGCCGCCTTGGCAGCCTTTGGGGGCCTTAAGGCCGACATCGCTGGCTTCGCTGTGGCGACGATCGACGAGAGCGAATCTTTCGTCTTAGAAAGTGATGCCTCGGATCATGCGATAGCGGCGACACTCTCCCAGGGGGGGCGCCCTGTGGCTTTCTTTTCGCGGACTCTCACCTCCGCTGAGCGGAGGCATTCGTCTGTCGAAAAGGAAGTGTACGCGATCGTCGAGTCGATTCGGCGATGGCGACCGTACTTACTCGGGCGATGCTTCCAAATCATCACGGACCAACAAAGCGTCGCGTTCATGTACGACACCTTACATGCTCAACGCATTAAGAATGAGAAAATCACTCGCTGGCGTATCGAACTCGCCAACTTCTGCTACACCATCAAATATCACCCGGGGAAGGATAACCTGGTCGCCGACGCCTTATCGAGGCCGGCTACGTGTGCGGGTATCATAACTCTGGAGGGTCTGCGCACTTTGCACGGCACTATGTGTCATCCTGGGGTGACGCATTTCGCTCATTTTGTGCGTAGTGGTAATCTGCCGTACTCGATTGAGGACAACCGCCGGATCTGCCGCGACTGCGCTATATGTGCGGAACTCAAACCGCGTTTTTACAACCCTCCTATGGGGACGCTGGTTAGGGCTACTAGACCGTGGGAGAGATTGGCAATGGATTTCAAAGGGCCGCTGCCGGTGTCGAGTAACTCTCGTTATCTGCTCACTATCGTTGATGAGTACTCGCGATTCCCTTTTGCTTACACGTGCGTGGATATGACGGCTGCCATGGTCATACGGTGCCTGCAGAATTTGTTTTCTATGTTTGGGTATCCGGCCTACGTGCATACCGATCGGGGTGCGGTGTTCCTGTCTCAGGAAGTGAGAGGTTACTTGCTCCAAAATAATGTTGCTTCGAGTTACACCACACCGTACAGACCCCAAGCAAATGGGCAGGTCGAACGCTTCAATGGGATTATATGGAGGGCCGTCATGCTAAGCCTCAGGACCCTCGGCCATGGCCTCGATAAATGGGCTTGGTCGCTACCTGCGGCACTGAACTCGATCAGGGCTCTACTATGTATGGCCACCAACCAGACTCCTCACGAAAGACTGTTCCACCACCCTAGAAGCTCGGGTAGTATCCGATCTTTACCCAGTTGGCTCGCTGAGCCAGGGCCGGCCTATCTCAAACGTGCAGTTCGCACAAGCAAGTACGACCCCTTAGTGGATAAGGTGCAGGTACTCCAGGCTAATCCCGAGCATGCTCGTGTGATGACGGCAGATGGACGCGAGTCCACTGTCTCCGTATGCCATCTTGCCCCATGTGGGGTCATCGACCGTTATAGGGATATCGACGAACCGATCTACGAGTCTATGGACTCTCCCGAAGCTTCCTCTATGGAACATCTGCCGTCCCTTCCTTTGTCAAATACACCCCTGCCTGAAGGCTCTGAGGTGCCCCCTCCGACACCTGCCTCCAGCGGCTACTCCGAAGCAGGGGACTCCGGGCTTGGGGAGGCCATACCCGGTAGTTTCCGCACACATGCTGGCAGGGTAATTCGCCACCCTGACCGCTACGGATGGACCGACTGACATGGAATGACATCCCCAATCAATTAATGCTGACGCACGCTTGATTCCTGCCTAGCGGCAGTGTAGTTCTAACGGCGGGGAGAATGTAGTGAAAATGTATCAAAGTTGAACCCAGGAGTGATGCCCACTTAAACCGCAGAGGGGCGTCTATAAGACCTCGGACGTCCGCGACGCTGAGCCACTCCTGTGACATTTTACGATGACATGTAGTCTTGAATGGTACATACCCACACATATATTCTAGGCTTGCTTGCATTGACTAATATAATCGATCCTTCCTATATGATGCCAAGATCCTGATATCTATTGCATGATTGTATTTTACAGGATGATGCTAAAGATCTGATTGGATTAAACCTACCTATGGGACAAAGTTGTGGACTTGGTTGATTTTCACAACACACCCCATGTAAAGTTTTGTCTTTTTCAACATATTTCAACATACAGCTATTTGATCTTCATTTCAACAATATTGACAGATAAAGGTGATATAATATAACAAATAACATGAAACATTTACATTTTCTAGTCCATTGTATAACTTAAATAAACATAAATGCAAATTTCGCATGTGGAAAAAGTAAGTACACCCCTACATTTATCACCACTTCAAATGCCTAAAATTAGAATCAGGTGCACCAGCTCAGGTGCAAATGATTAGAACATCATTAGAGAAAATCTTGGAGGAACCTGTCTTATTTAAACCTCAGACATTTAGTTTGGTTTGCTCTTTGTTGTTGAAGTGTGTGGCGTCACCATGCCTAGATCAAAAGAGCTCTCTGAGGCCTTCAGAAAGAAGGTTATAGATGCCTACGAGTCTGGGAAGGGATTTAAAAAGATCTCCAAACAATTTGAAATCAATCATTCGACTGTCCGGAAGATCATCTACAGGTGGAGAAGATTCCAAACAACTGCCAACTTGTTCAAGCCAGGCCGCCCCAGCAAGTTCAGCCCGAAAGCAGACCGCAAGATGCTGAAAGAAGTCTCGAAGAACCCCAGAATGTCATCACGGGACCTACAGGTAGCTCTTGCCACTGTTGATGTCAAAGTGCACGAATCTACCATCAGAAAGAGGCTGCACAAATTTGATCTACATGGGAGATGTGCCAGGAGGAAACCTTTCCTGTCCAGAAAGAACATCAGGGCAAGACTAAAGTTTGCCAATGAACACCTTGGCAAAGACCAGCACTTCTGGAACAATGTGCTCTGGACAGATGAGTCAAAGGTGGAGCTATTTGGCCACAGTACCAGAAGACATGTTTGGCGAAAACCAAAGACAGCATTTGACCACAAGAATCTGATACCAAATGTAAAGCATGGTGGTGGAAATATTATGGTTTGGGGCAGCTTTGCTGTATCAGGGCCTGGGCAGCTCACCATCATAGAATCCACTATGAATTCTTCATTGTACCAGAGGGTGCTTGAGGATAATGTGAGGCCATCTGTCGGAAAGTTGAAGCTCAACCGAAGGTGGACCTTGCAACATGACAATGACCCTAAACATACCAGTAAATCCACCAAGGAATGGCTGAAAAGAAAGAAATGGCGGGTTCTGGAATGGCCAAGCCAAAGCCCGGATCTAAATCCCATCGCGATGTTGTGGGGGGATTTGAAACGAGCTGTGCATGCAAGAAACCCCTCAAACATCGCACAGCTGAAAGAATTCTGCATGGAGGAGTGGGCAAAAAGTTCTCCCAGTCGATGTCAGAGACTGGTAGACAGTTATAAGAAATGCCGACTTGAGGTTGTTTCTGCCAAAGGAGGCAATACCACCTATTAGAGCCAAGGGTGTACTTACTTTTTCCACATGCGAAATTTGCATTTATGTTTATTTAAATTATACAATGGACTACAAAATGTAAATGTTTCATGATATTTGTTATATTATATCACCTTTATCTATACATATTGTGGAAATGAAGATCAAATAGCTGTGTGTTGAAATATGTTGAAAAAGTCAAAACTTTACATGGGGTGTCCTTACTTTTTCATGTGACTGTATATTCCTGAACGCAGTTTTCCGGGTGGTTGATTTTAACAGTTAAGGCTGCAGGGCTCTCGTCGCTCCCCTCCATCCCGTGCGCTTGCGGTTGCTTTTGGTTTTGGAATCCGCCATTGAGTTTTCGCCTCGGAAGTTAAAGCCTTCGCGATCGGCATCCACGACCGCCAGATATTAATTTCGGTGGTTGCGCGACTATATATATATATATATATATATCAAGTAATGAATGGCGGTTGGGAATTATATCCACGATATCCATTTTTCCGTTCTCCAACCTATAGCTTTGTCTTTAAAAACTCAACGTTTCGGCCAGCAACCCAGCGTGCGCCGAGCCTCCACTAGCCTTCATCAAGAGAAGTTCCCTTGTTCACCTCCTCCCAGATATATCTGGGGGCAGGGGTGGGCCTATTCTATCAACCAATCACAAAGCTGCGTTGCGAGACCTCGTGACCATGGACCCATGCTCGGCTTATGTTGCAAGTGTTTTGTGCGTGTTTGAGCGGTGTATTGTGTTTTGTTGTCCGTGTCGGCTATGTCCCACTTTGTCTTTGTCCTCCTCCACGCATCGATGTCTCTCTGGTGTATTTATGCATGAGAGGTCCGTATGCCTGTGGTAACGCCACAGTCTCCTCTGTCAATGGTGCCCGCGTTTGGCCAGTGTGCCAGGCCTCCAGTATTCGCCTCCTGGCCCGGTTCGGGGATGCCGCCAGCACGTTCACATTGTCCCATAGAGGAACATGGCCCGCCCTTATTCCATGCTTGGCGATAGCAGATCTTTCTGGGTGATTACACTCAAAGGCCTTGTGGTGTTCATTAATGCGCTGGCCTAAGGTTCTTCCAGTCTCGCCTATGTATTCTCCACCACAGTCACATGGAATGGTGTATACCACACCTGTGCAATCATTCTTCAGTCTTTTGTCTTTGACCTTGGTCAGTGCACGTCTCAAGGTGTATATAGGTTGGTAGTTGACCCTCACCCCGACCGGTCTCAAAATCCTGCCAATCCTTTGAGATACCCGTGGCACAAATGGTAGCACGCAAAAGCCCTTAGGTGGTTCCTGTGGCACGTCCTGGATTCTTGGAGCCGCCAGTACCATTTCATTTTTTGGGCAGAGGTGGTCTGGGTAGCCATTGGCTTTCAATACCCATTTGAGATGCTTGATCTCTCTCCTTTTGCCCTTCAAGGTGGACGGTATATTCCTTGCCCTTTTTACGAGTGTATTCACCACAGCTCTTTTATGGTGCAGTGGATGGCAAGACGTGAAATCAAGGTAACGCTCGGTCTGGGTGGGTTTCCTATATAATGCGGTACTTAAGCTTCCATTGAGGTTCCTCCTCACCAAGACGTCCAAAAATGGAAACGACCCATCCTGTTCTTCCTCACAGGTGAATTTGATGGAAGGAAACATTCCACTGATGCCCTCCTGGATTGCATTAACAGCCGTGCTGGGGCAGATGACAAAAGTGTCATCGACATAGCGGTACCAGACACGTGGCTGTGTTGGGAGGGATGGGATGGTGCGTGTTTCCAGCTCTTCCATCACCATATTGGCAACCACCGCAGACACCGGGGAGCCCATCGCAGTGCCGAACACCTGTTTGTAAAATGTGCTGTCAAAGACAAAATAGGTGGAAGACAGACAAGTGCTGAGGAGGTGACAAACGTCATCAACATTCAACTTGTCGGCGGCCTGTTTCCAGCAATCATCCTCCATTAGCCTCGGTCGGGTCATAGTGTCGTGTATCAATGGACCATCTTATGCATTGTCCAAGTTCGTGGCCAATATACTAAAGTACCTCGTGGGAAAAACCGACCGAGGATTGCGCAACAGCTCCGAGTTTGTGGACAAAATAACACACACCACGATCCATCCACACGAATCCATGGTGTCCTTTGACGTCATTTCGCTATTCACTAACGTGCCCACAACCCTGGCGGTTGATGTGGCGAGACAGAGGCTAATGGAGGATGATTGCTGGAAACAGGCCGCCGACAAGTTGAATGTTGATGACGTTTGTCACCTCCTCAGCACTTGTCTGTCTTCCACCTATTTTGTCTTTGACAGCACATTTTACAAACAGGTGTTCGGCACTGCGATGGGCTCCCCGGTGTCTGCGGTGGTTGCCAATATGGTGATGGAAGAGCTGGAAACATGCACCATCCCATCCCTCCCAACACAGCCACGTGTCTGGTACCGCTATGTCGATGACACTTTTGTCATCTGCCCCAGCACGGCTGTTAATGCAATCCAGGAGGGCATCAGTGGAATGTTTCCTTCCATCAAATTCACCTGTGAGGAAGAACAGGATGGGTCGCTTCCATTTTTGGACGTCTTGGTGAGGAGGAACCTCAATGGAAGCTTAAGTACCGCATTATATAGGAAACCCACCCAGACCGAGCGTTACCTCGATTTCACGTCTTGCCATCCACTGCACCATAAAAGAACTGTGGTGAATACACTCGTAAAAAGGGCAAGGAATATACCATCCACCTTGAAGGGCAAAAGGAGAGAGATCAAGCATCTCAAATGGGTATTGAAAGCCAATGGCTACCCAGACCACCTCTGCCCAAAAAATGAAATGGTACTGGCGGCTCCAAGAATCCAGGACGTGCCACAGGAACCACCTAAGGGCTTCTGCATGCTACCATTTGTGCCACGGGTATCTCAAAGGATTGGCAGGATTTTGAGACCGGTCGGGGTGAGGGTCAACTACCAACCTATATACACCTTGAGACGTGCACTGACCAAGGTCAAAGACAAAAGACTGAAGAATGATTGCACAGGTGTGGTATACACCATTCCATGTGACTGTGGTGGAGAATACATAGGCGAGACTGGAAGAACCTTAGGCCAGCACATTAATGAACACCACAAGGCCTTTGAGTGTAATCACCCAGAAAGATCTGCTATCGCCAAGCATGGAATAAGGGCGGGCCATGTTCCTCTATGGGACAATGTGAACGTGCTGGCGGCATCCCCGAACCGGGCCAGGAGGCGAATACTGGAGGCCTGGCACACTGGCCAAACGCGGGCACCATTGACAGAGGAGACTGTGGCGTTACCACAGGCATACGGACCTCTCATGCATAAATACACCAGAGAGACATCGATACGTGGAGGAGGACAAAGACAAAGTGGGACATAGCCGACACGGACAACAAAACACAATACACCGCTCAAACACGCACAAAACACTTGCAACATAAGCCGAGCATGGGTCCATGGTCACGAGGTCTCGCAACGCAGCTTTGTGATTGGTTGATAGAATAGGCCCACCCCTCCCCCCAGATATATCTGGGAGGAGGTGAACAAGGGAACTTCTCTTGATGAAGGCTAGTGGAGGCTCGGCGCATGCTGGGTTGCTGGCTGAAACGTTGAGTTTTTAAAGACAAAGCTATAGGTTGGAGAACGGAAAAATGGATATCGTGGATATATATATATATATATATATAGTTGTGGGGCGTGAGCCCCTCCCCCTTTGTGCTCTCTTACCATTTGACCAAGTATAACCAATTATATGTTTGGTTTGATTGTTTACTGTATCCTTTTAATACTTATATTCTTTCCATGTTCTCTGAAAGCTGGCTGTACCCTTATAAGAAGTTAAATGCTTTACAAACCTTTGCCCTGTGTTGGCACAATCCCTTGTTCCCCATACTACGGCCTTGGTTGCAAACTGCTATCTTTCTGGCCTCTGCCAATTTCCTGTATGTTGGCACATTTATGAGTGTCCACTCCCTCTGTACTTTCTCAATCAAAAGACTTATGTTACATTACTTTGTCTGTTTATGCCCTTTTAAGGATTATATACTTTGTGTGACTTTTATGCCTTGTAACGGCATGTTCTCTTTACCTGTCGAAATCCAGAGTTTGTTCCCATACTGTGGTCTCAGCTGCAAAGCTGCTATACTCCTCAAGTTCTCAATATTCTTATTGATGACAGCTTTAAGGCTGTCCATTCCTTATCTCCTTCTTTCCCTTCAAACCTCAATGATTTCCCTTCAAGCTTCAATGATTATGATATCAAAGGGCATAACCCTCGCCTAGTCTCGGACTTCCTTAAACTAACTGGACAACAGGAGGGGACTAAGGTGGGGGCCATGTAAGTCCACCCTTTGTCTCCTGTCCTGATGTTAAACCACACCCCTATATTTCATATATATAATGAAGCCCTGATCGAACATTTTTAGAGCATCTTGTTGTAGAGTTGGTCATTTTGTGTGAGCTTCCTGCGACATCCTGTTTTCCGCAAGCTTGTGTATAACGAGTTCTAATAAATATATCCGTTGCTCCTTCTCTGAGTCCTCTGAGTCCCAAGTCTTAAGTCCCAACCCGGCATAGTCGTGTGATTACCCTGAAGTGAATACAGCAGGGCGACACAAATGACCAAACAAGCTTTAACTCTGAGGCGTTCAATCCAAAAATGACGGTATTCTTTGCACGCTAGGGAAAGGAGGATGACGAACTTAACTGGACGGCTTCCACCCGACTTCTTTGCACCTCGATAATTAATCAACTCAAATGACACGGAATTAAAATGTACAAAAACACCGGCTTTATCAAAGAAAATGCCGGTAACAAAGAATGCACGATAAAACTAAATTCCTAATTGGAGCGGCCCCATACAGACCCGAATACAGACAAAGGGAAATATAAAAGAATGAAAATAAATGTGTGTTATTTGTCGGCACTTTGCACCGAGTAGCTCTTGGACCTCGTGGGAAACCCCCACGTCCTTGGCGGGAAACCGCTCGTTGGCGCGAAGTCTGTGCGAGAAAATGACCTTGGCGCGCACTTCGCCCCTCCAGCAGCCGAGCTCAACGCGAGCAGGCCATACTCGTCCACTCGCCATCTGCTCCACACCAGCACCCACGTCTCCCAGTGCAAGAGCGCTATGAACGCCGACCACCTGCCGTGAACTCCCGAAGCAGAGGAAGATATGAAATCTTGACCGTTCACCGCCAAAGCCAGAAGATCAGAGCCAGCCACGAGAAGACGAATAAGAGAAGAAATCAAGAGAGAGAACTCGTGAACTTCGACCGTTCATTGTCGAATCCCGAAAATCAGAGCCAGCCATGAGAAAATGTCGGGGAGACGACCGCTCGCCACCGAACCCAGAACATTCAAGGAAATCAAGAAGCAAGAAGAGAGAATGTCCGGACAGAGCGTTCTTTTATACTCGGGGCTCTGACGTCATCCGTCCCTGCTCCACCAATCCCATAGTCCCATCTTAGCAGTCTTTGTGCCAATATTTCCCATCCCAATCACTGCTCTTTGAGGTGTGGCCCCATCGCCCTGCCTGTGCCTGTGTGCTCACCAAGTTGGTGTTATCAGCGGAAGTGCTCAATGTCCTGCTTCCGGTTGGTTTTTTCTTTAGTGTGCTAAATGTGCGATTTCCTGGCTATGTGTGTGCTGCGTGTGTCATAAGGAACAGAGGAAAAATAACAGAGGCCATTACATACAGGGGATTTACCATTAATCCCTAGCTAATTAACATATCCCACCCCTCGTGATGGGAACGAAGATACACTCTTGCACGACATACAGTCTACCGGATCCCTACTTATGATACATGAGGGTTTCTTCTTCTTCACGACAGTCGGAGCACACTACCTATGCAATTCTACCTGGACTAAGGTATTCCCTACCCCCTACAAATGTAACAACATATTTCATTCATAAAATTTCAGTCAAGCTTTAATATTATGAATGAAAAATACCCTTTGCCCATTGTTAAGCATGTTTTGATTTTGAAGTCAACAAAAGAATACGAAAGACAATTGTGTAGATGATTCGGTGTGCAGATGTTACCTGGTGCAATGCTGAGAGCAAACTTGATCTGGAAATCGCACTGTTCGCTGTCCAATAAATCATCCGAAATCACGACTACCATCTTCCGACATCTGATTAAAAAGTAAAAATGAATAAACATCCATAACATAAACATGTAAACATAAACGTTTTGTTGCAAGATCGCCATTTTACATAGTATTGTAAATAGATTTCAGACTTATTATCATGTCCTTTTCTAAGGAAATGAAATGTTACTTTATGGTGAAATTATGTCAATAATTACTGTAACAGTGTTATGGCTTGACTTGACCAGTTTATCTTGTCCATTGCAGGAAGAAGGCCTCCCTCATCATGGTCCATTCTGTTCTATTCAATGCAATTCGAGGTCATTGAACTTGACTCCAGTAAATTTTTCAATTTCATCTCTCCATCTGATCATTGGTCTTCCTCTGCTTCTCCAATAGCCTTTTCTATCTTGCCATTTTGGAATTATTGTTGACCTCCAGTTGTCTGTTATTCTTGCTGTGTCCAGCCCAGTTCCATTTCGGTTTTTAGCTGGTCGACGAACTCTTAAAACCATTTTTTAATTTCCATCTAGGTGGTAAGGTAATTATGACTATCACTTACACTCTATATATATCACCTGATGTTGGCTTAATGGTTCGGGCGGCGGGCTTGGGATCGATCCTAAGGCCCTGAGTTCAAATCCCGTTGAATTAAAGCCAGGTAGGGTTGACCCGACGGCATCAGCCCACGGGTCCTAAAATCCTGCTCTGCTGCTCTATCTCACCCTCTCTCTGTTCTCTTCACCCTCTCTTTTGCTCAAGGTCAACTGCCATCTGCTTGGAAATCAGCCAACATCACCGCTTTGCACAAAAAAGGTGCAAAAACAGATCCTAGCAACTACAGACCAATCAGCCTTCTCCCAATTATCAGCAAAGTCATGGAATCCATCATTGCTTCTGATATGAAATCTTTCCTCTTCTCCAATGGCTTGATCTCTGATCATCAATTTGGTTTCAGACCAGGTCACTCTACTCTGGACATGCTGCTTCTGCTGTCTCAACAATGGATGGAGGTCCTCAATGCCAAACAGGAAATTAGAGCTGTCTCCCTCGACATATCACGTGCCTTCGACACGGTCTGGCACCCCGCTCTGCTCACCAAACTCTCCTCCTTTGGTATCCATGGAAATCTCCACGCATGGCTGGCGGACTTCCTCTCTAGTCGTCGTCAACGTGTGGCCCTGAATGGGTTTCTCTCATCTCCTCTTCCTGTTCAGGCTGGAGTTCCCCAAGGCAGTGTTCTGGGCCCCGTGCTTTTTCTGGTCTTCATCAATGATCTCTCTGACTCTCTCGAAAATCCTCTCTATCTCTTTGCTGATGACTCCACTCTCTGCCGCTCCATTCCTCTTCCCTCAGATCGGCAGTCTGCTGCCTCCTCACTCTCTGAAGACCTGAACAAAATCACAGACTGGTCAAACAAGTGGAACATGTCTTTCAATCCTGACAAATCTCACACTCTTACTATGTCTCTCCGAAAAGATCGACTGGACAACCCTCCCATCTACTTTCTCAACAATCCTCTCCAAGAAGTTCTGTCGCTCAAGATTTTGGGTCTCACTATCTGCCATGATCTTTCTTGGGAAAACCACATTTCCAAGCTGGCCTCCAAAGCCAGTCGCCGACTGGGCATCCTCCGTCGTGCGAAGTCCTTCCTCGGCACACCTGAGCTCCTCACCACATACAAGGCTTTCATCCGCAGCTCAATGGAATACTGTTCTCCCCTATGGGCCGGTGCTCCTGCCTCACACCTAGCTCGGCTTCACGCTGTTGAAACCAAAGCTTTCAGAATTATTGGAATCTCCCGCGATGAAGCTATCTCTGAGGGCCTTTCACTCACTCACCGCAGGCAGGTAGGTGGTCTTTCTGTCTTCTACCGACTCCTCTCCGGCCTTGCACCCCCAGCTCTCTCTGTGCTCTGTCCCCCAAATATTCCTACAGGTCGCACAAGATCTGCCAGCAACCCTCTGATGGTTAAACTGCCGAAATCTCGGCTCTCCGCTCACCTTCACTCTTTCATTCCTCTTTTCTCCCGCCTCTGGAACAAACTACCTCACTCCCTTCAATCCCACTCCTCCCTCCAGGTCTTTAAAACAGCTGTTCACCACCATCTCTTATCTTCCCCCATCCAAAACCTTGATCTTTTCTACCCCCGCTAATTCACCCCAGATCCACCTTGTTTGAAATTCCAACTTCTTTCCTGGAAGTCCTGGCAGTGTCCATATGTTTTATACCTCTCCCACTGCCCCCTTCCCACGCCCCCCCCCCCCCAAAGCCCTCGCCCTCTCTCAGATCTCTCGATGTCTCCATGTCTCTCGGTCCCTGCTCTCAAATGTTGTGTTTGTGTCCTTCCCCCTCTCTCCCCATCTTGTCTACCGCTCCCTATGTTATATGTTTTATGTGTCGGTTTGTCTTTCTGTGTGATTAATGTTCGCTCTTTCACGAGCCTCGATCTTGTATACAAAAAAAAAAAAAAAAAAAAAAAAAAAAAAAAAAAAAAACAGCCTGTCATCCTTCCGAGGTCGGCAAAATGAATACCAGGTAACTGGTTATGGGGAGGCATTGCATCAGCGGCAGACGTGCCCACAGAAAAATGATGCAAGCAGCAGCCGGGTGGCTGCACACGAACCACCTACCCACCACTCTATATATAATCGAGCAAGTGTTTGTATGTATCTATGTCCACTCTATCACCATTGGTTGGCCATCTAGCCTGCCGCCACCAACAATTGTAACATGAAAAAATTCATACGTCCGCCATTTTGGTAAGCCTGAGACAATACGTCCGCCATTTTGGTAAGCCTGAGACATCTACGGTAGTGTCATATTCATAATCGCCATACCTTCCCTATAAGTTTTCTATTCAATATAAAACAACCTCAGCAACTATTAAAAGGATCATGAAATATCGAAATGTTGGAGCTGATAGGCGTCATGAGCCTTGCCTTATGAAGGCAACAATACGTATATGCCTCAGTCTTCAGGCCTCTGCTGTGAGCCAATGGGCCGGTGTAATTGGAATTATCTGAGCTATATTACTACGACGCATTATATATGCACGTAAGCAGTTCATGTTTTTGCATAACCGGCGTTATTTTTATTTTCTGTAGCGATCGAGACAGTGGTCTGTTGCTTATACATGGCCCAAATAAATGGATGTGGCAGAAGAACGTGTTGCACGCTTGGAACACGATGGCTCATAGAGTACCCTGCTCGTGATGATAATTTTCCATCAAAATAAACTGAAAATCAAATTTATCACCTCATGCACCCTGCCAATGACCATGCTCCTTCGAGAGATGAACCTCTGTCCCACTTGAGACAATTCATTTTCATTTTTTTTTTTTTTTTTTTTTTTTTTGTATACTGAATCGAGGCTCGTGAAAGAGATAACATTTATTTCACAAACAAATCAACCAGACAAACAAAACACACAAAAAGAGGGAGCGGAAGACAAGATGGGGAGAGAAGGGGAAGCACACAACCACAACATTTGAGAGCAGGGAGAAGTGTGGGAGGGAGAGGACTTGGGGGCAGGAGGCGTGGGAGGGGGAGGGCGGGGGGGAGAGGTATAAAACACAAGGGGACCGAAATTAGCGGGGGTAGAAAAGATCAAGGTTTTGGATGGGGGAGGATAAGAGATGGTGGTGAACAGCCGTTTTAAAGACCTGGAGGGTGCAGTGGGATTGAAGAGAGTGAGGGAGTTTGTTCCAGAGGCGGGAGAAAATAGGAATGAAGGAGTGAAGGTGAGCAGAAAGTCTTGATTTTGGCAGTTTAACCATAAGAGGGTTGCAGGCAGATCTTGTGCGACCTGTAGGAATATTTGGGGGACAGAGCCCAGAGAGGGCTGGGGGGGCAAGGCCAGAGAGGAGTCGGTAGAAGACGGAAAGACCACCAACCTGCCTGCGGTGAGTGAGTGAAAGGCCCTTGGAGTTAGCTTCATCGCGGGAGATTCCAATGATTCTGAACGCTTTGGTTTCAACAGCGTGAAGACGGGCTAGGTGTGAGGCAGGAGCACCAGACCAGAGGGGAGAGCAGTAATTCCATAGAGCTGCGGATGAAAGCCTTGTATGTGGTGAGGAGCTCAGGTGTGCCAAGGAAGGACTTCGCACGACGGAGGATGCCCAGTCGGCGACTGGCTTTGGAGGCCAGATTTGAAATGTGGTTTTCCCAGGAAAGATCATGGCAAATAGTGAGACCCAAAAGCTTGAGTGACAGAACTTCTTGGAGAGGATTATTCAGAAAGTGGATGGGAGGGTTTTCCAGTTGGTCTTTTCGGAGAGACATCGTAAGAGTGTGAGATTTTTCAGGATTGAAAGACAAGTTCCATTTGTTTGCCCAGTCTGTGATTTTGTCCAGGTCTGCAGAGAGTGAGGAGGCTGCAGACTGCCGAACTGAGGGATGAGGAATGGAGCGACAGAGCGTAGAGTCGTCAGCAAAGAGACAGAGAGGATTTTCAAGAGAGTCAGAGAGATCATTGATGAAGACCAGAAAAAGCACAGGGCCCAGAACACTACTTTGGGGGAACTCCAGCCTGAACAGGAAGAGGAGATGAGAGAAACCCATTCAGGGCCACACGTTGACTACGACCAGAGAGGAAGTCCACCAGCCATGCGTGGAGATTTCCATGGATACCAAAGGAGGAGAGTTTGGTGAGCAGAGCAGGGTGCCAGACCGTATCGAAGGCACGTGAAATGTCAAGGGAGACAGCTCTAATTTCCTGTTTGGCATTGAGGACCTCCATCCATTGTTGAGAAAGCAGAAGCAGCATGTCCAGAGTAGAGTGACCAGGTCTGAAACCAAATTGATGATCAGAGATCAAGCCATTGGAGAAGAGGAAAGATTTCATATCTGAAGCAATGATGGATTCCATGACTTTGCTGATAATTGGGAGAAGGCTGATTGGTCTGTAGTTGCTGGGATCTGTTTTTGCACCTTTTTTGTGCAAAGCGGTGATGTTGGCTGATTTCCAAGCAGATGGCAGATGACCTTGAGCAAAAGAGAGGGTGAAGAGAACAGAAAGAGGGAGTGAAAGAGCAGAAGAACATGATTTTAGGACCCGTGGGCTGATGCCGTCAGGACCAGTTGCAGAATCAGAGTCGAGGGTTGACAGAAACTTTTCCACCTTGTCAGGAGGAAAGGACACAGAGTCCAGGAGCAGCTGGGTACGACTGGGTACGGTGGGTACAGAGAGGGATGGGTTTGGGACACAAGATTTAGAGGCAAACACAGAGTTGAGGCATTCAGCTTTTTCACGTGTGGAGTCAGCCGTTATGCCGTTTGAGGTGAGGGAGGGGATGGAGGGGGAACAAACACCAGAAACAGATTTGACCAGACGCCACCAGGATTTGGAAGAGGGAGACAGATAAGAGAGTTCGGTCTTGAGAACGGTGAGATATTGTTTCCTGGCTCTCCTGAGGGTGGACACACACTTGTTTCAGGCTTTGTGAAAGGAAATGAGATTTCCTTCCGTTGGATTTGCTTTCCAGGAGACGAAAGCAAGTTGTTTCAGGGCAACAGCCTCACCACAAGATTCCATGTACCATGGACGGGAGGAAGGGTATGACAACTGAAGACGAGATGGGATAAATCTGTACATGAGAGAGAGCAATTTACTTTGAAAGAATTCCCAGGATGAGTTGATGTCAGAGGCGGTAGAGATGGGAGACCAGTCCAGATGATTGATGGCTGCTTGAAGACCGTGCCAGTTGGCCTGAGTGAAATGCCAGGCTCGTCGACGCTGAGGAGGCTCTCTGAGAATGGTCAGAGAGATGTCCACTTTGACAAGCACATGATCAGATGAGCCGATTGGAGCAGAAGAAGAGCAGCAGACATTTTCAGGGAAGTTTGTCATAACCAAATCCAGAAGAGAAGATGCTCCGTTGACTGAGATCCGGGTCGGGAAATTGACAGATTGTGTCAGTCCCAGTGAGTCGCAGAAGTCCTTTGCTGAAGAGCCATGGCTGGTGAGAGAGGTACCCACACCCAGCCAACTGGCATGGTGACAATTGAAATCACCACATATGAGGAAGAGAGAGTTGGGATGGGTAGATAGAAGTTGGTCCATATTATCAGACAGTAACCAGAAGGTCAAGGATTCATTCGTTTCTCTTCTTGTTTCTTTCGGTAATGTCTAGACAACATCCTTCCATGGCTCTTTGAGTGGTGATCTGCTTTTGCTCCACATTATTTGTTCAAGACCACGTTTCATTACCATATGTCATTGCTGGGAGAACACACTGATTGAAACTTTCCTTTTCAGACACAAGGACAGTTTGATCTTCCTGACATTTCTTAATCTTCCAAATTCTGTCCGTCCCGCTCTAGTACATCTGTTCACTTCTCCAAAGTTATCCGTATCCATTTGTACGAGTTGTCCTCAGTAAATGTAAATGGAAGACAACATCAGAAACTCCGTTAATCGCCACCCGTAAGTATCGTCTCGTGGACCACACTATTGCCGAATGAATTAACTAGAACGGCACTCAGTAGAGAGCAGAGCTTGTTGGCCATATCACTCAATGGTGAAGAATCACTTTAAAAATTCTACCAGCCGGATCCGGATCTTCACCAAAATTGAATCGATTCTTCCCTTTCACATACACAAGCTGGCCAACAAGTTTCGTCTAAATCCATCAATAGCTTTTTCAGATATCCCCTATGTATCGTTTTTGGCCCTATCTCCCAATGGTGAAGAATCACTTGAAAAATTAAATAATTATCATATCCGAATCCATATTCAGATCTTCATCGAATCGAATCGTCCTTGTCAGACACCCAATCTGTTCACCAAGTTTCGTCCAAATCCGTCCACAACTTTTTTGAGATATCCTGCTATGTATAGTTTTTGGCCCTATCTCCCAATGGTGAAGAATCACTTTAAAATTCTAATAGCCGGATCCGAATCCGGATCTTCACTAAAATCTAATCATTTTGTCCTTGTGACATACCCTACATCTCTGCCAAATTTTGTCCGAATCCGTCGACAACTTTTTGAGATATATTGTTGACAAACGGACAAACAAACAAGAAGACGTCATGCGTAGCACGATACTTGCAAAATCCGCCCTCCCCCACCCCCCCCAAAAGTTTACCATTGATACAGCAAATTGTCCAGGATTTAAATTTACAATCTTGATCAAAGCTTGGGTCAACAGGATGAAAAGTGACGATTTTTCAGATGAAAAATGAGGATTTTAGAAATTTGGCCCATGTTGACCTTTTGGCCTATTTTGACCTTTTGGCCTATCTTCACCTAAAATTATAATTCGTGGTTGAATTCAGTGACCAGATATGCAAGTCCTCTTCAAATTTCAAGTCAACTGGATGAAAATTGAGGATTTTAGAATTTTGGTCTATGTTGACCATTTGGCCTATGCTGACCTCAAAAATACTTGGTGGTTGAATTCAGTGACCAGATATGCAAGTCCTCTTCAAATTTCAAGTCAATCAGATGAAAATTGAGGATTTTAGAAATTTGGCCTATGTTGACCTTTTGGCCTATGTTCACCGAAAATATAATTTGTGGTTGAATTCAGTGAACAGATATGCAAGTCCTTTTCAAATTTCAAGTCAATTGAATGAGAATTGAGGATTTTAGAAATTTGGCCTATGTTGATCTTTTGGCCTATGTTGACCTCAAATATACTTGGTGGTTGAATTCATTGACCAGATATGCAAGTCCTCTTCAACTTTCAAGTCAATTGGTTGAAAATTGAGGATTTTAGAAATTTGGCCTATGTTGACCATTTGGCCGATGTTGACCTCAAGAATACTTGGTGGTTGAATTCAGTGACCAGATGTGCAAGTCCTCTCCAAATTTTAAGTCAATTGGATGAAAATTGAGGATTTTAGAAATTTGGCCTATGTTGACCATTTGGCCTATGTTGACTTCAAAAATTCTTGGTGGTTGAATTCAATGACCAGATATGCAAGTGGTCTTCAAATTTCAAGTCAATCGGATGAAAATTGAGGATTTTAGAAATTTAGCAAAGTTGGTGACCTTTGGCCTATGTTGACCTTTTGACCTATTGACCCCAAAACAATAGGCTTCTGGCATTTGACCAACTCTACCACTTGGTGAAGTTTGGTGAAGATCGGTTGAAAATTGTGACCTGTAGGCCGGTGACAAACTAACAGAGTCACAAACACAACCGACCAATATACTTGAAAAATCTTCGATTTTGCAAGTAACAAACAAACAAACAGACAAACAAACAGACAGACAGAATCACAAACACAACCGACCAATATACTTGAAAAATCTTCGATTTTGCAAGTAAAAACAGACAGACAGACAGACAGAATCACAAACACAACCGACCAATATACTTGAAAAATCTTCGATTTTGCAAGTAACAAACAGACAGACAGACAGGGGTGAAAACATAACCTCCATCCACCTTTGGTGTCGGAGGTAACAAGTGAGTAAGTGTGATTTCACGATGTATGTGAGTTAGTGAATGCAAGGTTTCTCGTACCCACCGTTTTTCTATAAGTTCGCTGGAGATGGTCCATACGCAAAGACCAGGAAGCACATCACGGTCAAAAACACAAAGCCTCAGGCAGAATGAGCTTGCCTCCAGCTGCTCGATCATCTCCTTCACAAAATGCAGATCGTTGTTACAGTAGCAGATGAAGGCATCAAAGTATTCTGCATTTGGACCTGTGGGGAACGCAATTAATCACATTGGTGTATATTGGGCAAAATAAGACGACAATGTCTTCTTCCTATGCTGTAGTGTACCTGATGGGTTGTCATTCAGGGTCAGAGCCTCTGAGGGTAAGTCCCTATTGCTGCTGAGTGCAAGGTCACCACCATCCACCTTGCCCAACTGTACCGATTGACTAGAGATGCACACGTTGCTCTGCAAGTAGGCCTGGCAGTCAGCATCTGGAAAGTCAAAAACAAAGTTCCTTCCATTCATAACTACCTCTTCCACAAAAACAACAAACTTACGTCTTAAGACAAAAATGTATATTATTGCTCAGCTGATTTGTGAAGAAGAGCGACCCGAGGATATATTTCGATTATCTCTACACATTTCTGCAATGGAATTAAACGTTGTCCAATAACATCGTAACGAGTTGTCTGCCATGTGGCAGTGGCATGCCCAACTGAGGACGGCGCTTACAAAGCAGCTTCCTGGGAAATGAAATACACTGCAGGGATTGCCATTGCCTTTCTAGAGTATTCCTTGGTTCCTCCTAAGAACACAAGGGTAGTCCAGCATGCACAGGAGATTTTTTTTCATATCCCTTATTTTGTATTGTGGATTTGACTACATTTAGGTTGACATTGATACAAACAGTGCACACAAAAAAAAGCATGTGGTACCTTTTCAAACTTCCATAATCTAAATAAAAGGAAAGAAGGTTAGTGGATCATTACAGTGATGTTCTTGCCCCCATATGCTATGATTATACATCCCTTCCCTGTAACCTACACCATTCAGCCTCATTCATACATACACAAGCTTATAACATATGGGAGATCCATTTTCTGAAGGACAATGTTGTTAGCGAATGTGTATTGGACTGGGGATTCAATTCCGAATTCAGCCCGATGGTTGTCATTGCTGAGGCCCACGACTTGTGTAGGTTAGGACAGCTCTGTGTGAAAGACTCTGTGGGATCTTTATCGTCCATCAACTAATAATTTGGGCAAATGGGATCAATTATAGATTCCATCGTGTTCGTCCAAAGAGTAGACGAGCCATCAACAGCACCTTAAACAAATTCCAAATTCCTGCCACCTTCAGTTGAACATCAGGCCTGGCCAGTCGGTTTGTTGAAGACTTGGACCCAAACGTTCCACAGCTGACCTTACCATCCATTTTGGCAAGATAATATATACACTAGGCCTACTAATTAAATTAAATGAAGAGCAGAAAAAGAAACGTACACACGAGGTGGCTCACAGCCACCAGGATATCAATCCGGTCGAGGTGTTCAAGCATCACAAGGAGTCGTCCCACTGAGCCACCGCGCTCGAGGCTCCAGGTGGAGAGCAACGCAGTCACGGGTTCTCCTTCCCGAGCTACGGCTTCAAGCTCACAGTCGGATAGCTTGGCTCGGGTGCCAATTTCCCGCCAGTCTCCCGAGCCCAACCAAAGGCCTAGGCATCGTCGGCTGGCGACGCTCAGCGCAGCGAGGGGGATGAGGTCGTAATCGATCGAGTCCCTGTTACCGTCCGAGTCACAATCTTCGGCCTTTCCCTTATGGGCCATGACGCGCTCCCTTGACGTGCGAGAGACAAAACAGACGGACAAGGCCAGGAAGGACAGAGGGATGGGAGGGATTACATTCTGATTCGTTCAGCTAGGGTGGAGATAGGAAAGGCACGATGGAGCTGAGAAATTGCACCCGGCAGTGCCCACGAAAAAAGGGAACTTGATGAAAAATGGAATACAGTGAGGAAAATGACAGTGACGGTCACGTCACTGTGACGTTTACAGCCTCTGCTTATTCTTCACCTCGGTGATCCACTGAAGTCACAACTATCCCTGGTTATGCTCCTTGTGATGCTAATGCGTCTTAATTGCAGTCTGACATTTCCACCTTTGATTGAAACATAAAGTGGACAATTTTTGTGCATTTCTCATAAAGATGGGTGTGAATAATTCCTGCAATTAGTCTTGTCCCGAAGAGGATGCGTGTCTATTGCAGTGCCCCTGTCTGTCTGTGTGTATGTCTGAGTCGATGATATATTGTCACTTTAGAAATGTTTTCTTTGCAACCACTTGTCCGATCGATGCAAAACTTTAAACGTAGGACATACTCCCCGTGGAGAATATTTTATTGCTAACTCTGACGTTATAGGTCACATGGTATGGCAGCCATATTGGAATAAAGGAAAACAATTGGGCAGCTTCTCCAAAACCTGTCAACAACAAAAAATTCAAACTTGGCATATGTCATCAACTCCCCATGTGTTATATAGGGTGATAATGATGATCTCATCAGTGAAGTTGTATTCCAACCATAATTGCTTGCATTGAAATATTTATCCGAAAAACATGAAACTTCATACAGTCGTGGCCAAAAATATTGGCAACCCCGCACTTTTTAAAAATAACTCATATATTTTCCCAAAAAATAAGTTGAAATTGACAACAAAAGTATTTGGTCTCCAAAAATCCTCTATTTCACTGTTAATATTACAAAACCTTTGTTTTTCATTCAGAACTGAATATATCCTTTTAAATCAGAAAAAAAAATAGCATTGACAAAATTATTCACACCCGAGATTTAATAATATTTGGTAGCACGGCCTTTGGGCAAAATAACGACAGTCAAGCGCTTCCTATAGCCATGAATGAGCTTCCTACATCTCTCTACTGGCAGTGTGGCCCACTCTTCTCATGCAAACTGCTCCAGTTCTCCAAGATTTGATGGGTGCCTTCTCCCAACTGCTGTTTTCAGATCTCCCCACAGGTGTTCAATGGGATTTAGATCTGGACTCATTGCTGGACAATTCAGAACAGTCCAGCGTTTTGTCTTGAACTATTCCTGGGTGCTTTTTGAAGTGTTTGGGGCTATTGTTTGGGAATAGTGTTTGGGCTGCAAGACCCATGACCTTCGACGGAGATCCAGCTTTCTGACACTGGGTTGAACATTGCGCTCCAAAATGCCTTGGTAATCTCCTGATTTCATGATGCCATGCACACATTCAAGGCACCCAGTGTCAGGAGCAGCACAGCAACCCCAAAACATCACTGAACCTCCTCCATGTTTGACTGTAGGGAAGGTGTTCTTTTCTTTGAAGGCTTCATTTTGTTTTCTGTAAAATGATGTGCTTTACCAAAAAGCTCTAATTTGGTCTCATCTGTCAACAGGACATTCTCCCAGAAGGATTTTGGCTTGTTCAGGTGTGTTTTGGAAAACTCCAGTTGGGATTTATTATGTCTCTCCCTCAGCAGTGGTGTCCTCCTGGGTCTCCTACCATAGAACCCCCTTTCATTGAGTTGGTGACGGATGATGCGAGTTGAAACTGTCGTACCATGTGTCTGAAGGTCAGCTTCAATCTGTTTAGCAGTTGATCGAGGTGCTTTCTCTCCACCATTCGACCAATCCTTCGCTGCAATATTCGATCAAGTGTTCTCTTGCGGCCACGTCCCGGGAGGTTGGCGACAGTGCCATGGGCCTTAAACTTCCTGATAACATTGCGTACGGTGGACACAGGAACATCAAGGTCTCTGGAGATGGACTTGTTGCCTTGAGATTGTCCATACTTTGCTACAATCCTGTGTCTGACATCCTTAGACAATTCTCTGGTTTTCTTTCTTTTCTCCATGCTCATTGCGGTACACACAGTTTTTTTTTTGTTTGTTTGTTTGTTTTTTTTGTATACAAGATCGAGGCTCGTGAAAGAGCGAACATTAATCACACAGAAAGACAAACAGACCCACAAAACAAATAACATCGGGAGCGGTAGACAAGATGGGGAGAGAGGGGGAAGGACACAAACACAACATTTGAGAGCAGGGACCGAGAGACATGGAGACATCGAGAGAACTGTGGGAGGGAGAGGGCTTTGGGGGGGAGGCATGGGAAGGGGGGGAGGCATGGGAAGGGGGGGGGGTGGGAGAGGTATAAAACATATGGACACTGCCATGACTTCCAGGAAAGAAGTTGGAATTTCAAACAAGGTGGATCTGGGGTGAATTAGTGGGGGTAGAAAAGATCAAGGTTTTGGATGGGGGAAGATAAGAGATGGTGGTGAACAGCTGTTTTGAAGACCTGGAGGGAGGAGTGTGATTGAAGTGAGTCTGGGAGTTTGTTCCAGAGGCGGGAGAAAAGAGGAATGAAAGAGTGAAGGTGAGCAGAGAGCCGAGATTTCGGCAGTTTAACCATCAGAGGGTGGCTGGCAGATCTTGTGCGACCTGCAGGAATATTTGGGGGACAGAGCACAGAGAGAGCTGGGGGAGCAAGGCCAGAGAGGAGTCAGTAGAAGACAGAAAGACCACCTACCTGCCTGCGGTGAGTGAGTGAAAGGCCCTCAGAGATAGCTTCATCGCGGGAGATTCCAATGATTCTGAAAGCTTTGGATTCAACAGCGTGAAGCCGAGCCAGGTGTGATGCAGGAGCACCAGCCCATAGGGGAGAACAGTATTCCATTGAGCTGCGGATGAAAGCCTTGTATGTGGTGAGGAGCTCAGGTGTGCCTAGGAAGGACTTCGCACGACGGAGGATGCCCAGTCGGCGACTGGCTTTGGAGGCCAGCTTGGAAATGTGGTTTTCCCAAGAAAGATCATGGCAGATGGTGAGACCCAAAAGCTTGAGCGACAGAACTTCTTGGAGAGGATTGTTGAGAAAGTAGATGGGAGGGTTGTCCAGTCGATCTTTTCGGAGAGACATAGTAAGAGTGTGAGATTTGTCAGGATTGAAAGACATGTTCCACATGTTTGACCAGTCTGTGATTTTGTCCAGGTCTTCAGAGAGTGAGGAGGCTGCAGACTGCCGATCTGAGGGAAGAGGAATGGAGCGGCAGAGAGTGGAGTCATCAGCAAAGAGATACATAGGATTTTCCAGAGAGTCGGAGAGATCATTGATAAAGACCAGAAAAAGCACAGGGCCCAGCACACTGCCTTGGGGAACTCCAGCCTGAACGGGAAGGGGAGATGAGAGAAATCCATTCAGGGCCACACGTTGACTACGACCAGAGAGGAAGTCCGCAAGCCATGCATGGAGATTTCCATGGATACCATAGGAGGAGAGTTTGGTGAGCAGAGCTGGGTGCCAGACCGTATCGAAGGCACGTGATATGTCAAGGGAGACAGCTCTGATTTCCTGTTTGGCATTGAGGACCTCCATCCATTGTTGAGACAGCAGAAGCAGCATGTCCAGAGTAGAGTGACCTGGTCTGAAACCAAATTGATGATCAGAGATCAAGCCATTGGAGAAGAGGAAAGATTTCATATCCGAAGCAATGATGGATTCCATGACTTTGCTGATAATTGGGAGCAGACTGATTGGTCTGTAGTTGCAAGGATCTGTTTTTGCACCTTTTTTGTGTAAAGCGGTAATGTTTGCTGATTTCCAGGATGCTGGCAGATGACCTTGAGCAAAAGATAGGGTGAAAAGAACAGAGAGAGGGTGAGATAGAGCGGCAGAGCAGGATTTTAGGACCCGTGGGCTGATGCCATCTGGTCCAGTTGCAGAATCAGAGTCGAGGTTTGACAAAAACTCCTCCACCTTGTCAGGAGAGAAGGTCACAGAGTCCAGGAGCAGTTTGGTTCGACTGGGAAAGGTGGGAACAGAGAGAGATGGGTTTGGGACTAAGGATTTTGAGGCAAACACAGAGTTGAGGCATTCGGCCATTCGTTAGTGACACAAAACAGCAGAATGACTCCTTTCTCTTTTCAAACTGGTTGAATGAATGATTTTTATATTGCAGGCACCTGCAACTCACCACAGGTGAGTTCATTTCCAAAGTAAAGGAGAATCACCTGCTTGAAATCTAATTATTTCTAACAACTTTTTTTTAAAGGTTCCAATGATATTGTCCGGGCCATTTTAGGATTTCTGTGGGGAATAAGGTAAGATTTTGTAATTTTTTCAGCTTTTTTAGTTTTGTTCCACTGCAAACCAAAGAAATACAAATGTGGATACCAAAAGATTTTTTAATTTCAACAATTTTTTGGAGAAATGGTGAATTATTTGAAAAATGTGCAAGGGTGCTAATATTTTTGGCCACGATAGTATATCTGATATATGACCCGATGTTAGTGAATAATTAAATTTTTGATGTTCATAGCCCCTAACGATGGTGTTTTTGTTCAGAATTAACGTGAGGCACGACTATGCACTTTACAAGTGACGTACAAGTTTTGGAAGGAAAAGAAATTAAGGTATTTCATCTTACTTATTTTTTATAGGTTATTGACAACATTTTGCACAAATATCTTTTTTTTAATAGTGAGTATTACATTCCTTGTTTCTCTTCCCATTTCTAAGTTTCTTCCCTTACATCCACTCATTCGTCTTCTTTTTCTGGACATATTTTCACACTGTTCTCTATAGTACTCAACATGGCAAACCATAGACGTCTCATGGCATCCCCGATACTTAATTATGAGTTTTTATATTGCCACTAATCTTTCCCCCGCAATACACCTGCGTTCATTTCCTCTGATGCTGTTTATCTGTAAGTCTGTTCAAGATTGGTGTCAACATGAACTTGTGAAAATCAATGTGAACAATGGACACATGCTCCATTGCTCCTACTTTTGGGTGGTAGTTTTTGTTAATGTCCTCCTGTGGAGATCTCTTTTACCTATTTATTTCTACCCCATTGTTGGTTTATTGATCTCCAACTCTCTGCCATTCCGCTCTTCAATGACCCTCAAACTGAAAAAAAGAATACCCAAATAGTAGACCAAAGCCCACTAAAACAGACTCAGTACTGACCCAATTGAGTGTGGACACTGCAGACCAAATGCAAGTTCCAGCCGGATACTGCTTGCCGTCTGGGTATATCTGTGTTCTGTTGCACCTGAAGAATGAACTATGTCGCAGGACAACAAGAGCTCCACATGATTGATGAACACCGCTTCTTTCCTATTCCATCTCCAGGCACTGCATGACGTCATCACCGGGCACCGAAGGGCAACATCTATCTATCTATAATTCCAGTAATCTCTGTGTGTATGTATGTATGTATGTATGTATGTATGTATGTATGTATGTATGTATATCTGTGACCGCTGTTTCTCGACAACCACGGGTTCGATATACTTGAAACTTGCCAGGTATATTGCTGGGGACCCGAGGATGTGCCTTTTCAAGGTTTCATATTAATCGGACAAGTAGTTACCGAGCTATGTCCAAAAAACGATTCAACCAATCAGAGAGCAGCGAGCTATCACGTGTGCCGAACGTGCCGAACAGACTCTGCCTCGGACGGCACATTTGAGAGCGTATTCATTTATTTCACGTTGGCAAACTATGTTGCCGCTATGTTGGCGTTAAACTATGTTTTAAAACTAATTAAAACTAATTTGCGATTCTTTCGCTTTCCTGCGCGTTTGTGCACGTTATGGCGATTTCTTTACCAAACTCCGCAAGCCGTTCGCTTTGGACCAAACCATTTCATGTAAATAGAGGGGGGGGATTGTCACCGTACTCGCAAGCCGTTCGCTTTGGACCAAACCATTTCATGTAAATAGAGGGGGGTGATTGTCACCGTACTCGCAAGCCGTTCGCTTTGGACCAAACCATTTCATGTAAATAGAGGGGGGGGATATAATTTTAGATATATATATAGTACGGGCATGCCCTAGTCTATCTATAATTCCAGTAATCTCTGTGTGTCTGTGTGTCTGTGTGTTTGTGTGTTTGTGTGTTTGTGTGTTTGTGTGTTTGTCTGTGACCGCTGTTTCTCGACAACCACGGGTCCGATATACTTGAAACTTGCCAGGTATATTGCTGGGGACCCGAGGATGTGCCTTTTCAAGGTTTCATATTAATCGGACAAGTAGTTACCGAGCTATGGCGATTTCTTTACCAAACTCCGCAAGCCGTTCGCTTTGGGCCAAACCATTTCATGTAAATAGAGGGGGGGGATTGTCACCGTACTCGCAAGCCGTTCGCTTTGGACCAAACCATTTCATGTAAATATAGGGGGGGGATTGTCACCGTACTCGCAAGCCGTTCGCTTTGGCTTTGCGAATGGACCAAACCATTTCATGGACCAAACCATTTCATGTAAATAGAGGGGGGGGATTGTCACCGTACTCGCACCCACGTACCCACGTACCCACGTACGGGCATTGCACCCACGTACGGGCATGCCCTAGTCTATCTATAATTCCAGTAATCTCTGTGTGTATGTGTGTCGTTTGTCTGTGACCGCTGTTTCTCGACAACCACGGGTCCGATATACTTGAAACTTGCCAGGTATATTGCTGGGGACCCGAGGATGTGCCTTTTCAAGGTTTCATATTAATCGGACAAGTAGTTACCGAGCTATGGCGATTTATCTATCTATAATTCCAGTAATCTCTGTGTGTATGTATGTATGTCTGTATGTCTGTGACCGCTGTTTCTCGACAACCATGGGTTCGATATACTTGAAACTTGCCAGGTATATTGCTGGGGACCCGAGGATGTGCCTTTTCAAGGTTTCATATTAATCGGACAAGTAGTTACCGAGCTATGTCCAAAAAACGATTCAACCAATCAGAGAGCAGCGAGCTATCACGTGTGCCGAACGTGCCGAACAGACTCTGCCTCGGACGGCACATTTGAGAGCGTATTCATTTATTTCACGTTGGCAAACTATGTTGCCGCTATGTTGGCGTTAAACTATGTTTTAAAACTAATTAAAACTAATTTGCGATTCTTTCGCTTTCCTGCGCGTTTGTGCACGTTATGGCGATTTCTTTACCAAACTCCGCAAGCCGTTCGCTTTGGACCAAACCATTTCATGTAAATAGAGGGGGGGGATTGTCACCGTACTCGCAAGCCGTTCGCTTTGGACCAAACCATTTCATGTAAATAGAGGGGGGGGATTGTCACCGTACTCGCAAGCCGTTCGCTTTGGACCAAACCATTTCATGTAAATAGAGGGGGGGGGATATAATTTTAGATATATATATAGTACGGGCATGCCCTAGTTTACCAAACTCCGCAAGCCGTTCGCTTTGGACCAAACCATTTCATGTAAATAGAGGGGGGGGATTGTCACCGTACTCGCAAGCCGTTCGCTTTGGCTTTGCGAATGGACCAAACCATTTCATGTAAATAGAGGGGGGGGGATTGTCACCGTACTCGCAAGCCGTTCGCTTTGGCTTTGCGAATGGACCAAACCATTTCATGAACCAAACCATTTCATGTAAATAGAGGGGGGGGGTTGTCACCGTACTCGCACCCACGTACCCACGTACCCACGTACGGGCATTGCACCCACGTACGGGCATGCCCTAGTGTTACAAATTCCTGCTTTAACCAACAGAGGGCACTTCATCAGTGGCACCACGGCACTCCCAGCAATGATACAAACACACACTTGCTGTATCTTCTTCTATCTTCTATCTATCTATCTATATATATATATAAAAGAAAGTTTTTGTTTGTTTGTCTGCACGCGCTAATCTCCTGAACGGTGAAAGATAGGAGGAAACCTCTGAAACAAAAAATGCTGGGACGGGCCCGGGGAAGGTTATGGGCTAGGTGGTGAGGCCGGGCTGGGCCCATTTCGCAATAAATCTTCTTCTTCTTTCAAAATTCTCTTGAAGTACAACTTATGCACTTAATCTGAATATCTGACTGATTGCAACACTTGCTTTCAAAATTCTCTCTCGCGGGACCCGACAGAAGAAAGAACAAGGAATCGTTGAGCATTAACTGATACTGGGCTCGCGTCAGACATATGACATATGTACAGAAGATTAAATTCATTCAAAAAGAACCCGGGCAACGCCGGGTGCATTCAGCTAGTATCTTATGTATTGTTGTGAATATGAGAATGTTTTTTTATTTTATTGTTGTTGTAAAACGTTGTTGTAAAAGGTTGTTGTAAAATATCACCCCTCCTCCCTCCGTTTGTGGTTGTATAAAGGTCAAAGGGGCGTTTCCGTAGTTAGTCCATAAAACATACATGCAGGACACGATATATCTTTTTTGACAGTTATATCCTTATTATGTGTATTAGTGTAAGGCTGTGTCTTCCATTAATTGAAATACTCCATTGCACCAGTGAAAGAGAATAGATCCCCCTTTCCTTCCCATCCCCAAAAATCTCCCTTTCCTTCCCATCCCCAAAACCTCCATTTCCATATTACATCCCCTCTCGTCACTGCTGAGCCCTCGATTCCCAATCACCTCCCCTCCAATAACCGCCATTGACCATGTGCTTTGAGTCGGAGAAGAAAGGCGTGTCTCCACCTCGTCAGAGGGGAGGAGGGGCGTGCCCGCCCGTCGTCATCCAGGGCGGAGCCCGAGGGTCGCGCGACCAACCAGGGCCGAGGTGAGCACCCCGATGGGCGTGTCCAAAACGCCGGGGGCGTAATCGCTGGAGGCGCTATAAAAGGCGCAAAACGGAAGTGGTCACGAGGAGTTGGTGAGAGATGCACTCTGAGTTGGTCTGAGTCGGTTGGTCACAAAGGGTTGGTCTTGGTGAGAGAGGTCTGAGTTGGTCTGAGTTGGTCGTCAAGAGAGTGGTGGTAAAGAGTGAGGGACCAAGAAAGAGTTGAGGGTTTAGACGAGTGGGACAAGGCCTGGCAAGGCAAGTGGAGGCGGCAGCAGCAGCGACACCCGGCAGCCGCTTGGGGCCTGGGCGGCGGTTTGGAGCAGGGCCGAAAAGGAACGGCGGCTGCTAAACGCGCCGATCGTGCTGCATGACCCCCCTTTGGACCTCCCTCTCCCTCCAGCCCTCCACATCCTGCGATTCCTGCAATTCCCCGCGTGAGTCAGTGTCTTTTGTTTGTTCTGTCCTGGGATAAGTTAAGCCTGTAGATAAGCTAGTATTTGCACTGTGTCACCTGCGTCTTATGTGTTGTAAATAAACTTAATTGCTCCTTTTTGCTTGTGTGTGTAAATAATAAACCCCATTACTCGTCTGTACGTCTTCTCGTTTTAATTCCTTTTCCTCTTTGCATTCGTCGTTTTTGTCTTTTCCCTCATTGAGCAGCTACGGTGCGATACGGCCAAAGTTCTGGGTGAATCGGGTGAGTTTTGTTAGGTCGCGGTCTTACACCACCGCTCGGTCTATAACATCTGTCCGCGACCTGTAACAATTGGTGTCGGGGAGTGAGATCGATCCGGAGCGCGCTTCACGCGCTCAAAATTATAAAGTACCGAAATTTATTTTGTTTTATAAAGTAAAACCCGAATTTTGAAATTGCGCCATGGCTGTTCAAGGCGACGGGATGCCGGTGGGAGAGATAGAGGGGTTAGAAGTAACCCAGGACTTCGGGGAAGAAAGGGAAGAGGAGAGCAATGAGGTGGTTGAGGGTGTATCAGGTGCACAAAATGGCGGCCTCGCGCACATGGTTATTGTGGCGCCAAATTTAGCCACGCCCGTGACCGTAGCAGCGCCGCCGATGGATTGGGGCCTTTTTATGATCCAAATGAAGGCCCTTATGGATGCTCAGAGTGAGCAAATAAGGGCTCAGAGTGAGCAATTGGGCGTAATGGGGGGCCAAATGGGCGTAATGGGGGGCCAAATGGGGGTAATGAGGGACGAAGCGAGGGGTACTGGGGAGGAGTTAGACAAGAAATTTGGGAAGTTAGACAATAATTTTGAGGGGTTAGACAACGGGATAAAAGAAGTAAAGAATGGGTTAACGGGGGTGGAAAATAGAATGGCTGCCCAGGAGAATCAGTTAGAAGGGGTGAAAAATGGGTTAATGGGGCTAGAAAACAGGATGGAAGGCAAATTGCGGGAGATAGGGGAGCAATCCGCCCGAGAAATTAAACAAATGGGAGAGCAGATAGAGGAGGTAAAAATCGGGGTAGAAACCAAACTGGATGCTCAGAGGGATGAATTGGGACAGATGAGGGTGGCATCTACAAAAGAGATGGGGGAGATGAAGGAGGAGATACGACGGGGTGTGGGTGAGGAGGTCTCGGGGCTACGCGAGGAGGTAAAGCGAGGCGAAAAGCGTATAGAGAAAGAGGTGAGAAATAATACGGCAAAGTTACAGGGGGGAATAGAAGATCTGACGAAAGGAGTAGAACAGCTGACAGTGGGACAAAAGGAACTAGCGGACCAAGTGGAAAAGAACACTGCAATCATCGGGGGTTTAAAAGCGACACAAAAGGACATTAAAAATGAATTAATAGCGACACAAAAGGAATGTCAAATGGTACATGAGGGATTGACGAAGACGTTGGAAGAGGTGACAGAAGTAATGGAGACGAAGGACCGGGAGGTAAGGACGCACATAGAAACGGTTAAAGTAGCGATGGAGGAAGAAATAGAGGGGGCGCACCGGGAGCTGAAGGAGGTAAAGGAAAAATTAGAGGAGGTGGAAGAGGGGGTGAGTGAAATTAAGAAGAGACGGAGGGAAACTAAGAGGGAGATAAAGGAGGAAGTCATGGAATATGTACAAGGTCTGTGTTCAAATCATGATGAGATGCTCACTAACCAAATAAAAAGTTTGCAGGTGGCAAAGGAGGTGCGGAGACAAGGTACGGAGGTGAGTGGCAATGTATATGATGTGAGGAAAGCTTCAGTCGGCTTGGGGATTGGTTTGGATCCGGGTGTTCGTGAAAGGCCGTTGGTGAAGTGTGTGACAGGTCAGGTGTGCGAAAAAAGAGGTGTGTGAGAATGTCCGACCATGGGGTGTGTGAGGAAAAAGTGCACGCCGAGGAGTGAGTGTGCCGTCAAGAGTGAGTTGGTCGAAGCGCGTGTGCGAGGGGGTACATGGAAGCGCGGTGTGGTGAGTGTTACGGAGGAAGTAACGAGAGAGTGTACACCTGTGGTGAGTGTTACAGAGGATGTAACGAGAGAGTGTACACCTGTGGTGAGTGTTACAGAGGATGTAACGAGGAAGTGTACGCCTGTGGTGAGTGTTACAGAGGATGTAACGGGAGGGTGTGCGCGAGAAAGGTGTGTAACGGACGGGTGCATGAGGAAAGAGTGTGCTGTCGAGAGTAAGGGTGAGTGCGCGGTCAAGAATGGAGGTGAGAGTAGTGAGAGTGAAACGGAGCGTGAGTTGGTTATGACAGGTGAGCGAGGATGTACACCTGGAATGGAAGGATGCACACCTGGAATGGTAGAGCGTGTGTGGGAAGGCACATTTGAGTTGGTAGTGAGGCACGTGGTTGGGTGTGCGAATGAGAGCACACCTGTGATTGTCACAGAGGAAGTGACCGAGGAGGGGGCGCGAAGAGGTGTGTTGGTGAGGTGTGCGACCAACGAATGTGTGCCAAAGTGTTCGGTGGTCAGGTGTGTGACCAAGTCGGCGAGCGGAATGAGTGTACCGAGGTGTGTAAGGAAAGGTACGAGGAGAATGGGAACAGCTGCATGTATGAGCAAGAAAGGGGTAGCGTATGCATGTAAGAATCCAGGTGAAGCGTCGACGGTAACCAGGCTAGAGGTTAGAACGACTTATAGCCGAATCGGGCCCTCGGTGCGTGCCGGGCTTCGCGTGCCGCGAGAACCAGCGGGGATCCGAGCCACGGCGGGTTCGAAAGGACCGCCGTGCGCGATCCACGCTGGGCCTCGCGTGGAACGGCCGCGTCCGGGCTCCACTAGACGGAGCGGGCCGCCCGATAGGAAGGGTCGTCATGGCGACCACTTTCTATTGAGACGTGCCGGCAGGTCGAGATCGGGACATTGGATGGCTCCACGCCGAGGTGGTGCGTGGGATCTCGGCCCGGGTAAGCCCCCATCCCTGCCACGAATGCGGGACGTATCCAGCCGCTGGCACAAAAGAACCCGCGTTCATGGCTCGGCTGTACGAAGCCGAGCTTTCGAAGAAAATTAGCGCACCGAGAGGATGTAATAAGTAGACGGGTGATGAGGATAGTGTTTTGGCCCCGAAATTAAAAAAAAAGCAAAATTTGATGATGGTATGGGTAGAATTGGCAGTAAATGGAAAATTTTTGAATTGTTGGAATCTGGACGAACAAAATTGATAGTGAGAGACCCCCGATGTGGAGGGATGGCAAATCCACCATCCCTCACAGACGGGGGCAAAGGAGCACTAGTTATGGGGTGTATGGCAGTGAAAACTAGCCCGGGTGGGTTAGGTTATATTGATAGGGCCCTAGAAGATGACATTAGGTAACGTTAAGTTTAGTTAGTGACTGATACCTGTAGTGGGGACGCAGGTAGATTAGTGTGGATTATAATGACGAGGGAGCGCAATAGTTTAAAGGGGCGACTGGGAAGCGCAAGTTTCAGAGGGGAGTAGTTAGCTGAGATGATGCCGTGTGTGTGAGGATTGAACAGGTGAGAATGGAACAGGTGTGATTGCACAGGTGTGCAACTGAACAGGTGTGTGGAGCAGTGTATGAGGGAGTAGTGGTGATTGCGTGTTGTGTTGACCAAATGGTCCAGGAAGAGGAGGAGGGTGCAGGTGGCACCAGGTAGGATTGCACAGGTGTGCAACGACAGATGAATGAAAGACAGGTGTATGGAATAAATGGTATGGAGTATTGGAATGGATGGTCGTGGAGTGAGTATGGTGGAAATTGTGGAGTGGAGTGGATGGTGCGAAGGTGTGAATGGGGGAAGAGTGGACCCCCATCACGGATACCCGGGGCGGGTAGTGTAAGTGTTAGGTAGAGGGTATAGGTAAATTGTGGTTGGATATTGGCATCTGTGGTGCGAGGTGAAAGAATGGTATTTGGAT
This sequence comes from Myxine glutinosa, assembly GCF_964187855.1. NCBI lineage: Eukaryota > Metazoa > Chordata > Myxini > Myxiniformes > Myxinidae > Myxine > Myxine glutinosa. Next base: position 34,479,232 of record NC_136270.1, on the reverse strand, counting down.
GGGTGCATTAGTGTCGTGGAAATGGCTGGGCGTGTAGCCTGTTAGTGTGGGTAGTTGGTTGGGCGCTCCACCACTGTGAGGATGTCGGCCAGGTGAGGCCGCAGGTGGGCTCTGGGAGCCGGTAGTAGTTGTTGTGGATGGGGCCCGAGGATCCGGAGGACGGACCCGGGTAGCCCAGTGCCACAGGGCACCGAGTGGGGTGACAGAGCCAGGAGGGGCCTGCCCCAGTTAGATAGGTTAGGGTGAGGAGCTAGGTAAGCTCGGGTGGCAACTACAGTGGTGGAGGTGTGCAGGTGGGTAGACCTGCTGGGAGAGTTACACGTCGCAGCCCAGAAATTGTGCGAGGGCACCGGGAGATGAATCGGGGGAGTGAGACCCCAAATTGAGAAGCACCACAGTTTGGGCAATGGGAATTGGTTATTAGAACCCATAGTGTAAGTTGGCCAATGGATTGGCAGGGAAAGACCCCGGGTAGTGTAAAGTGTGTTAAAGTCATTTAGAAAATAGTTAGGATGAAGGATCTCCTCGCACCATCTGCATCCACTCACCTGAGGTGACAGGTACTCCACACCATGCCATGTTTTGATTATTTTTTATGATGCAAATGTTTGGATTGTGAGACGCATCATGACGTGGGTGTGACATTGTGCGTAATTCCATCTCTCCCTCCTTATGAGGATTGATGATGAATTGGTGATGGCAAATTTTGAAGTAGAGGGATTGTAGAGACGAATTTGGTATAGGGGAAATATGGGGAAGACGTGACAGTAGTGACGAATTTGTAAATGTGTAGATTTTTGTACATATGGGGTAAGGGCAAGGGTAGGGTAGGTGACAGGGGGGTGACGTACGGTAGGGACGAGCTTTCTCACTTCGCCCTCCGTACGCATTTCGCCTTGCATTGCCTTATTGATGTGTACCCTTGTGACCTTACCCCTCGCTCAATTGTCTTTCCCCTTTTGTCTCCCACATGACCTGTGCGCCGTTGGGCGCCGAGGGGAGCGTGCGTGGGTCGGCCATTGTGCGCCCGAAATTCCCAGAACCAGCTGTCTGCATCGATGCACCACATTATGGACCACATGCCTGTGGCCGAGCACCACTTATGGACCCCATGGGTTGGGGCATGGCCCCTCTGCTGGAACCGGCCATGAGGGCCCGAAATCTTGCTGGCGGACCTTGGCCACAGGGCACCGGTGCCCCACAGGTGAACCACACATAGTCGGCCCTGTGGGCCATAAATAAAGCAAATAAAAAAAGGACACATTGGGCACACTTTATTGAAAATAGGCCGCCAGTAAGCAAAGCAAAATGAAAATGACAACATCTGAAGACAAATAATAATCACCAGCAGAGGGAGCCGAAGAGCAAGAGACCACCTGCAGGGTTAGGGGTTGTTGATTTTATTTTATTGTTGAACATTGATGAACAATGGTGACTGCACCGATTGGTGCTTGGGCTTGTATTGGTGCGTTTTTGGGTGCGTTCATGGTGCGTCGATGCAGAGCAGACTGTCTCCCCCCCCCCCCCCCCCCCCGAAAGAACAATTACAGGTCCTGGGTTAGTTTTGTAAATAAAAATAGCGTCAATTGTAAATAATGCTTCCCACCGCCAGTGTGTAGTTTGAAGACCATTCCGCAATTCGGTTAACTGTGGGCGTAAGTCTGTTAGGCAGGGTGCAATGGAGCAGCGGGACACATTTATTATGTTTTAAAACTGTCGCACTCAGGGTCAGGTTAAAAGTAGAGGGAACTACACCTACGTGCCACACTAAGGTAAAAGTTATAGGCCCGGGACGTGCCTAAGGGGAGGAGGGTGCAGTGTTGTGGATATGAGAATGTTTTTTTATTTTATTGTTGTAAAACGTTGTTGTAAAAGGTTGTTGTAAAATATCACCCCTCCTCCCTCCGTTTGTGGTTGTATAAAGGTCAAAGGGGCGTTTCCGTAGTTAGTCCATAAAACATACATGCAGGACACGATATATCTTTTTTGACAGTTATATCCTTATTATGTGTATTAGTGTAAGGCTGTGTCTTCCATTAATTGAAATACTCCATTGCACCAGTGAAAGAGAATAGATCCCCCTTTCCTTCCCATCCCCAAAAATCTCCCTTTCCTTCCCATCCCCAAAACCTCCATTTCCATATTACATCCCCTCTCGTCACTGCTGAGCCCTCGATTCCCAATCACCTCCCCTCCAATAACCGCCATTGACCATGTGCTTTGAGTCGGAGAAGAAAGGCGTGTCTCCACCTCGTCAGAGGGGAGGAGGGGCGTGCCCACCCGTCGTCATCCAGGGCGGAGCCCGAGGGTCGCGCGACCAACCAGGGCCGAGGTGAGCACCCCGATGGGCGTGTCCAAAACGCCGGGGGCGTAATCGCTGGAGGCGCTATAAAAGGCGCAAAACGGAAGTGGTCACGAGGAGTTGGTGAGAGATGCACTCTGAGTTGGTCTGAGTCGGTTGGTCACAAAGGGTTGGTCTTGGTGAGAGAGGTCTGAGTTGGTCTGAGTTGGTCGTCAAGAGAGTGGTGGTAAAGAGTGAGGGACCAAGAAAGAGTTGAGGGTTTAGACGAGTGGGACAAGGCCTGGCAAGGCAAGTGGAGGCGGCAGCAGCAGCGACACCCGTCAGCCGCTTGGGGCCTGGGCGGCGGTTTGGAGCAGGGCCGAAAAGGAACGGCGGCTGCTAAACGCGCCGATCGTGCTGCATGACCCCCCTTTGGACCTCCCTCTCCCTCCAGCCCTCCACATCCTGTGATTCCTGCAATTCCCCGCGTGAGTCAGTGTCTTTTGTTTGTTCTGTCCTGGGATAAGTTAAGCCTGTAGATAAGCTAGTATTTGCACTGTGTCACCTGCGTCTTATGTGTTGTAAATAAACTTAATTGCTCCTTTTTGCTTGTGTGTGTAAATAATAAACCCCATTACTCGTTTGTACGTCTTCTCGTTTTAATTCCTTTTCCTCTTTGCATTCGTCATTTTTGTCTTTTCCCTCATTGAGCAGCTACGGTGCGATACGGCCAAAGTTCTGGGTGAATCGGGTGAGTTTTGTTAGGTCGCGGTCTTACACCACCGCTCGGTCTATAACATCTGTCCGCGACCTGTAACAGTATGTATGTCCTGTATGTATATTTGCGACCAAAACGTCTTATTATTCTTCAAATATATATAAAACCGAAACATACTGTTACGGGCGTCGAGGATGAGGACCTAAGTCCCAAACGTCACTCCCGACTAAGTGTGTTATAGGTTGACTAATGTCAGCGATCCCAAGTCCTATCGCCAACCCGCCGGGCCGAGGCCCGCAAGCTGGCCGAGCGGTTTTTGGAAGCTTGAGCTTTTGGTTTAGTTTTAAGGAATTTAAACTGCCACACTGTCAGCTCAGGGGAGCTTGCAACCCGATCCGAAAAAGGTCAATCTAACAAAATGAAATACAATCAATTTACTTCAAACAATGCAAAACGATACAATAATCAAATCATATAAGTACAAGTATGACAGACTTAATTAATTAATAATGACAGACTGAAACAATTAACACAGGCCGCATACAACTGATATGAAATGCCGACACAACATCCACACACAACACTCTGTCTAACCGAGGGAAGGGAAAGGAAGGGAAGGTAAGCAAAGTAATAAAATAATAATCGCAGGAAATCTATCTATAATTCCAGTAATCTCTGTCTGTCTGTCTGTACGTTTGTCTGTGACCGCTGTTTCTCGACAACCACGGGTCCGATATACTTTTAACTTGCCAGGTATATTGCTGGGGACCCGAGGATGTGCCTTTTCAAGGTTTCATATTAATCGGACAATTACTTACCGAGCTATGTCCAAAAAACGATTCAACCAATCAGAGAGCAGCGAACGATCGCGTGTGCCGAACGTGGAGGACACACGCTGCCTCGGATGGCACATTTGAGAGCGTATTCATTTATTTCACGTTTGCAAACTATGTTGGCGTTAAACTACGTTTTAAAACTAATAAAAACGAATTTGCGCACGCGATGGCGATTTCTTTACCAAACTCCGGAAGCCGTTCGCTTTGGACCAAACCATTGCATGTAAATAGAGGGGGGGGTTCTGTGGTCGTTGCGAATGGACCAAACCATTCATGTAAATAGAGGGGGGGGATTGTCACTGTACTCGCAAGCCGTTCGCCGTTCGCTTTGGCGTTGCGAATGGACCAAACCATTTCATGTAAATAGAGGGGGGGGGATATAATTTTAGATAGATATATAGTACGGGCATATATATAGTACGGGCATGCCCTAGTTTAAATAAAATGTGATTTGAGGATGGGGATGGAATGGGGTTCAGGCCTGTTTGAAGAGCAGCTTACTCAACGTTCGTCAGAGTGGGCTTGGCGGGAACCAAAGTTCACCAACGTTCCGCAATCCCCCTCTCCTTTCATCAACCTCCATGAGCAAGGATTGCGTTTTCACCACCCTGCCAAGAGCCGCTCTTCTTCTTCCCTCTTCCCTTCTCCCCCCACTTTCTTGCTTCTGGAACAGCTTTTGGTTTCCGAGAAACTTCGACTTCTTCAGGCACACTACTTTTGCTAGATCCTTGTAAATCTGCTTCACAAAGTCCAGGAAACCGGCAAATCAGCAAGGCCTCCACGCCGGCGGCGTTTCTTCTTCCTCTCCCTTTTCCTGCCCTTTTTTGCTTGTCAGAAAAAGGGTTGAAACCTTCCCAAAGCTGTTTTTGTGCAACACCACCAACAGTCAAAATCACGTGGCGTAAAGGGAGTCGGTATGGGGTAAACTTTAAGAATAAATAGCACCGCAAAGCGGGCGTAACCCCTCAGCCTATGCATGGTGGAAACCAATTTCAAGATGGCTGCCGTGGCGGCCATATTGAAAATCGCAGCGCGTCCATTTTTAAAGGGAACCTTCCTCTCCTCAACCCCAACACACACTGCAAAAATGGATTTAATCGGACAAGCCGTTCTGCTTGAAATTGACAGAAACCAATTTCAAGATGGCTGCCGTGGCGGCCATATTGAAAATCGCAGTGCGCCCATGAACCTTCCTCTACTAAACCCCAACACACACTGCAAAAATGGATTTAATCGGACAAGCCGTTCTGCTTGAAATTGACGGAAACCAATTTCAAGACGGCTGCCGTGGTGGCCATATTGAAAATCGCAGCGTGCCCATGAAAATTCCTGGAGTCAACCCCAACACACATTGCAAAAATGGATTTAATCGGACAAGCCGTTCTGCTCGAAATTGACGGAAACCAATTTCAAGATGGCTGCCATGGCGGCCATATTGAAAATCACAGCGCACCCATTTTCGAAAGGCACCTTCTTCTACTCAACCCCAACACACACTGCAAACATGGATTTAATCGGACAAGCCGTTCTGCTCGAAATTGACGGAAACCAATTTCAAGATGGCTGCCGTGGCGGCCATATTGAAAATCGCAGTGCGCCCATGAAACTTCCTCTACTCAACCCCAACACACACTGCAAAAATAGATTTAATCGGACAAGCCGTTCTGCTCGAAATTGACGGAAACCAATTTCAAGATGGCTGCCGTGGCGGCCATATTGAAAATCGCAGTGTGCCCTTGAAACTTCCTCAACTCAACCCCAACACACACTGCAAAAATATATTTAATCGGACAAGCCGTTCTGCTCGAAATTGACGGAAACCAATTTCAAGATGGCTACCGTGGTGACCATATTGAAAATTGCAGCGGGCCCATTTTCGAAAGGAACCTTCCTCTACACAACCCCAACACATACAGCAAAAAATGAATTTAATCGGACAAGCCGTTCTGCTCGAAATTGACGGAAACCAATTTCAAGATGGCTACCGTGGTGACCATATTGAAAATTGCAGCGGGCCCATTTTCGAAAGGAACCTTCCTCTACACAACCCCAACACATACAGCAAAAAATGAATTTAATCGGACAAGCCGTTATGCTTGAAATTGACGGAAACCAATTTCAAGATGGCTGCTGTGGCGGCCATATTGAAAATTGCAGCGCGCTCATGAACCTTCCTCTACTCAACCCCAACACACACTGCAACAAAAATGGATTTAATCGGACAAGCCGTTCTGCTCGAAATTGACGGAAACAAAAAGTTGACGGACGCACGGATGGCTGCCGTGGCGGCCATATTGAAAATCGCAGCGCGCCTATTTTCGAAAGGAACCTTCCTCTACTCAACCCCAACACACACTGCAAAAATGGATTTAATCGGACAAGCCATTCTCCTTGAAATTTACGGAAACCAAAAGTTGACGGACGCCCGGACGCCCGCCTGGACACCCGCCCAGACGACGCCCGTGACGACAATACCCCTTAGCCCAATTTGGGCTGAGGGGTGAAAAAGAAAAATAAATACAAAAAGGTTCTATTTGGGGAATCACAACCGAACTGACCTCTGTACAACACACCCCAAACAACATACGTCCCAAATGACTGACATTCCCACAAACGTAACAATACGCTACGTCAAGCTGTGAGGTGGTGAAGCCGTGTGACTAAATATGTATTAATTACGTACTGTTTGGATGTTGGTTGCATCCTGTCTATTAATTACGTACGTCTAATAATTACATACTGTTGGAATATACCTTTCGACCCTTTAGAGTTTAGACTATTGAGCCCCTTAAAGTCTTAAACCTATGAAGACCCTTTAAGTCCCCCAAGACCCTTAAGACCACCAATACCCCCAAAAAACCATTAAAGACCCAAAAGACACAGGCGACCCAAAATACCCCAAAGACCCAAAATACCTGAAAGACTCAAAAGACTCCTAATACCCAATATACCCTGAAGACCCAAAATACTCTGAAAAGCCCTACTACCCTCAAAGACCCCGAAGATCAAAAATACCCTGAAGACCCAGAGGACCCAAAAGACTCTGAAGACCATTAAAGACCCTAAAGACCCTAAAGACCTACAAGATGCTGTAGACCCATTAGACCAGCTTGGACCCTTGACCATTTAGAGCTTTAGACGACTTGGACATTTTTAGATTACAAATAAATTACAAATAACTAATATCACCGATATTACAAATTAATTTGTACAAAAGAAATGTTTGTATTATGATTGGTGTAAATCATGACTATACAGCAACTCAAATTCAGTCAGGTCATTATATTGTTACAGACACGACTTTGATGTTAGGGTGGGCCGAGCGGAATGGCCGCCGTGTCCGCACAAGTTACCCGATTATACTCGAACGTTGCCGAGTCGCGCTACGCTAAATCAATTGAGGAAAAGGACACAACGGCTGGGTTAAAATGACACGACACCAAGGGTTCAGTTCTCAAGACCTCCGGAGGAGGTTATATTAGGGCGGAAGGTCAGATTACAACGACAAGAGGGACAGCATAGAAAGGCAGGCACTTAGACACACTCTTATATTAGCCCCGACAGACGACAGATAAACGGGACAAAACTGACTCACACGGGGATTGATGGCAAGGAAAGCGGGTAGTCGATGGCTCAAGGTGCACTCTTGGCTCAAGGACAGAATCGACCCGGTCCGGTCCAGAGATGCAGTAGGTCTCACTCAGCGCTCGGAGGTGGTGACTGGCTCTTCTTCAAGCTGGGGGCGCATCTCACGTCACGTCCGGTAAGTCGCTGCGTATATCCGGTGGGGAGTGACACGCCCTCGGCTCGTTAGCTCCGCCCCAGATGGAATCGGCCCGTTGCTTCTCATTGGGTGCGTGCGGGGGGGTTACCGGCTCCGCCCTTGACGAGGGGCCAACAGGCAGCCCCTTCTTGGTAACCCCGTCGGCGCACATGGGTAATGGCGGCTAACCGAGCCGGAGTGAGGACGCACACTCCCCGCACGCCGCGCCGCGCCCCTCTGTTGTTGTAGTTGTTGTTGTAGTTGTTGTTGTAGTTGTTGTGGGGAAGATGGGAGGAGGTAAGGGGAGGTCCTAAACTCACTACTGGTGCCATACGATCACATTCTGGTGCAACGAAGAGTCAGAATTAATGGAAACGAGTCCTTAACTGACATAGACTAAGAATAACTAGCAAGATGTCCTATAGTTGTCTACGTGAGATGCGGTGAACCTGGGCACGACATTTAATGGGGGAAAAAGGGGAAGGTCGGTTCTACAGAGTGTTATTTACAGGCAATGGGACTAGGGAATGGGGGATTGGGGATAGTTGGGGCGTATTGGGGAAATAGGGGAGTATTTACAAGCGGATATTGTGGCCAAGTCCCATATCCGCAACATTGCACCCTTCTCTACCCTCGGGGCGTCCCGACCCGATAAATTTTTACCTATTTTAGTGTGGCACTCAGATGTAGTTCCCTCTACTATTAACTCTACCCTGAGTGCGACAGTTTTACAGATATTCACAAACGAGTAAATATGTCCCCCTGCGACGTTGCACCCTTCTCCTCACAGAAACACGCCCACAGGATAACCGAATCGCGGAAAGAATTCGCAAACTAAACATACAGCCGGTAGGGAGCATTATTTACAAGACTACGCTGCTATTTACACTACGATCCAGGACCTGTTTTTGGAGGAACACATGCAGATGTTATGCATAGAGAGAGCACGCATGCCAGCATCGATACACCAACCCACGAGTGCTCTGTGGCCTTACGGCCTTTAATAATGTGCAGAGCACCCCATCCAAGCACCAAAAGCACCACCCCATCACACAGTCAGCACCATCCGGTGCAGTCACCATTGTTCAATGAATAAAAATAAATTCAACAACCCCTAACCCTGCAGGTGTCTCTTGCTCTTCGTGTGGTGCACTTGGCCTTCTGGCTTCTTTCAAAAAATCAAGAAAGGCACCAACCGCGTCCATTTCTGTATTGTGGCCTTCAGTGGTGTCAACTAAAAGTGGTTCACCTGTATGGCATAGGTGCCACGTTGACCCATAGGTCCATCCACGGGTGGTGCTTGGCCGCAAAAGAACTGCGGTCCATTGTGGGTGGCCACCAAAATTGCGGTCCATATGGTGTATCGATCCAGGCAGCAAGCAGCGAAAGTGCAGGCCCACAACTGCGTAGCCAGCACCTCTCTCTCCTCTCTCTCTGCCCCAAAACCAGATCCTCGGAGGTGGGAGACAAAAGAAAAGACAAGTGAGTAAGGTGGTAAGGGCGCAAAAGTGCACGCAATTTAAGGTAATGCACACTGGGGGCACATGGGAACCAGGTGAGACAGGTACGTTCCTACCGTACGCCCCCCCCCCCCCCCCCCACCAGGTAACCTACATGGCCCCTCCCTTACCCCTTACTGTATCCACACAACCAACACTACCCATAAACATCTACTTTACAAATCAACAAACATCCCTACTGTCTTCCCCGTTCCTCCCATAAACCAAATTCGTCTTCTCTCCCTCCTAACCAATCAAATTTGCCATTTTCAACTCTCATCAAAATTTGCCATCTCCAACTGAACATCAAAATTTGCCATTACCAATTCATCATCAGTCCCTCCTAAGGAGGGAGAGATGGAATCACCCCAATGTCTCATCCACGTCGTGATGCGTCTCACAAATCCACAGCTATCTCATTTCCTGCAACAAAACAAAGAAAACACAGGTGTGGAGTCATCATCATCACCTCAGGTCAGTGGCTGCGTATGGTGCGACAGGTTCATCAATCCTAACTATTTCCTAAATGACTTTAACAACTTTACACTACCCGGGGTCTTTCTCCTGCCAAACCATTGGCCCTCTTACACTATGGGTTCTAAAAACCAATTCCCATTGGCCAAACTGTGGTGCTTTTCAATTTGGGGTCTCACTCCCCCGATTCATCTCCCGGTGCCCTCGCACAATTGCTGGGCCGCGACGTGTACCTCTCCCAGCGGGTCTACCCACCTGCACACCCCCACCACTGCAGTTGCCTCCGAGCTTACCTGCTCCTTACCCTAACCTAACTACCTGGGGAAGGCCCTCTGGTGCTCTCCCCACTCGGTGCCCTCTCTGGCACTGGGCTACCCGGGTCCGTCCTCCGGATCCTCGGGCCCCACTGACACTAACAGCTCCCGGAGCCCACCTGCGGCCTCACCTGGCCGACATCCTCACAGTGGTGGAGTGCCCAACCAACTACACACACTAACAGGCTACACGCCCAGCCATTTCCACAACACTAATGCACCCATTCACAACACCATTCTGCAACCGCACCACAGATGCCAATATCCAACCACAATTTACCTGTACCCTCTACCTAACACTTACACTACCCGCCCCGGGTATCCGTGATGGGGGTCCACTCTTCCCCCATTCACACCTTCGCACCATGCACACCACTCCGTACCACTTACTCCAACTCTCTCCACACACCTGTACCTGCACACCTGTGCTCTCACACCTGGTGCCACCTGCACCCTTCTCTCCCCAAGCGCATTCGCGCTGATCCACACACTCACTACTCACACACTGCTCCACACACCTGTCCAGTTGCACACCTGTGCAATCACACCTGTTCAATTCTCACACACACGGCATCATCTCAGCTAACTACTCCCTTCTGAAACTTGCGCTTCCCAGTCGTCCCTTTAAACTATTGCGCTCCCACGTCATTATCATCCACACTAATCTACCTGCGTCCCCACTAGAGGTATCAGTCACTAACTAACCTTAACGTCACCTACTGTCATCTTCGCTAGATCCCTATCAATATAACCTAACCCACCCGGGCTAGTTTTCACTGCCATACACCCCATAATCTATTGCTCCTTTGCCCCACTGGGAAGGGTGGCAGGGATGCCACCCTTACCCCCCGGGCCCATCGCTCACTACCAATTTTGCACATCAAATTTCAACAAATTAAAAATTTGCCAATCACTACCCATCATCTGCCAATCACTACTGCCAATCCCTTGCCAATCATCAAATTTTGTTTGTCCCTAATTTTGGGTCCAAAACACTAACCTCATCACCCAGTCTACTCACTAATGCCTCTCGGTGCGCCAATTCCTGTCCAAAGCCCGGCTTCGTAAAGCCAAGCCATGAATGTGGGTTGTTCTGTGCCAGCGGCTGGATGCGTCCGGCACTCGGTGCAGGGACGGGGGCTTACCCGGGCCGAGATCCCACGCACCATCTCGGCGTGGAGCCATCCAATGTCCCGATCTCGACCTGCCGGACTGCCTCAACAAAAAGTGGTCACCATGACGACCCTTTCTATCGGGCTGCCCGCTCCGCCTAGTGGAGCACGGACGCGGCCGTTCAAAGCGAGGCCCAGCACGCACCGAGGGCCCGATTCGGCTAGAAGTCGCTCTAACCTCTAAACCGGTTACCGTCGATGCTTCACCTGGACGCTTACACCCCGCAGCCCGTTCCTTGCTCACACATCCAGCCGTGCCCATGCTCCTCGTACCTTTCCTTACACACCCAGGTACCCTCATTCCACTCACAGCCTTGGTCACACACCTGACCACCGAACACTTTGGCACACATTCGTTGGTCGCACACCTCACCAACACACCTCTTCGCGCCCCCTCCTCTGTCACCTCCTCTGTGACAATCACAGGTGTGCTCTCATTCGCACACCCAACCACGTGCCTCACTACCAACTCCAGCGTGCATTCCCACTCACGCTCTACCATTCCAGGTGTGCATCCTTTCTCACCTGTCACAACCAACTCACGCTCCTTGTCACTCTCACTACTCTCACCACCACTCTTGACAGCGCACTCACCCTTACTCTCGACAGCGCACTCTTTCCTCATGCACCTGTCCGTCACACACCTTTCTCGCGCACACTCTTGCGCACACTCTCCCGTCACACCCTCTGTAACACTTACCACACCGCGCTTCCATGTGCTCCCTCGCACACGCGCTACGACCGACTCACTCTCGCCAGCACCCTCACTCCTTGGCACGCACTTTTTCCTCACACACCCCAGAGTCGGACTTTCTTGCACACCTCCTTTTTCGCACACCAGACCTGTCGCACACTTCACCAACGGCCTCTCACGAACACCCGGGTCCATCTCGACCCCCAAGCTTCTTAAATCCCCTGGCGCATCATACGCACGACCATATTGGTCACCACTTACACCGGGTCCTCTTCCTCTTCGCTTCTCCTCCATCACCTGCGAATCCCTCATCCGGTTAATGAGCACATCATCACGATCCGAACACAGACTTCGGACCAATTCTTTTATCTCCTCTTTTATCTCTTTCTTATCCCCTCTCCGTCGCTTCTTAATTTCGCTCACCCCTTCTTCCACTTCTTCTAATTTCTGCTTCACCTCTTTTATTCCCCGGTACGTCTCCTCAAGCTCGTCCTCCAAGGCTACCTTGACCGTTTCCATGTGCGTCCTCACCTGCCGGTCCTTCGTCTCCATTACCTCTATCACCTCGTCCAGCCTCGTTGTCAGTCCCTCACGTACCATCTGACATTCCCTCTTCGTTGCTATTAAGTCGTTTTTTATGTCGTTTTGTGTCGCTTTTAAACCTCATAATACCGCAGTGTTCCTTTGAACCTGCTCCGTTAGTCCTTTTTGTCCCTCCGTCAGCTGTTCCACCTCCTGCGTCAGGTCCTCTATGCCCCCTTGTAACTTTACAGTCCCCTTTCTCACCTCCTTCTCCATGTGCTCCTTACAGTGCCTCACCTCCTCGCGCACTCCTCCGACCTCCTCACTGACACCTCTTCTGATCTCCTCTCCCATCACTTGCATCTCCTGCCCAGATGCCACCCTCATCTGCTCCATTTCCTCCCTGTGAGCATCCAGTTTGGTTTCTACCCCCATTCTAACCCCCTCTATCTGCTGCCCCATTTGGTTAACTTCCCTTTCCGCTTGGTCCCTCATGTCCCTCAATTTGCCTTCCATCCTGTTTTCTAACCCCTCTAACCCTTTTTGCATCCCTTCCATTTGATTCTCTTGAGCGGCCATTCTGTTTTCTACCCCCATTAACCCATTTTTTACCTCTTTTATCCCGTTGTCTAACCCCTCAAAATTATTGTCGAACTTCCCAAATTTCTTGTCCAACTCCTCACCGGTACCCCTCGCTTCGTCCCTCATTACCCCCATTTGGTTTCCCATTATCCCCATTTGGTTTCCCATTATCCCCATTTGGTTTCCCATTCGCTCACTCTGAGCCCTCATTTCCTCCCTCATTTCCTCGCTATTCTGGGCCATAAGGGCCTTCATTTGTATAAAAAAAAAGGTTCAAATCCACCAACGGCGCTGCTACGGTCGCGGGCGTGGACGCCGTGGCCACCTCGTGCACGACAACGCTATTTTGCGACCCTGCCGCCCTCCCTGCTTCGCTCTCCTCCCGTCCCTCAATTTGGTCCTGGACCGACCCTGCCTCACTCTCCTCTACCGGACCCCAGCTGTCTTGATCCGCCATAGCGCGACTTTCAAAATTCGGGTTTTTATTTTTTTTTGTAAAACACAATCAAATTTCGCCGTTATAATTTCGAGCGCGGGAAACGCGCTCCGGATCGAATTCTACCTCCCAACACCAATTGTTACCCTAGTGGTACAATTGGTGTTCCAAAATTTGGGCCTAATAAATTTAGTCCCAGGTTCGAATCCGACACTCCTGACACCAAATGTTACAGACACGACTTTGATGTTAGGGTGGGCCGAGCGGAATGGCCGCCGTGTCCGCACAAGTTACCCGATTATACTCGAACGTTGCCGAGTCGCGCTACGCTAAATCAATTGAGGAAAAGGACACAACGGCTGGGTTAAAATGACACGACACCAAGGGTTCAGTTCTCAAGACCTCCGGAGGAGGTTATATTAGGGCGGAAGGTCAGATTACAATGACAAGAGGGACAGCATAGAAAGGCAGGCACTTAGACACACTCTTATATTAGCCCCGACAGACGACAGATAAACGGGACAAAACTGACTCACACGGGGATTGATGGCAAGGAAAGCGGGTAGTCGATGGCTCAAGGTGCACTCTTGGCTCAAGGACAGAATCGACCCGGTCCGGTCCAGAGATGCAGTAGGTCTCACTCAGCGCTCGGAGGTGGTGACTGGCTCTTCTTCAAGCTGGGGGCGCATCTCACGTCACGTCCGGTAAGTCGCTGCGTATATCCGGCGGGGAGTGACACGCCCTCGGCTCGTTAGCTCCGCCCCAGATGGAATCGGCCCGTTGCTTCTCATTGGGTGCGTGCGGGGGGGTTACCGGCTCCGCCCTTGACGAGGGGCCGACAGGCAGCCCCTTCTTGGTAACCCCGTCGGCGCACATGGGTAATGGCGGCTAACCGAGCCGGAGTGAGGACGCACACTCCCCGCACGCCGCGCCGCGCCCCTCTGTTGTTGTAGTTGTTGTTGTAGTTGTTGTTGTAGTTGTTGTGGGGAAGATGGGAGGAGGTAAGGGGAGGTCCTAAACTCACTACTGGTGCCATACGATCACATTCTGGTGCAACGAAGAGTCAGAATTAATGGAAACGAGTCCTTAACTGACATAGACTAAGAATAACTAGCAAGATGTCCTATAGTTGTCTACGTGAGATGCGGTGAACCTGGGCACGACATTTAATGGGGGAAAAAGGGGAAGGTCGGTTCTACAGAGTGTTATTTACAGGCAATGGGACTAGGGAATGGGGGATTGGGGATAGTTGGGGAGTATTGGGGAAATAGGGGAGTATTTACAAGCGGATATTGAGGCCAAGTCCCATATCCGCAACAATATTCAGTTTAAACAAGCTCTTGCCTCTGTGGTGACGTGGGGCGAGGCGAGCGTAGCGAGCTGATCCACGCTAGTACTGTATAAAGAATATACTGAAGGAGCTGTGCTCCTACGCGAGTTAAAAGGATTGACGCGACAAAAGACGGGAATTCATCCGAGTTTCTTTATCCAACAAAACCAAACTCGGGTACTCTGAAAAGCCCGTTTATCGGGCAGCAATATACAGTATATACAATCAAACGCGGCGAGAGTGGGCGTGCCCGGGCGGCCTGGGCGAGCCCGGGAAAGGCACGTCTGGATATGCCCGGGAAAGGCGAGACTGAGCGTCGGGCGGCCCGGGCGAGCCCGGGAAAGGCAAGTCTGGATATGCCCGGGAAAGGCGAGACTGAGCGTCTCCGGGTGGCCCGGGCGAGCCCGGGAAAGGCAAGTCTGGACATGCCCGGGAAAGGCGAGACTGAGCGTCTCCGGGCGATCTGGGCGAGCCCGGGAAAGGCGAGACTGAGCGTCTCCGGGCGGTCCGGGCGAGCCCGGGAAAGGCAAGTCTGGACATGCCCGGGAAAGGCGAGACTGAGCCTCTCCGGGCGGTCTGGGCGAGCCCGGGAAAGGCAAGTCTGGACATGCCCGGGAAAGGCGAGACTGAGCGTCTCCGGGCGGTCTGGACATGCCCGGGAAAGGCGAGACTGAGCGTCTCCGGGCGGCCCGGGCGAGCCCGGGAAAGGCAAGTCTGGACATGCCCGGGAAAGGCGAGACTGAGCGTCTCCGGGCGGTCTGGGCGAGCCCGGGAAAGGCGAGACTGAGCGTCTCCGGGCGGCCCGGGGGAGCCTGGGAAAGGCAAGTCTGGACATGCCCGGGAAAGGCGAGACTGAGCCTCTCCGGGCGGTCTGGGCGAGCCCGGGAAAGGCGAGTCTGGACATGCCCGGGAAAGGCGAGACTGAGCGTCTCCGGGCGGTCTGGGCGAGCCCGGCACAGCGATTGCTCCCCGGTTGCGTCCCCGGCAGGTGCAAGGCGATTGTGTATGTTCAGCGGCAACCGCTACAATACTGTAATTGTTTCTAAAAGGGCGTACAGAATAGACTGGGGTGTGTTCCGTTAGCAAGCGGCTTCCTTAACCGCTCGCCAGGCTGCTTGCAAAGCGGTTGATACGGAACGGCTGGCTTGGCAAGCGATAGCAAGCTGCCTGCTAACAGAATACACCCCACCTGTGATCGCTTGCTCCTCTTGCCAAGCGGCTTGCAAAGCGGTTGGTACGGAACGGTTAGCTTGGCAAGCGATAGCAAGCTGCTTGCTTATGGAATACAATCCTGAATATAAATGTATTAAAAATAACAAGAGATGGAATTATAAAAGCAGTTTCCATTAAACAAATGTTTACAAACTCCAAGGAAAAAACACGTTACAATAAACAAATTGATGTTTTTCATTTTTGAAAACCAAATAGGCTTTAGGTATGTGTTGGAATTTTATTGTCACGGATTAAAACTACCGACCTCCGTGAGCGCTGAGAAGAAAAGATTGGCATTGCCAATATCTTATACTTCTGACATTTTCAACCAATCGTTAAAAATCAAGTTCGCAAATGTTATACTTAACGGTTGCCATCTGAATTCTAAATCATTGGCGAATGAGAGCGCCTCCGCCTCGCCGCCTCCCCCTTGCGGTGCAAAATAGCAAATCGCAGTGTGCTGCCTGCCTCTGGTGAGATCGCAGTGTGGACGGAAATTTAGATATTTAGAGAGATGCTTTTACCTTACCGTGTTGTATTCCGCTTGTGTTCTTTACTTCTTTCATTTAAATACACCTGTAATATTTGTTTTTATTTTTGTGGCTGCTAATTGTCTGAAGAGATTTTGGGACGGTGTAGAAGTAAGGATTCCGGATCTTCAGTTGCAACGATGCAATTTATTTTCTATTTAATTTCCATTTTAATACACATCCTAGAAGTTGTCATTAGTTCATCGAGTTAAAATTAAAGTCTTAAAGTATGTCTTTGAGGGAAAATGGAGTTGAATAACAATAAGCACACCCAAAGGAAGTAGCCATCGTATTGAATGTTTTGGTAGCCCAGATTCAAGAAACATGGCGGATGGGTACTTAGGGTCGGTAGACGATCAGTGGCGGGTACGAATTTTTTTTTTTAAAGAATGGCACAGACATTTTATGTTTGTTGCTATTTTATCGACGTTTGTAACTTAAGAAAGCCGCATTTAAACTGTTTTTTCTTTTTTCTTTTTACAGGCAGCACTAACCAGACCCAGCAACAACAACTCTGATCCGAGTTTCAGCGACAGTGGAATCGATACCTGTCAGTACCATTATTCTCCACCGACACCTTCTCCACCTCCACCTTCTACACCACCACCTTCTACGCATCCACCTTCTCCACTACATCATCCACCTTCTCCACTACATCCACCTCCAACTCCACCACCATTTCCACCCCCACCTCCAAGTCCTCCACCTCCAACTCCCCGTCCTCCCTCCACCTCCTCCACCTCTGCGCCCTCCCTCCACTTCCTCCACCTCCCCGTCCTCCACCTCCACATCCTCCGCCACCTCCTCCTCCAAATCCTCCACCTCCACCTTCTCCACCTCCCCGTCCTCCACCACAACTCCACATCCTCCACCTCCAACTCCTCCACCTTCACGTCTTCCACGTCCTCCACGTCCTCCACCTCCTCCTCCACATCTTCCACCACCTCCACTTCCACATCTTCCACCACCTCCTCCTCCTCCACATCCACGTCCTCCACATCCTCCTCCACCTCCACCTCCACATCACCCTCATTTGCCTTGAGGCCTTTGTTCCCTACAAGCAGCCTATATGGCAGTTATAGAAAGACTACACATTATTGAATATGGAACAGTTCCGGAGTTTCGTCCTCATTGACCAAGCCATGGTTTTTCATTGTTGTCGATGGCATTGATAAATTTGTCTTAAATGTACTTGTGTACCCTTGGGTTATATACCCATTCGTTCAGAATGAATGGATATACCCAGGGGAACACCTATCTAGGGATAGGGTGTTATCGATGATTTGTAGTTCAGTATAGATGTTTTTCTTTTTTCAAAAAACGTCGATGTGTTGTTTTTGTTTCATTTTTGACAGTTGGTGTTGAAGTTCAAGGGAAGCATGGTGTATCCTCAAGGGCAAACAGCATCGCCTCCAACACGGGCTCAAACAGTCCGTCATCTGTGCCCAATACGGGTAACCTTCACTCTTCATGGTTTTAATCATTGCACCAACACTCAATCGTTAAATATATAAACCTCTCCTCCATACAGTCACACAAAGTCACATAATCATCAGATGAAACAAAAAGCCATGGCTCACTCATGCAGAAGTTGGGATGAAATGATCATTTGGTATTGTGCGGAAGGAAAATGGCAGTCAATGAGGACACGATTGGGTAAGGAACAAACCGGCCCCATAATATGTAGGGACACGTGAGCATGCTAAGGGAATAGAGGGTGTATCTAGACAAAGGAGGTTTGAACAGATGAGAGGGATGAACCGACAGTGAGTACATTTGGAGAAGTGCGGGTGAGCTTAAGCGCTGGCAGGATGGCCTACAGATATGCACGCTCGCCTCGAAGTTGTCTAGCCTGCGTTTGAATGCCAATCCAGATATGCATCGTCATGTCAGTGTTTCATCAATGTGTGTGTCATCCCTGGGATGGACGTTAAACTGGGCGTAACGACAGCCCCGGCATTAGGAGGTGGACGTTAAAGACCCACGTGTGTCCTTTGTGAAGAGTAGGCATGCTATCGCTGGCACCATGAACAAATTCCTTGCCTAACTCCTGCTTCCTAACTCCTGCAATGGCAAACCACCCACTAATAACTCTTGCTCAGGAAGCTGCTTCGGTGGCACCGACGCTCTGTGAAGAGTATGGTACATCAGAAAGAGAGACAGGTGAGCTTTCGAGGTACGTTGATGAGAGGAGAAAAGGTTGGGAATATAAAGGATGTCGAGGTGGTGGTGGCTTTTCATCTTAAGGAGGGGAGGAAAGAACGTAACTGAACTGACCCAGGGGGGTGCTTCCACAGTTTGAAGGTGAGGAGGGAGGACGAGTCAAGAGAGTGTAGGTGAGCATATCGTCTAAATTTAGAAAGGGCAATAAGGTTTCGGATTGCTGTCAGAAAGAATGCATCTTGATGTATATTTAGAAGGACAAATGGCTGAAAGGATAGGTGGAGCAAGAGCAATGGTTAGGAAGGAGTAGGCCTTGCACTTCAGCCTTTTGCCAACTTGGTCCGTTTACTCTCAGGGATTTCGAGTCGACCACTTCCAGGGACACGAAGGCAAGATAAAGTGTCAGCTCAAAGAAGAGAGCCATCGCTTTGGCACCACAGGTGAACGCTTTGGACACATTTAGGAGCTGAGAAGTCCAATAAGTGACTTCGTTTTGTGGAGAATTCCAAGATGCCCTACTACCCTGGAGGTCCATAGTCATGACATGTCCATTGAAATTGCTGTGACCTCGTGCTTGAGGTTCAGAACAACCATTGTCACAAGAAGAAGAACAACAACAACCACCCATTGCTGAGTTAGCAGATGGTGCATGTCTAAGGTAGAATAGCCAGGACAGAAGCCAAATTATTATTGTTTTGTATGCAGCCTTTGGCTGGTAGTTGCATCATCGCTGGGAATGCGGCTGTGCCACTAATGCAGTGCCCCCTGTTTCCAGCAAGCTGGTACTCATTTTGCCGACTTCAGAAGGACGGCCGGCTGAGTCAACCCACCTGGTGTTATCTCGCGGCATGGCAGGGGCTTCAACTCAAGATCCTAAGCGAGCTACCTTGAGCGCTAAGCCAACACCAGGCTTTGAGAAGCCAAATTGGTGATGTAGTATTAAATAGTTGGAAGGAGATTAGCCTTGAGGCCTGCTGAGTTTTATTCCATTACATTGCTGATGTTGCGGAGAGGGCTAGATGGTCTTTAGTTCAGAGACTCTTTCTGACTTCAATATCTGATCAAGCTGTCTTTCGAATCCATAATATAAAGTGAGAATTTTAAATTTTTTCAATACTGTCAGAGGGTAGCCTAGGTATGTACACTCACCTCCAACCTGTCCAGCCTGGGTTTGAATCTTATTTCACAGTCACCGGTAAACGGTCATCGTAGTGTTTCACAAGCAGGGTGATTCATCAATATGTGTGTTGTACCTCGGATGGACCTTAAACTGAGCATCCCGTCTGCCAGCATTAGTTGGTGAGCGTTGAAATATCTCACTGTGTCCTTTGCAAAGAGTAGGCGAGCTATCGCCAGCACCTGAACAATTTTCAAATTCCTGCTTTAACCTACAGGGGGCACTGCAGCACAGCTGCACCCCCAGCAAGTGATGAACCTTGCACTGTATATGAAAGAAGAAGAATACTTTTAAAGCCACCATTTGTGCACTATTGTGGCTTTTATCCTGAAGATTATGTTGTGCACATTATGTCTGTTGTGCAATGATAAATTTTAAGTGGGGAATTGTTGTGTTTTTGACGAGACGTCACATGTGAAAATGTAGTTATTTGCATGTTCGCTTGACTTACAAATGCACCTTTTGCATCTCTGTGAATGTGCTTCAGATGATGAAGACAGTGATTATCGGCAAGAAATGTCTTGCAAGGATCGACGGCGGCAGGCACACACACAGGCTGAGCAGAAGAGACGTGACTCCATCAAGGTGTGGCACAATACCCTGTTTGAGGAACATGTATGTTTTGTCCCTCCTTCCCCCCCCCCCCCCCCCCATCCCCCCCAACTCACCTCCTCTCCATATTTTCTTATTTCTCTGGTTGGCTCTGTAATGATACTGCAAATTGATCCAGAGAGGTATCCAATCAATTGTAGTGCATTCTGGGAGTGAAAATATGCAGAAGATTGTCGAAACTCTTGCTGGTGAACCGTACTGCCTCCACTGTCAGATTTTCATCAATTGGCAGTTTTCCGTTTTGTTTTATACTTGTTTTGACTCAAAATTGCTTGATTTGTAGAGCTTCCTACCTCAATGCAAACTGCATATATTGCATCCCAAATTCTGTTAATGTACCATCATACATACTCAGCATCATGGGTTGACTCAGCCTGCCTTCCGTCCGAGGTCGGCAAATTGAGTACCAGTTCACTGGTAATTCCTTGTGTGTCGCAAGAGGCGACTAACAGGGTTGGCGGCAAGAAGGGCATCCGGCCATAAAACATTGCTTCAAAAAGGAGACCACGATGCCCGAAAAAAGGCCAACCCCTGCTCTGCGGGGAAAAATGGCCTCTAAAGGTGGTAGGCACCATCATACATACATCAATCCATGAAAATAGTAAATCGAAAAATTGTAGTAAAATCGACAAAACATTTCACGTCATTTATATTTTACACTAGATACCATGAATGAGTGAGTGATTGGTTTTTCTTGTGCCTGTGCTTAAGGCACAATCAAACCCAGCAATAAATACTGACTTAATTGGAAATTTAAATATATTTTATCCAAACGCACAGAAACGATTTTTGGCAATTGGCCGAGTTGAACAGAAATTTCCACAAAAAGTTTTTGAGAGATGCTGCGTAACCACACATCGGTGGAAGTGCTTGTGGAAGTGACGTCACAGCATGAGTAGACTGTTACTGAGCCTCCACATTGGAACATGCCTCACCGTAGCAATGGATTTTTTGCTGGAATACAACCATATCCTTGCAAACCGGAATACAGTGAAGCATAGCTAAACTACAACAGCACTCGGTAGGGCGCATACTAGTACCCGACTGCAAAGCCGCAATGAGCCGGCGAAGCCAAAGCCTCTTGCCACTATTTTACCCATCACTATGGCATCAGTAGGTTAGGTAGTTGGTAGTAGGTAGGTGTAGTATGTACCGTGCCTCGTTCAAAATGACACCATTTGCATTCTGGATGAGATTAAAATTGATAAAATTTCCTTCTTGATTAATTCGGTGAATTCCGTCTCAACTTCGGATATTTCCGGCCGTGAAAAACTATCCCCTACGGCCGCGAGATTTCTAAAAAATAATTCTTCGTCAATTTTAGAATATTTGACGCCGTTTTCAGCGTCCGAAATGTGGTAAAAAGCTTTTTTGAAATAATTTTTCAAATGCTCGAATCTCATTGGTTCCGATAATTGGTGACGATTTTCGTTGAAGATAACCAGGGCCCGTGTGGGCCCGGGGAACGAGGTTTGGTCTTAAAGTATTTTAATTACAAATTAGAGGTGCATAAGATTGTGAATCAAAAAAAGACGGGTGAAACAAACTCCTATTGAACTTTTTCGCAATTTTTTTATGCATACTTCCGCATCCGGAAGATGGCAGCCTCCATTGAGTGATTTGGTTTTTGAAATAATTTTTCAAATGCTCGAATCTCATTGGTTCCGGTGTTTGGTGACGATTTTTGTTGAAGATAACCAGGGCCCGTGCGGGCCCGGGGAACGAGGTTGGTCTTAAAGTATTTTAATTACAAATTAGAGGTGCATAAGATTGTGAATCAAAAAAAGACGGGTGAAACAAACTCCTATTGAACTGTTTTCGATTTGTTATGCATACCTCTGCATCCGCAAGATGGCGGCCTCCATTGAGCGATTTGGTGCGTCAAAGCTTCGAAATTCTCAAGGGATCCAGCAAAATCTGGCTTTTCAACATAATACGTACGCGTTCATTCACAACACCGGCTTTGCCGGCTACTACTGCCAGACTGTGAAGAGTTTGTGTTGTATCCCACTGATAGGCCGGATCTGGATCCGGACCTTAACCAAAATCTAATCAACTTGTTCTTGTCACCTATCCAAGTCATCCACCAAGTTTTGTCATAATCCGTCCAAAACCTTTTGAAATATTGTGCTAAATATAATTTTTTCCCCATCTCCCAACGGTGAAGAATCACGTTTTAAAAAAAATTATCAGATCCGGATCCTCACTAAAATCGAATCAATTTGTCATTGTCACTCAACCAACCTGTCCACCAAATTTCGTCTGAATCCATCCATAGCCTTTTGAGATATCCTGCTCACAGACAAAGAAACAGACAGACAGCCATGAAAACATAACCTCCGTCTACCTTTGGTGGCGGAGGTAACAATGTCCAAACTGCATACTACTTCGGAAGAACAAAGTGACAGTGATGGTGACATTGTGGAGAACGTGGACAGCGAAGGCTTAGATTGGTGTGAATGCGGACGTTGTGAAGAAATGCCTACAGCACGGGAACGTGCGTGTTGCCAGCACTGGGATTTATCATGTGATAAATTGAATGAAAACAACCGTTCTTCGGCAAATCGAGTTCCTCGGGTCGAGAATATTCTGAATCTGGACATTTTAGTTGCTTCTTTCATTAATTTTTTGATGTGGAAGTGGTCCGGCAAGTTGGCACCTGATACTTTGCAGAACAGGTATTGTTCCGTTTTTTCAGAGCTTTATGTTGAAAAATGGTTGGATAACTTGCGCAGATTCTACCAATGTTTTCTTTTTCATGTCGTGTCCCAGTAGATCGGCCTGTCTTTGTTGCTCCGTTTGAAAATGCCAAGGCTCGAAGTGGTCTTCGCAAACTATTTTGTGCCATCTGAAATAAAATTTGCCAACAGTTTGACCAGCTTCTATATAGGGAAGGTGCTTACTCTCTGTTCTCTAGATATTTATCCGCATTTGGGATCTGGAAATAGCTTTTACTGCACTTTCCTCTCACAGCCGTGCGCCTGGCACTCCCGCATCGTGCTTCCTGTACAAGCGCTATGACGACACATCCTCACAAAATCTCACTCTCGCACTAGCCCAATGCCGGTGATATTGACTCTTCCACCAAATCAAAAAATATTTGTACACAAATATTCCAATGAGGGTAACCAGGTCTGGATTGATAGGATTGCGTGCTTGAGGCTTTTAATTCCCGACCCCATTATAAGCTCTCAGAGTGGTGCTTTGTAGGCAGAGCATTGAATCACAGTGTGCCGTCCTTCAGATGGATGTTAAATAGGGTATCCCATCTGCATTAACTGGCACACTTTAAATATCCCATTGTGTCTTTTGCGAAGAGTTGGCGAGCTATCGCTTTACCGTGGATAATTTCTCGGGCCAAAAAATCTGTTCCAGTCGATTTTCGGGCCTGATCATCCACATCAGGAATGATTTGGGCTATACTTCCACTTCGGCCGACGACTGACCCCACGGAGAAGATGGAAGTTATTGGGGCCATTAAAGAAGTACTCGTAGTTGTTCAGGCTTTCTGATCAATCAATAGTAACCCCCCGCTCCCTACCACACTCAAACCCACCCCCTTCCCATCAATTGATGACATGGAAACAGCAACCCAATCTGTTCATGACATCATTGATTTCATTACGTTGCTGATGATGGGAAGATGGCTAAATGATCTTTAGTTCAGAGAGTCTTTCTGGCTTCGTCAATATCTGATCAAGCTGTCTTCTGAATCCATTATGTAAAGTGAACATTTTGTTTTCGGCTTTTTTTATTACTGTTAAAGGGGCTGGCAGGATAGCTTAAAGATATGTACACTCGCCTCTAGGCTATCTAGCCTGGGTTTCAATGTCAGCCCAGGTATAAACGGTCACCCTGGTGTTTCACGGGCAGTGTGATTCATCAATATGTGTGCTGTCCCTCCGATGGATTGGAAATGGGGCGTCCCGTCTGCCAGCATTAGTTGGTGGGTGTTAAATATCGCACAGTGTCCTTCGCGAAGAGTAGGCAATCTATCGCCGGCACCCTGACCAAATTACCAAATTCCTCTGAAACTGCGGCACAGCCATGCCCTCAGTCAACGAATCGATGCTACCCTGCAGCCCTGTGCTGCATATGAAAGAAGAAGCAGGCAGGGAGATTCATCAATGTGTGTGCCGTCCATCAAATGGACGATAAACTGGTTGATGCATCTGCCAGCAGTTGCTGGTGGACCTTATATATCTCATGGCGTCCTTCGCACAGCGTAGGCGAGCGATAGCTGGCACCTTGAACAAACTACAAGTCCCTGCTCTAACCTACAGGGGGCACACAGGATTGCATCGTTTTTGGTCATTTTATTGCTCATTCTTCCTTCTCATTAGTCATTTTGACACCAATTTTAGCCGAATTCGCTTTCTTTTGTGCGTGTGGGTGTGTGTGCTCGTGCGCACAAACATGGGAACTTAAGAACATGAGCTGAATTTTATTTATTCTATTTCGACTTGTAAGCATGCCAAAGGTAGACATTATTCTTCCTGCATACACTATTAGCAAGTTCTTTTCTTTTTCAGAAAGGCTATGATGACTTGCAGGTCATTGTACCAACATGCCTGCAGCAGCAGGAGGCAGCCGTTGGCACTCAGAAAATGAGCAAAGCTACAATTCTTCAGAAAAGTAAGACTTTTTCAGGTTCACCTTTCAGTGTTTTTTTTGTTTTTTTTTACTCCACCGCAGCCGAAGGCCAAAGGCATTTTGTTTTCAGATTGTCCATCCGGCTGACCGGCCATGCCTCCGTCTGTCCGTTATCGGGTTTGTACACAGTCAAGGCTCGTGGAAGAGCTAAAAAACAGAATGAATCAGGATGCAACATGACAAAAGGAACAGCAGAAAGAGAAGGGGGAAATGCCAACAGCTGGACCAAGGGAGAAAATAAACGGAGACGGACAAACAAGGATGAGGGGTAGGGAAGAATGCGGGTAAGGATGAGAGGAGGGGAGAATGCAGGGGGTGAATAAGGTGGATACAGAAGCAAAATTTGGGGGGAGAGGTGGTTTAACGGGTGTAGAAAAGATATAAGTTTTGTATGGGTGGGTGATCTCAGATGGTGGTGAACAGCTGTCTTGAAGACTTGATACTTGGACTGATATTGAAGAGAGTGTGGAATTTGGTTCCACAGGTGGGGAAAAAAAAGAAGAACAAAGGAGTGAAGGTGAGCAGTAATCCTGGATTTTGGGAGTTTCACTCGAAGCTGGTGGACTGCATGCGCCGTGCAGAAACCTCGGACCGCACAAAGCACAGAGAGGGCAGAGGGTGCACGACCAGAAAGGAGGCAGAAGAAGACAGAGACCACTGACCAGTCTGTGATGGCAAAGTGATAAGTCCATATATGCAGGAGAATCCAATGATCCTGAAGGCGATCTTTCATGGCGGGAGATTCCATTGATCTTGAAGGCGATATTCATGATGTGAGATTCCAATGATCTTGAAGGTGATCTTCATGATGTGAGATTCCAATGATCTTGAAGGCGATCTTCATGATGTGAGATTCCAATGATCTTGAAGGCGATCTTCATCATGGGACATTCCATTGATCTTAATACTGTATTTTGATTCCAGCTGCTCATTATTGGTAGTAAGAATGTTTCTTCCCCTCCCACTTACAAACACCCTGGCATAGACTACCTCTAGCCTTGAAACCTGAGAATGTTTGGAACTTTGCAGCAGCTTTTACATTCTGAGTAGGAAACATCATTCAGTTTTAAAGACATTGGTGTAAATCCTTTCAAAATATATTTCTGTGGAGTCGTCTTATTTGCTTTATTTTAAATGGATGAAAAGCAAGATTAACATGACTTTTCTTTCAGCAATTGACTACATTCAGTTTTTGCATAAAGAAAAGAAAAGGCAAGAAGAGGAACTTTCTATCCTGCGTAAGGATGTGATGGCTCTGCAGATAATGAAAGAGTAAGTTCTTTGTTCATTCATTTGTAGTAGTTGACTATGTCTCACTCGTCAAACGCCAACATATCCTGGAAAAAAAACAATCGCGCCTGTGTCTGAAGGAAGCTGTTCAGTTTGACATTTTTAATACGAAATAGGCAAAGCCTAGAAACCAGCCAAACCCATTATAATTACCCATTAGAATTACCCTTTATAATTACCCATTAGAATAACCCTTTATAATTATCCATTAGAATTACCCTTTGAAACCCATTTGAATTACTATTTATAATTACCCATTACAATTACCCTTTAGAACCCATTAGAATTACTATTTATAATTACCCATTACAATTACCCTTTAGAACCCATTAGAATTAACCTTTATAATTATCCATTAGAATTACCCTTTAGAACCCATCAGAATTATCCTTTAAAACACATAAGTATCCTTGAGAACGCTTTAGAATTAAACATGATGTGTTAGAAAGGTTCTTCTTCTTCATTGTGGACGGATGGAAGGAAGGGCACAGCCAAATATTGAAGTGGCTTCGCCGCTTTAAAAAGTCCTTTTCATTCCATCTCAAACTATTACACATTATAAGGATTTCGATGTAACTCTTTTGCTTTACATGACAATAGAATGTAGCTTGGAGCTCTAGATGTTTATCAGGGGCAGTTGGATAATGCTGTGTTGTTAAACATTGAACTTCTTACCCTTTTATCCTGAAAAATCTTATTTTTATTGTACCTTTCTCCTTTGTGCAATTTTGTGATGCATCTTTGCTGCACTCTTCTTCAATCGTTGAACTACTCAATTATTTATCACACTTTCGTGAATAACCTTAAACTTACGTGTGTGCGTGTGTGTGGGCCTAGACACTGGAATTTCAAAGACCTACAAAATAAGTAACGATATCAAAACAGACTTGATACAACACCATGCAAATCACTCAAAGGTGAGAAGACTGTTAGTTCCGGATAAACACCATAAATTACCATTCATTTACTGGATCCCAAAAATGCACAAACACCCTTGCAAGATGAGGTTCATCATCGCAAGTAGAGAATGTAGTTTGAAACCTATGTCGGGTAGTATAACAGCGGCAATGAAACTAATCTATAAATGCTTAAAAAACTACCATGAAAAAGTGAAGTTTTATTCTGGTATTAAGAAATTCTGGATCATTGGACAATTCCAAACCGGTAATCGACAGTATCCACAACATTAATAACAAGGGTAAGGCAAAATGTCTTTCAACCTTTGATTTTTCCACATTGTACACAAACATTCCACATGACAAGCTGGTAACCGCATTGGACAGAGCAATAGATAAAGCATTTGCAGGAGGTAATAGAGTATACATTAATGTATATCAAAACAGAGCACACTGGTCTGTAAAGGATAATCAATATTCATGTAGGTTTTCAAAAAGTAAACTCAAAGAAAGTATTCGATTTCTGCTAAACAACAGTTTCTCTACATTTGGCAACAATATACTCCAGCAGACAGTGGGCATACCCATGGGTTCAGATCCGGCCCCTTTCTTTGCAAATTTGTTTCTGCACATGTACGAGTTTGATTGGGTCCAGAACATGTGCAGGAATAAATTAACAACTGCATGAAGATGCGGAAACTTCTTCAGGTTCATTGATGATTTGTTGGCAATTAATGATGGATTTATATTTGAGCAGCTTCATGATGACATATATCCAAAATAACTTGAATTTAAAAAGGAAAACCAAACTTCCACTTCAGTTTCCTTTTTAGAATAACAAATTGATATCCAGAATAATAAATTTCACACCAAATTATTTGATAAACGAGATGCATTTCCATTCCACATTGTCCGAATGCCTTTCTTAGACAGCAACATTCCTAAAAAGCTATTTTATGGTATGGTTGCAGGTGAAATAATTAGGACTGTGAGAGCAACCACACACAGCTCTGAACTTGTCAATAAATTACAACAACTAGTCAGACGTATGCTAGCACAGGGGGCTACAGTTGGTAGATTAAAACAAGTTTTCTTTAAAATCACAAAAAGGCACCAAATTGAATTTGTGAAATACAATACGAATATTTAAAATATTATTCATGAGATATTTATGTAAATACAGTACAATATAATAATTAAATATACTACAAATCAATGTTGCTAGAAATCAGTGGTTGCTAGGTTACAGGAAGCATGCAAAAAACCGTTATAGGTGACAGTTTGAACATTCGAAATACAGTTTGATCCAGAGGTAGGTGGTGTGGTCATGCTGGCAGGTAGATATGGTTAATTTAAGGTTTAAGGCATGATTTAATGTATTATCATATTATCGAGTGTGTAAGGAAAGTTATAAATATATGATAATACATTAAATCCTATGGCGAGTAAAGTTGGAATAAATGATGTTGCATTGATGGGTTGACTGAATGCCTGGACGCAACTGAGGTTATGTATCTACTGATGTACCATCAATTGATGTGGATCCATGATTGAGGTTGTGCATCTACTGATGTACCATCTATTGATGTGGATCCATGATCGAGGTTGTGGATCCGCCGTTTGGAGAGGTCCTGGGCTGAAAGGATTGAAACCTCGGGAAGAACGGTGCCCAGCTGATGATCCGTGCAGTCGGGAAACTAGTCAATTGCTTACAGGTTAAGGTTCTTGCTTTAGGTAGAGGAACTATGTTTTGAGGTTTACAATTTAAATAAAGTTGAATATGGGATGTTGTGAAATTAACATCATTTACAGCAATCCTTTAAATTATTTATATTTAAGTTTAAGAACAACCAACACTGTACAATTGATTAAATGCATTTTTAAATAAGAATTGAAAAAGAGAAATAAGAATTGAAAATCATTAGATAGAATTGTGAGGAACAAAAATAAAAAAAACAAGGTGTGTGTGTGTGTGTGTGTGTGTGTGTGTGTGTGTGTGTGTGTGTGTGTGTGTGTGTGTGTCTGTGTGTGTGTGTGTGTGTGTGTGTGTGTGTGTGTGTGTGTGTGTGTGTGTGTGTGTGTGTGTGTGTGTGTGTGTCTGTGTGAGACCTCTGAGGAACAGAAATGAAAATGTGTGTTTTTCTTTGATTGTATGTTGTCTCCGCATTCTTACATTTTCAGCAACTATGAACAAATAGTTCGGGCCCACCAGAATGCCCCTCAGGAGGATCAAGACCAGGTGTCGGACGAACTGCAGTTCAGCATTTTCCAGAGCATGATGGATGTGCTTTTTCAGTCTTTCGCCACTTCGGTCTCTGTCTTGAGCTTCCAGGAGCTTTCTGCTTGTGTTTTCAGCTGGCTGGAAGAACACTGTAAACCACAGGTGTGATTTTGCTTGTACTCATTATGATACGCTTCTTGAACGAGTTTCTCCATCGTAGCCTTTTACTTAAATACGACATGTATCAAGTTGGTAATTTAACACCTTGTGAGCCTCTGTTCATGCCAATTCATGATTCAGCTTTTTGCTTAAATTTGGTGAAAAGCAGAATTTTTTGTGTATGTGGAAATAATTCACAAGACCTGTTAAACCAAATAAAATTTATATTTGCATGAAAAAGTATTAGTGGATTACAGCAATACCCCGGCCTACGTCATTAATTGGTTCCATAAGCCGTGACGTAACTCGGTTTTTGACGTAAACCGGGCGTAATGCCTTAAAAATGCCTTAAAATGAAGACAAACCATGCAGCATTGATGTTAAGCACTGCCTGGTAGATGTTATAGTTTTTCCAAAACTGCCGGATGTTGATGCCTTTCTCCTCCGACGTTGCATCGACAGCCTGACGAAGAGTGCGGCGGAGATAGTAGCGCTTAAAAAGCGCTATCACACCCTGGTACATAGGCTGGATGAGCGATGTGGTGTTGGGTGGCAAATACACCAGTACACCACCTTCGCATTGGGGTCGAAATCACCGAGGTTAGTGGGATGGCCAGGTGCATTGTCCAAAATCGGCAGCAATTTAAATTGAATTTTCTTCTCTCGACAATAGCTCTTGACAGCCCGAATGAAATGATTGATGAACCATTCTTCAAAAATTATGACGGTTACCCATGCCTTCATATTATTCAACCAAATGACGGGAAGAGACGCCTTCGGGATGTTCTTACGTGCCCGGGGGTTCACCGCATGATACACCAAGAGCGGCTTCAGCTTGAAGTCGCCGGTGCAATTACCCCCAAGCATTAGTGTTAGCCGCTCCTTCGCGACTTAGTAGCCTGGCATGGTCATCTCCCCCTTCGATATAAAGGATCTGTCGAGCATCCTCTTCCAAAAAAGGCCCGTTTTCGTCGACGTTGAAGATCTGCCCGGGCAAGAATCCCTCGTCCTCAATGATCTTCTTCAATGTGACAGGAAATTCCTCGGCGGCTAAGGCGTCGGCAGCTGCGGCTTCGCCCTGAATCTTGACGTTGTGCAAGCTGAAGCGCCGTTTAAAGCGTGCAAAGCATCCAGAGCTTGCAACGATGGTTGTGTCCTTATCCTCCGGGTACTTCTTCAGAAGATCCTGGAACAAAGACTTCGCCTTCTCCTGTATCAGCAGCTGGCTCGTTGGTATGCGTTCGTATTGGTATGCGTTGGTATTATGATGTAGGAGTGACGTAAAGTCGCACATAATGACGTTCGCTGAACTGAAATTTACTCTCGAAGAGTTGCGTAAAGTTGGATTTGACGTAGGTCGAAATGGCGTAAAACGGGGTATTGCTGTACTGGTATTAATCCCATTGCAAGCATAAGGGCACACACCAGTTTGAGGAATGTACAACAAATGGTAAATCAAAAAGTCTTTCCCCTGCCATGTATTTTTTTTAATTCAACAAAACTCCACACAGATAAGAGTCTGTAGTTTCCAGCCCGTGTTGTGCATTTTTATGCCTCTGCCGACAAAGTCGCTGGAGGCATTATGTTTTCGGGTTGTCCGTCCGTCCATCCATGCATCCGTCCGTCCGTGATCAGTTTTCGTTACCGCGACAACTTGAGAATGGCTGAAGGGATCTAAGTCTTGGTACAGGTATGTATAATGCGGTAAAGATGAACTGATTATAATCAGATGAACTGATATAATATATAATTATATATTGGGGTAAAGAGGTCAAAGGTCAAATGTCAGACCTCCCGGAAGGTAAAAATTCTGTTACTGAGCTAACTTGTGA
This sequence comes from Myxine glutinosa, assembly GCF_964187855.1. Lineage (NCBI taxonomy): Eukaryota > Metazoa > Chordata > Myxini > Myxiniformes > Myxinidae > Myxine > Myxine glutinosa. Next base: position 34,447,866 of record NC_136270.1, on the reverse strand, counting down.
ACCAGTCATGGGATTTTCACCAAACCTGGTATAATTATATAGCATGATGCAAAGATGAACTGATTAGATTTTGGGGTCAAGAGGTCAACGGTCAGGAGTCATGTTAAGTAAAAAATATTTCATTACCACGATATCTTGAAAACGGTTGAAGGGATCCAAGACAAACTTGGTACAAGTATAATGATGTAGTATTATGGGCGAGGCATATCGATCGAGATCCCAACGTCGAACAGTTGCATTCTAGTTTTTCTAGCAGTTGGTGTGAAAATGTGATTATCTGCAGTGGCTTTCAAACTGGCTCTTGCCAATAGGCATTTCACTTTCCCTTCTGTTCTGCCACATGGACTCCTTTCCATGTTTCCTAGCAAAAATAAAATAAAAAATAAGCCATATAGTGGACTCCACTGCCTTTCTGATGATGGCATGCATTCGTAAAATGTAATGCAATTCATCTATTGGCTGATTAGCCACCATTATACATTTCTCCTTGCGTAACAAATGGCAAAATGATGGAGAGGTGTGTGAACATTATCCCGTTAGTAACCCTGTACAACATCTTTTCCTATGAAACGAATTTTCTGGTTGGCACAGGTCTGGAGGAAGAATCTCCTCCAATGATCACAGGTAAGCAGAGACTGCACTTTTGTGCCAAAATGTTTCTGACTTAGGTCCCTGTTCACACCAAACTCATGTAATATGTGCATGCGTGCATAACACCTAGCCTGGGAATCAAATCTCCAGGTTGAGAATCAAATCCAGACTAAACATGTCTAATGTAAATATACTTCCGATGTCCCTTCTCAGAAATTGACAAGATTTTATTAGTTGTCCTCAACTATATCCCTTCCTTCAACACCTCTTCAATGCCAATACAAGAACCCATGGAAGGCAGACTACTTATGAAGTCTTTGCATGTCAATATAAAGATTCTACACATACGCAACCTAAGAATGGATACAATTAATGTTGCCAATGCTGTTTGAAGTGGCTTGTGGGTTGTAGTTGGTTGTGACTTGTGAGGTAAGTATTTTAAAATGATAAAATCCATCAACACTGAAAGGGTACCAACGATTACAAACATTCAGCAATTTCCAGTATGAATTTGCTGAATGTTTGTAATCGACATAAAGCACGTCATGTTTTGCTCCATTGCACAGGTGGAAAAATGTAAACAATGTGGATCAACAAAGGATCTCACAAATATTTTATATTGGCATGATACGAGTCTACAATGTTAACGGCTTAAAAAGTTTTTGGCTTTTAACCTGAAATGTACAAAGGATTGATACTATATGGAGATTACATTTTGATTTGTCCGTTTAAAGTACATTTTTGTCCCCCGTCGCCCAGCGGAGCGAAAGGGGGACTATGGCTTTCCCCTCTGTCCGTGTGTCCGTCCGTCCGTGCGTGCGGGCGTGCGTGCGTGCGGCGTGCATGCATGCGTGCGGGCGTGTGCGTGCGTAAGCGAAGGACCGCATTCGAATTTGGTGTGTGGGTGCAACCCACGTCAAAATCCAAGATGGTCGCCGCCATGTATGTCTGATGCCATGTATGTCTGAACCTTGTAACCTGCATATCTTTAAAAATAAGCGAAGTACCAACTTCTAATCTGGTGTGTGGGTGTATCTAGGCATAAGGAAGAACGCTATTGAAAATTGGGTCGCCACGTCAAAATCCAAGATGGCCGCCGCCATGTATGTCTGAACCTTGTGAGATGAATATCTTGAAAAATAAGCGAAGTGCCAACTTCTAATTTGGTGTGTCGGTGTATCTCGGCATAAGGACGAACGCTATTGAAAATTGGGTCGCCACGTCAAAATCCAAGATGGCCGCCACCATATATATGTCTGAAACTTGTGAGCGAAATATCTCGAAAAATAAGCGAAGTACCAACTTCTAATCTGGTGTGTGGGTGTATCAAGGCATAAGGAAGAACGCTATTGAACATTGGGTCGCCATGTCAAAATCCAAGATGGCCGCCGCCATGTATGTCCGAACCTTGTGAGATAAATATCTTGAAAAATAAGCGAAGTACCAAGTTCTAATTTGGTGTGTGGGTGTATCTCGCCATAAGGAAGAACGCTATTGACAATTGGGTCGCCACGTCAAAATCCAAGATGGCCGCCACCATATATATGTCTGAAACTTGTGAGCGAAATATCTCGAAAAATAAGCAAAGTACCAACTTCTAATCTGGCGTGTGGGTGTATCTAGGCACACGGAAGAACGCTGTTTAAAATTGGGTCGCCACGTCAAAATCCAAGATGGCCGCCGCCATGTATGTCTGAATCTTGTGAGAAGAATATCTTGAAAGATAAGCGAAGTACCAACTTCTAATTTGGTGTGTGGGTGTATCTCGGCATAAGGAAGACCGCTATTGTAAAGTGGGTCGCCACGTCAAAATCCAGGACGGCCGCCACCATATATATGTCTGAACCTTGTGAGCGAAATATCTTGAAAAATAAGCGAAGTACCTTCTGGTGTGTGGGTGTATCTAGGCATAAGGAAGAACGCTATTGAAAATTGGGTCGCCACGTCAAAATCCAAGATGGCCGCCTCCATGTTTGTCTGACCCTTGTGAGCGAAATATCATATCATAGCATGTTTTCTGCGTGTTCCACTTTGTCAACTCACATCACTTCCCCGACGGGGGACCTAGGCGTAACGCTTGTATTAATTTATTTTGTTTGCTGTTGTTACAGATGTTGCAAGATATACTTGCCGGGGTGTTCAGGCGGCTGGGTGTACCATCATACTAGACATTGGCATGGTGGCGTTCCAACACCTGCGCTGAGTGGACCAGAATGTGTTTATAAAGTTTGCCTTCCCTGGAAGTCCACAGCAAATGTTGAACTTGAAAATGCAATGGATGTGTACATGTCTCATCTCCATCCTTGTTTTTCGTTTGTTTTTATTTTTTACTTTTTCTGTGTTATATAAGTATAGTTAAAACTACTTTGCTGCATTGAAATTTCTAAGAATCAGATTTTTAAAATGAAAGCAGAATTGTCAAAGCAGTTTCTTGTGTTGCTTTCTGAAAGTTTGTACTGTTTGATATATACGTGTAGATTATTATATTATAAACACACACTCAGTGGGGTACAAAAGTCTGAGTCCAGTTGTAAATTTATTAAATTGGATGTGATGATGAAATAAATTGTTATAATATGAAACCAAAAGCACTTTCTAGTGCTTTCCATGAAGTCTTTCGGATATAGTAACACTTATCATAACAGGAAAAGTCAAATCTGTGTTTACGTACACAGTATTCAAGAATCAGCATTGCCGCCTTAAGCCTTGAGAACTGCTTCAAATGTATTTGGCATTGATTAAATAATTAGTTTATGGATCATGTGCTTGAGTCTCTTTAACAGTTTTGTAATGCATACCAGAGCATAGTCTAGTGGCTTGTGGGTTCTCATCCTTGTGGGTTCTCCACCGACTGCTCTCATAAATTTGATCTCTCTCTCAAATTTATCGACCCTTCATTTATTCTGTTAAAAACAAAGTTTCAATGAATAACAACTATAATACATGAAATGAATGAATGAATGAATGATCGTTTTAAGGCCATTTTCCCCGCCAGAGCAGGGGTTAGCCTTGCGGGCCCCATGACAATCATGGTTCCCTGTATGAGGCAATGTTTTTATGGCCGGATGCCCTTCCTGGCGCCAACCCTAAGTCGCCTCTTACGATGCACAGGGATACGGTGTACCTATTCTAAACCGGGGTACACACTGGGAAACTATAATACATGAAAGAATATGAATAAATCTTGAAATTGTGGTATGAGGAAGCTTGGCATCATTTAGTTTAGTCGTGTGTGTGTGTGTGTGTGTGTGTGTGTGTGTGTGTGTGTGTGTGTGTGTGTGTGTGTGTGTGTGTGTGTGTGTGTGTGTGTGCGTGCGTGCGCTTACTAGTGGAGCTTTCTTTCAGAAGTTGGGGTGCATCTTACGTGCATACATAATACTGTCGCGCGAATGCCCTCGGTTAATACCGTGGGATCGTGGATGGCCAAACGAACTTTAATGGAGGCGTTTATTCAATGACGGGTTTGACTCAGTAGCATGGGAGGGAAGGAGGAAGAAGAAGAAGCGGCGAATGATCTTACCTGTCGCGATCTCACCGGCAGCTCCGATCCTGTAGGAAATGAACTCAAACGAACACGGGGGTAAAATGTACAAAAATAAACGATTTATTATGCGGAACCCGATACAAAGGAAACGCGACGGTAAAAACTAATTCCAAATTGGGACGTCCCCACACAGATTTCAAAAACGAGACAAAGGGAGAATATATATATATGAATGAATGAATAAAATAAATGTCTCGTGTGTTTGTGAATGCGAGCTTATCTCTGTCTGGCAGTGTGAAGGATCGTCTGGCTCGAGCGCGTCATCCGACGCAGCTCCGGTTGGCGGGAACTGCCTGGCCCTCGGTGCGCCCGCTCGTCAGCGCTCCAACGCAAGCCCCGCTCGTCGTTCGTTGTTCGCACACCAATGCAAGGAAGAGAATCGACGGCGTTCCTTCTCTCCACCGTCTTTCGAACTGCTCGTTCCTCCACCAGGTCTGAAGCAAGAGAAGGCCCAACGTGAAGGGACAGTCAGGAGCAAGAGGCCAAGGGAAGAGAAGCGAGGGAAGAGAGAGCGAAGAGCCAGCCAGTGAAGAGAGCCAAGAGCCCAAAATGCCAGCCAGCGAGTCGTTTTGTCACTCGAGGTATGACGTCAACCCTCCTCTCTCTCCCAACCAGTGCCTCGTTTCTTTTGTGGTCTTTTGCGCCTTCTGACGTCACCGGCGCTTGTCCTCCAATCGGCGACCTGCTTCTAGGTAGTCATTTTAAGCCTTCCGCACTGATTCGCCGACTGTTCGCGCCTTCCGCACTGATTGGCTGAGGTGTCAACGGTCAGTGGCCAATCAGTGTGCCGCTTCCTTCCACCTTCCTTTCACCAATCAGTGGCCAGCTTCTCAGTCTTCACACTGCCAGACGGAGATTTTACCCATAATCCCTGTACTAATTAGCATGCCCTGCCCCCTCGTGGCGGGGACAAAGATAAAAGCTTAATCCAACATTCGGGCTACATAACTTATTACATCTAGATTCCCTATCACGACAGCCGGACACCTACCTATGCAGATCTACCTGGATCTAGATATTCCTCTACCCCTAATTCATAACAATACCTATAAGCCTATATATATGCATGTATATAACTCTGTAATATATAACTTACTACAATATACAGGGTGGTCCAGAAACCCTGGGCACATTTTGAAGAACGATACCTGCAACAAACAACTAAGTTTATTATTGTTCTTTGGTGCAAAACAAAACATGATTACTCGTTAAACAGTCTAATCAGTCTAATATACATGAAAAAGATCAGTTCAAACTGCTTTCCTTCATTGTCTATGCACAGCTGAAGCCATGATGAAACATTCTGACACACAGTTCTGCATGTTTCAGTCGTTAAGGCAGCGGTCTCATTACGGATGAATTGTTTTAAGTCTCGAAGGGTCGCAGGATTCCTCGCATACACTTTGTGTTTGAGGAAACCCCAAAGAAAGAAATCATGGGGTGTTAAATCAAGACCGTGGTGGCCATTCAACCGGACCACAACAGCCAATCCATTTGGCTATAAAGTTCAAATCAAAGGCCTGGCATGCACTGGCAGCATATTGAGCAGGCGCACCATCATGCATGAACCACATTTGGCCATCATAGAGTGGAAATACATGCTGCTCCAACATTGGAAGGTAATTTGCAGCATTCACATTTTCTTCAAAAATATTGGTCCAACAATGCCTCCAGAAGAAATGCCTGCCCAGACGAACACACTAGCTTGATACTGGGCATTGTGCTCAACAGTAAATCGTGGGTTGTCGACTGCCCATATCACGCTATTATGTCGATTCACAGAACCAGATAAAGTAAACTTGGATTCATCTGACCACAAGATCATGTTCTGCAAATCATTGTCCATATCCATTAACCCAAGCAATGTCTCACATGCCTCAATGCACCTGTCAAAATCATCCTCAGATAGTTGGTGAATGCATACCTTCTAAAACCTAAAAAAAACCTAAATTATGTCTCTCTGAGCCTCTTTACATAACTATTCCAAGGGGGCGGGACCAAGCAAGCTTTGTTCACCCAGCTGATTCTCCACCCCATTTTCTCCTCAGCAGCCCTCAGGAGTTTTTTCTTTCACCAACAGAGCGATGCAAAAAGGCAGGGGACAAGTTATTCTTTCTTTTGAAGTTTTGGTTAATTGATTTGGGCATGGTCATCTGTATTTTGTTGTTTTTCTAATGTACGACTTTGTATCTGCGTTCAACTTGCTGGGACAAAGCAATCTTTCTTTATGTCCAGGTTAATTTTTAGTGACGTGGATTGTCAATACAGGGAACTATGCATTGATTAAAAATGCTCAATGTTTGCATTACTTTTAAATATGCATTGTAGCACTTGGCATTGTATACCGTCTGTAAACGATAAATGTTTACACGTTCCCATCACTCACTGTACATTGTCTATAAATGACACAAACTCACAGGCACTGCTCGAAACATACCACCACCAACCACCTTCAAACGAACAACACCTCCCTCATGGAGAAATCGTGTCCGTGCAAGATCACGTGACGTCCCATTGTCTTTGGTCACGTGGCTCTTCCCCAGTGTCTGTATCTCTGCCCTGCCTTTCCCCCCAGTCCTACATTCTTGAACCTTCCTCGTTATCTGTCCTCATATAGAGTTTTTCCCTAGCTAGCAAACCAATCCGCGTTGCTCACGAGTTTGAATGCGGAGCCAGTGCAAGTGCGGGAGTCACACCAAGAATATGCCCATATTTGGACCATTTGTCTGGCTCATGTCCATCAGACGGGCCGCTAAGCACACCCACAAATCTCCATCTACCCATGGTGTGAATTTTTCTGACTTGCACGCCAATTGGCATGTGCCATAAACCATTATCTCTCAGGCTGTCGGCCAATGGGCGCGTGCCATGTTGATCGCCCATGCGGGACATAGTAAAAGCACCTACACCATGTGCATGGGGGGTTGGCGGTGCTTGGTGTGTTGTTGTTCTCGCCGGGTGCATGGTTAGTATTTGGGTTCGTGGTCATTCTTCACTACATGACAACAACATAACTGGTTGGTGTGAGCATGCAAGCGCCATGAGTACAAACCTGACCAGAACTGCGCTGAGGATGAGCCGGAAGTGAGTGCCGTGGACCTAACCCACACCGTGTGCTGTGGGTGGTGCCGCACAGTACAGGTTTCTCTCTCTCTCTTGTCTTCTCCTTTCTCTGCTCCGTGTTTCCTCGAATGAAAGAGATAAAGCGTACATATCAAGCTGACGTGATTCTCAGAGAACATTAGGGTTGTTGTTTCGTATGCAGCCTGTGGCCGTGTTCTTTTTCCTTCCCATTTTCTCCCTGTTAATAAATATTCCCATTTTGATGAACCATTGTATCGTCAGGAGCGAGTTCCATAGCGCTTACCAAAATTGGCTTAGTAACCCGTTAGACAGCAAGATTGGGTTTGTGCTAGATCCAGACAGGCTCGCATGGCCACTCTTGTCAGCAGATTCACCACGGTTGTGTGTTCCAAAACACAAATTCCACCAAATTAACTTGGCAGACATGGAGAGCTTTTTGTTCTATACCCGCTGGGTAGGTATCGTGAGTCATAAATGAAGATGCAAGGCCGTTGCAATATTATGTTTTTAGCTGACTTCGAAAGTCCAAGCTGGCTTCCGAAGCCAGTCGCCGTCTGGGCATCCTCCGTCATGCGAAGTCCTTCCTTGGCACTTCTGGGCTCCTCACCACATACAAAGCTTTCATCCGCAGCTTGAGGAAATACTGCTCTCCCCTCTGAGCTGGTGCTCCTGCCTCACACTTAACTCGGCCTCACGCTGTAGAAACCAAAGCTTTCAGGATCATTGGAATCTCTCGCGATGAAGCTGATTCTGAGGGTCTTTCACTCTCTCACTGTTGGCAGGTTGGCGGTCTTTGTCTTTTACCAAATCCTCTCCGGCCTAGCTCCCCCTGCTCTGCCTGTGCTCTGTCCCACAAATATTCCTGCAGGACGTACCAGAACTACCAGCAACCCTCTTTGGGTGATACTGCCAAAATCAAGACTCTCCGCTCACCTTAACTCTTTCATTCCTCTTTTTCCCACCTCTGGAACAAACTCCATCACTCTCTTCAATCCCTCTCCTCCGTCCAGGTCTTCAAAGCAGCTGTTCACCACCATCTCTTATCTTCCCCCATCCTACACCTTGATCTTTTCTACCCCCGTTAATACACCCCAGATACACCTCCTTCAAATTGCGTTTTCTTTCCTGAAAGTCCTTGTAATGTCCATCTTATTTATCCCGTGTAACTCACCCCAGCCCTCTCCCTTCCTCAGATCTCCCGATGTCCTTGTTCCCTTCTGTTGTTGTGCTTCCCTCTCTTGCCCCCCTCTTGCCTCCCACTCCTTTTATTTTATGTTGTATGTGTTAGCTTACACACGCCTCGACTAAGTATACAAAAAAGAAGATATTGTGTTATACTGCAGTAGGTACTGTATATCATTTTGAGCCCTATCACGCATTTGAGCAAGTTCATAGCACCCACACTGGGAATACGTGGAAACATAGTGTTTGGCCTACGGATTCGTCACTTCCGTTGTTGTGGTTTTCACCCACTTGACATATTTCTGATATTATGTACTATTATTATCTTCAAAAAGGTTTATGGTTCATGAACAGTTATCAAAAGTTTAAAAGGTTAACTTTAAATGATACAGGAAACCGAACCGGAAGACGACGACAGGGAAGAGGGAAAGAAAGCGAAAGGAAAGCTGAGCGAAAGAGTCGGAGTAGAAGCTGGTTGCTTTGCGGTCTGCAACGAACGTTGTCGAGCAAGAGTCACGTACTTTGGGTTTCCTGGGAAAAAGGAATTCCTGCGATAAAGTTGTTATCGCTGTGACTGATCATCCTGCGTGTCAGGTTTGGCGTTAAATTCCGAAGATTCATCGCTGGGTCGTGACGACTCGCTAACGAGCCGTCGGACATTTTAACTCATGCGCTTCGTGCGTCGAGCAAACTTTCCATGCTTCGTCAACCGTTTCCACCGCTTTCAGATGTATCTGTGGTGTGTGTGTGCACAGAGGCTTTTGACAATTACTTTGCAGCTTGCCGACCGTGAACAGTGAAAGTTCATATCTGGAAGGTGCCTTTGGATTTCTCAGTCGCTGCGAGTGCGCCTTTGTGCCGCTTTAACCACGTGACCTTTTTCTCCGCTTTGGGCCGCGTGCGCCTTTGTGCCGTTTTGGGCGGCGTGTCTGTGCCTGTCCTCTGAACGAGATTCTGATTTCGATTCGACATCGTTCCGTTGATCACTGGAGGGGACAAACTCTGAGCTCGAAGACGGGAATATAGAGACATTGGGGAAGGTTCTTTTCCACTCACTTGGAGCACAGTGAGTTACCTTATGCATGTTAGCTGATGGTACCATCATAGGAGGTATTGATTGTACTCCTGATTCCTATTATTGTTGTACTGTTATTTTTGTGTGATTTTTAATACAATATTTGTTTGTATTATTGGTGTTTGTATTATTTGCAATTGGTGTGGTTTCACCATTGATTTTGGACACAGGATAACATATTTTTCTGCCGTGACTCCTTTCGGGGCTCGGACGTACACCGTGATCAGGGGGTCAGGGAGGAGCACGTAACAGAAATTGGGGGCTCGTCCAGGATTAAATTCCCTAAATTTCGTCCAGGAAAGAATTCCCGAACATTCCCAGATTTCCCAAATTTGGAATTTTTCCCAACATTCCCAATTTTTTCAAAAAATTAGAAAATTTTTGTGTGAAGGTTAACAGGTGTTAACAGATAGTCACCATGGTGTTTGATGCAGGAAAGTTTGCGGCGTCCCCTCGTGAGGCACAGGTCCAAGCATTAAAAAAATCGGACCTCTTGGTATTGGCCAGACATTTTAGCTTGGAGGTCCGAGCTAATATGAAGAAAGCAGAGATGCAGAGATTGGTGATATAATCTCTGGTGGGACAAGGAACATGGGAAGAAGTAGCCTTGGATTGGTTACCCGAGGAACAAGAAAATGTGGAGCTCCGGAAACTGGAGATGCAATTGCAGAGCCAGGAAAGGTTAGAAGAGAAAAAAGCAGAGGAAAGAAGAGTTGAAAGAGAACTCGAGGAAAGAAGAGCCGTGCAGGAAAGAGAACTCGAGGAAAGAAGAGCAGCACAGGAAAGAGAACTCGAAGAAAGCAGAGACCAGGAAAGAACAGAGGAAAGGAGAGCTGCAAGGGAACTTTACAGGGGGTTTACGAAGCAGAGGACAGAAAAGCCGAAAGGGAGTTAAGGGAACGTTAAATGGCGCTTCAGCAGGAAATTAAAGTCAAGGAGCTGGATTTAATGAAAGAACGGGGAGAGGTACCATCCAGGCCGACTGGTTCGACACCTAGTCAGAACACCTGGGATGTTGTTAGACATGTGAGGCTGGTTCCACTCTTCAATGAAAAGGAAGTAGCTAATTTTTTTTCACACTTTGAGAAAGTGGCTCAAATGCTAAAATGGCCTGAGGAGTCCTGGACCTTGGTAGTGCAAAGTGTTCTGGTGGGTAAAGCTCAAGATATTTATTTGGCTTTACCGATTGACCAATGTGCAGATTATGAGATAGTGAAGAAAACCATTCTCAAAGCCTATGAATTGGTCCCTCAAGCTTACCGGCAAAAATTCCGGAATGCCAGGAAGAGGGAGAGTGAGATCCATGTGGAGTTTGCCAGAATGAAAGAAACCATGTTTGATCGGTGGTGTGATTCAAAAGGGGTTGGGAAAGACTTCGAACATTGCGACAATTGATCCTAGTGGAGGAATTCCAACAGTGTGTCCACGAGGACATTAAAGTACATCTGGAGGAAAGGAAAGTACCAAAGCTGTATGAGGCAGCAATCATGGCAGATGACTATGCCTTAACACACAGGATGAGGTTCCATAAACCTAACTTTCCGCCTAGAGTTCGCACGGAGAGTTATGATACATCCAGTGCGGAGAACGAAGATTCATGGAGGTGGCCTAGAGATGACTATGACGACAGATCTGATACCGTGACTCTTAGGGATCAGAGGTCTACAGTTCCAAGACGGACTTATCCTCCGGGGGGCTCGAGACAAACCACGAGTTTCTCCTCCGGGCCTACTTGCGCTTTTTGCAAGAAACCTGGACACTTGATGTCCCGATGTTATGCTATGGAAAGGCAGAGTCAGGAGCGGAGTCAGACTAGTACAACTCCGAATGCAATGGCAAATGTGAGAAATCGCCCTCAAAAGGGTTACCAACCATTTATTTCAGAGGGGTTCGTGTCATTGGATGGAGACTCGACTAACCAGAAACCGGTTAGGGTATTGAGGGACACAGGAGCACATCAATCTTTGATGCTTGAGGGCATTTTGCCATTGTCAGAGAAGATGGCAACTGGTGTTAGTGTTCGTTTACAGGGGGTTGGTGGCTGTGTTAAAGCTCCACTTCATGTCATCCATTTAGAGTCTGATTTGGTGTCAGGACCGGTCACCGTAGGCTTACAAGCCACTCTTCCTGTAGAGGGAGTATCTTTTGTTATCGGTAATGATTTGGCCGGTGGTCAAGTTTCTGGTAACCCGATGGTTGTTAAAAAATCCAGTAGGGAAAATAACACCACACCCGTCGGGGATGGCGGCAAATTTGGCAAGCTATTTGTAGGTGGACTGAACTTCAGAACAAAGGAAGAAGTTCTGACCTCTGTCTTCAGCAAATATGGACCGCTTTTGGAAGTGCGGCTGGTAAAAGACAGGGAAACGCAAAAGTCAAGAGGGTTTGGCTTTGTCACGTTTGAAAATACATAGGACACCAAAGAGGCAGAGAAGGATTGGAATGGCAAGGATTTGGATGGTCGGACCATAGCCGTAGAGAAGGCAGGCCGTAGTCGTCGAGGGGGCTACAGAAGAGGAAAACGTGGTGGTAGTTTTGGTGGTGGCCGCAGTCGATATTACTATGGAGGCTCCCAGAGTTACAGCAGCTCCCGAAGGAATGATTATCAGGGTAGTGGCCGAGAAGGAGACTGCTATTCACGTGATTACAGTGACAAGCGGTACAACCGTGATTATTACGAAAGTTAGAAAGAGTTGAAGCACTGAATGCTGCGGAGCAGCCGAGCCAAAATTCCTACACGGATTAACCGTGAACGCCACGTTCCTAAAGGCGTCCATGTAGGGAACTTTCCTGCACGGACTAACCATGAACTCCACGTTCCTAAAGGCGTCCATGTAGTGAATACTTCCAGGCCTCACCACCCAACCACCATGGAACCTGGCTTTCAGCTCGGCCTCCCGGGAAAAGTGCTATAGATTTGCTGGCCTTTGGGTTTTTGATCACAACCCTTAACCTTCATTCAAAAGAAACGAAAAGTAAAATCAGAGGGTGATGAGATGGAGTTTGGCTTTGCAGGAGTCCAACTGGGAAATTGAACATGTAAAGGGCAGGGACACTGTCGTTGCTGATGCTTTGTCCAGAGTGAATTAACTTTGGAAATCTCTGGGGGTTGTGTGAAATTTTGTCGCTTTATTTTGGGAGATTGATAATATAATTGTTGCTCACGGGAATTGATGATTTGGTTGTGAGTTTACTGTTGTTTGTTTAAAGGGTATGCCTGCAAAGAAAGTTTTCGCTGTGTTCAAACTTTCTTTCTGGAGGGGGGGAAGTGTTACGGATTCGTCACTTCCGTTGTTGTGGTTTTCACCCACTTGACATATTTCTGATATTATGTACTATTATTATCTTCAAAAGGTTTATGGTTCATGAACAGTTATCAAAAGTTCAAAACGAACGTTGTCGAGCAAGAGTCACGTACTTTGGGTCTCCTGGGAAAAAGGAATTCCTGCGATAAAGTTGTTATCGCTGTGACTGATCATCCTACGTGTCAGGTTTGGCGTTAGATTCCGAAGATTCATCGCTGGGTCGTGACGACTCGCAAAACAAGCCGTCGGCCATTTTAACTCATGCGCTTCACGCGTCGAGCAAACTTTCCTTGCTTCGTCAACCGTTTCCACCGCTTTCAGATGTATCTGTGGTGTGTGTGTGCACCAAGGCCTTTGACGATTACTTTGCGGCTCGCCGACCGTGAACAGTGAAAGTTCATACCTGGAAGGTGCCTTTGGATTTCCCAGTCGCTGCGAGTGCGCCTTTGCGCCGCTTTAACCACGTGACCTTTTTCTCTGCTTTGGGCCGCGTGCGCCTTTGTGCCATTTTGGGCGGCGTGTCTGTGTCTGTCCTCTGAACGAGATTCTCGTTTTGATTCGACATCGTTCCATTGATCACTGGAGGGGACCAACTCTGAGCTCGAAGACGGGAATATAGAGACATTGGGGAAGGTTCTTTTCCACTCACTTGGAGCACAGTGAGTTACCTTATGCATGTTAGTTGATGGTACCATTATAGGAGGTATTGATTGTACTCCTGATTCCTATTTTTGTTGTACTGTTATTTTTGTGTGATTTTTAATACAATATTTGTTTGTATTATTTGCAATTGGTGTGGTTTCACCATTGTTTTGGACACAGGATAACATATTTTTCTGCCGTGACTCCTTTCGGGGCTCGGAGGTACACCGTGACCAGGGGGTCGGGGAGGAGCACGTTAACAATAGTTTCTTATCCATTAAATCATTCTGCGCCACTATGTGTATTACACCCATGGGGAGGGCTGGCACGGGGTTACCGTGCAGGGGTTTTGTGTTTTGCCTCGGCTATGGTTTTGTCTCGAGGCATGATTGCGATTAGTGAATAAAAGCTGATTTATCACCTCAGCAAGACTCGTGTTTGGTCGTGGTGTCGAGTTTGGAGATTCCCTATAACCCAAGTGGCATGGTGTCGAGTTTGGAGATTCCCTGTAACCGAAGTGGCGTGGTGTCGAGTTTGGAGATTCCCTATAACCCAAGTAGCATGGTGTCGAGTTTGGAGATTCCCTATAACCCAAGTGGCGTGGTGTCGAGTTTGGAGATTCCCTATAACCCAAGTAGAGTGGTGTGGAGTTTGGAGATTCCCTATAACCCAAGTGGCGTGGTGTCGAGTTTGGAGATTCCCTATAACCCAAGTGGCGTGGTGTTTAGTTTGGAGATTCCCTATAACCCAAGTGGCATGGTGTCGAGTTTGGAGATTCCCTGTAACCGAAGTGGCGTGGTGTCGAGTTTGGAGATTCCCTATAACCCAAGTGGCGTGGTGTCGAGTTTGGAGATTCCCTATAACCCAAGTGGCGTGGTGTCGAGTTTGGAGATTCCCTATAACCCAAGTGGCGTGGTGTTGAGTTTGGAGATTCCCTATAACCTAATTGGCGTTTTGTCGAGTTTGGAGATTCCCTATAACCCAAGTGGTGTGGTGTCGAGTGTGGAGATTCCCTGTAACCGAAGTGGCGTGGTGTCGAGTTTGGAGATTCCCTATAACCCAAGTAGAGTGGTGTCGAGTTTGGAGATTCCCTATAACCCCAGCGGTGTGGTTTTGAGTTTGGAGATTCCCTATAGCCCAAGTGGCATGGTGTCGAGTTTGGAGATTCCCTGTAACCGAAGTGGCATGGTGTCGAGTTTGGAAATTCCCTGTAACCGAAGTGGCGTGGTGGCGTGGTGTCGAGTTTGGAGATTCCCTATAACCCAAGTGGCGTGGTGTCGAGTTTGGAGATTCCCTATAAGCCAAGTGGCGTGGTGTCGAGTTTGGAGATTCCCCATAACCCAAGTGGCGTAGTGTCGAGTTTGGAGATTCCCTATAACCCAAGTGGTGTGGTGTCGAGTTTGGAGATTCCCTATAACCCAAGAGGCGTGGTGTCGAGTTTGCAGATTCCCTATAACCCAAGTGGCGTGGTGTCGAGTTTGGAGATTCCCTATAACCCAAGTGGCGTGGTGGCGTGGTGTCGAGTTTGGAGATTCCCTATAACCCAAGTGGCGTGGTGTCGAGTTTGGAGATTCCCTATAACCAAAGTGGCATGGTGTCGAGTTTGGAGATTCCCTATAACCCAAGTGGCGTGGTGTCGAGTTTGGAGATTCCCTATAACCCAAGTGGCGTGGTGTCGAGTTTGGAGATTCCATATAACCCAAGTGGCGTAGTGTCGAGTTTGGAGATTCCCTATAACCCAAGTGGCGTGGTGTCGAGTTTGGAGATTCCATATAACCCAAGTGGCATAGTGTCGAGTTTGGAGATTCCATATAACCCAAATGGCGTAGTGTCGAGTTTGGAGATTCCATACAACCCAAGTGGCGTGGTGTCGAGTTTAGAGATTCCCTATAACCCAAGTGGCGTAGTGTCGAGTTTGGAGATTCCCTATAACCCAAGTGGGGTGGTGTCGAGTTTGGAGATTCCATATAACCCAAGTGGCGTAGTGTCGAGTTTGGAGATTCCCTATAACCCAAGTGGCGTGGTGTCGAGTTTGGAGATTCCATATAACCCAAGTGGCGTGGTGTCGAGTTTGGAGATTCCCCATAACCCAAGTGGCGTGGTGTCGAGTTTGGAGATTCCCTATAACCCAAGTGGCGGGGTGGCGTGGTGTAGAGTTTGGAGATTCCCTATAACCCAAGTGGCATCGGTGGGATCTAAGCTTGGTTCCATGCTTTTGTTTGACAAATCCGGGGAGCCCACTGTGGACAAGACGAAGCCATGTGAGCACAACAAAGTTCTCCAATGAGGGAGATAGTTCCTCATCTTCAGTGATGACCTGGTCATGGTGAGAAATGCCACCATCCTGTCGGAGCAAGTTATCTTCCACAAATGCCATCAGGCGCTGGTACAAGTCCTCATGGCTCTTCTCGGGGTTATGGCGTATCGCTGCAAAGTCAATAGTGTGCACCCGTCGACTGGAATCCAAAATGTTGTCGAATCAACTGCCATATGTTGGCTATAGATGTAGAGTTTCGGACTATCGTGTTACGGGATATCACAGGGCAGTAGTTTGTAATTTGAACCAAGCATAAGTTCCAGCATTGTAGGTTTCTGCTGAGCAGTTCGACGCCGCTCAGCGGGGACATCACCGTCATCATCGACGAGTCCACGAAAGGGGAATTCTCTGCTCTTCTTCTCCCAGGTGACACCTTCGGTGAGGAAGGGAGCAAAGTTGGGATCGAGCGATAAAATGTAAAGAAAATTGCGTCTGCAATTTTCAAAAGAATTCACCATTTCACTTTTGCTGAGTGACCATTGCTTCGATGTATGGTGTGTGGCGGCCATTTTGATGACGGGCACGTTGTGGAATGCAGGACAATGTATGTAACACAGCTACAGCACGAGAGGGTTGGCCGCTCACCTTCCTGTGAGATGTGAGTGGAGTTCAAAGATGGCTCTAGTAACAGTGATGCCCTGCCGACTACCGTCTCCAGTCCCTTTGGGGCGAAGAATGCGTGGAAATGTTTCCCGACGCTGCCACTTCGGTTATAGGGAATCTCCAAACTCGACACCACGACCAAACACAAGTCTTCTTGAGGTGATAAATCAGCTTTTATTCACCATTTGCAATCATGCCGCGCGAGGCAAAACCATAGCCGATGCAAATTGCAAAACCCAAAACCCCTGCACGGTAACCCCGTGCGAGCCCTCACCCGTGGGTGTAATACACATAGTGGCGCAGAATCCAATTCCATCGTTTCACACACGATATTCCGTGTCTTCATCAACCTTTTGAAGACTGAGGAACATTTTGAAAATTGCACCGAATCCTAGATTGGTGATGATTCGGTCACCAGCCAATCAAACGCCAGTGTGTTGATTATAATGCGGCACCACATTGTCCTTGTTTAACAACATGGTGTGGCGGACACGATGGCTCGCTGGCACAGTGACATAATTCCACGCACCAGTGAGTGTCGGCCACGCCCCAGGTGAAGCGTGGCCTCCAGATATACATGCGGGCTCGCAGCCCCGAACACGGCAGTGCTGACGAGTGAGCAGTGAATAAAGAGCTCTACTTAACCTAAAGTGTTGTGGCCTACCTTTGTTTAACGTGTGTGCCCAGCACCACACTGGTGACCCCCACTGGTTCAGCCGTTGCTGTCCTCCGAACGCGCCATGGCCATCAACGCTGTCGCAATCAAGCTCCCGGAGTTCTGGGAAGCACAGGCCGACACCTGGTTTCTACAGGCCGAGGCCCAATTCCAGCTCCGGGGCGTCACGGCGGACGACACGAGGTACTTTTACGTGGTCGCTGCCCTTGGATCCGGCACGGCCGCCCAAGTCGTGTCCTTCCTCCGGCACCCGCCGGACGAGAGCAAGTACGCGGCGCTCAAGCGACTTCTCCTCGACACGTTTGGCCTCACAGAGGCCGACCGCGCTGACCGTCTTTTGGACCTTCCCATCCTCAGCGACACACGACCGTCCGCCCGCATGGATTACATGCTGTCCTTGCTCGGCGACGGCCGCGTGGATTTCCTTTTCCGTGCTCTCTTCCTCCGCCAGCTACCTGTACAGGTACGGCTCGCGCTGGCCGGTTTGACCATTACGGAACCGCGCGCCCTGGCCAGGGAGGCGGACAAGTTTTTCGCAGCCCACGACACACGGCCGGCATATAGCACGGACGTCGTGGATCCCGGCGCCGCGCACGGCGCGAGCGGTTCGGATCGCCACGTGGCATGGCGTTCGGATCCTCCCGAACACGACGGAGGTTGTTCGCATCCGCGCGTGGCCGCCGCCACGCCCCGCCCACCACCGTCGTCACAACCGGCGCGACAACCACCACCGGGCCAGACCTGGTGCCACTTCCATACCAGGTTCGGCCACAAGGCCAGGTCCTGCCGCCCGCCTTGTACTTTTGGCAGGTCGGGAAACGGACAGGCCGGCGCTCGCTTCCTGCCATGAGCGTCGGCCATACTGGCAGCCTTCTGTTCATAACAGACACCTCCTTGGGTCGTCGCTTCCTGTGCGACACGGGAGCGCAGGTGAGCGTCCTCCCTGCCTCCGTGTCCGACAAGCAAGCTGAGGGCCGGGGCCCTGCTTTGCTTGCCGCCAACGGCACGCCCATCCACACGTTCGGGAAGCGTTGTCTCTCGCTGCGGTTCGGGGGGCAGCACTTTCAGTGGTCGTTCGTTACCGCTAGTGTCCCCATGGGCCTACTCGGAGCGGACTTCCTCTGTGCGCATGGGCTGTTGGTGGGCGTGAGGCACAGACGCCTTGTCCAAGCCGAAACCTTCAGCTCGCTTGCTTGCGCGCTGAGCAGTTCGTTGGGCAGCTCCCTGGGCGGCTCACCGAGCGGCTGGCCAAGCGGCTTGCCGAGCGGTTCGGTCCCGGCGAGGTTGGTCTGCACGTTTCCGGCAGCGGACGAGTTTACCCGCCTCCTCGCCAGTTTCCCGGCCCTCACGTGGCCCACCTTCTCGGCGGTGGCCGTCAAGCACGGGGTGGAGCATCACATCCCCACCGTCGGGCCACCGGTCTATGCCCGGGCGCGCCGCCTCAACCCGGCGAAGCTTGCCGTGGCGCAGGAGGAGTTCGCCACGCTGGAGCGACTGGGCATCGCCGCTGCACGGTGTGCCCAAGCCCGGCGGCGGGTGGCGGCCATGCAGAGACTACCGCCGCCTCAACGATGCTACCACCCCCGACCGCTACCCGGTCCCTCACATCCAGGACCTTTCTGCCCGGTTGGCAAAAATGTCCCTCTTCTCCAAGGTGGACCTCATCCGCGGATACCACCAGGTCCCCGTCAGGCCGGAGGACATACCGAAGACGGCCGTCATCACACCATTCGGCCTCTTCGAGTTTCTGCGGATGCCCTTCGGGTTGAAGAATGCGGCCCAGGCGTTCCAGCGGCTTATGGACAGCGTCTTGCGTGACTTGGACTTTGTGTACGTCGACCTGGACGACATCCTCATCGCAAGCGCGTCCCGTGAGGAGCACCTCCGCCATCTCCGCATGCTCTTCGAACGCCTGGGCCGGCATGGCCTAATCATCATCCCCGCCAAGTGCTGGTTCGGCGTCACCGAAATCGACTTTTTGGGGCACCGCGTCACCAGGCACGGGGCCATCCCCTTACCGGCCAAGGTGGAGGCAGTCAGGGGTTTTCCGCGCCCCCGCACGATCAAAGGGCTCCAGGAGTTCCTGGGCATGGTGAACTTTTATCACCGTTTCCTGCCCTGCATCGCCCAACTCCTGCGCCCCCTGCACGAGGCCCTCCGGGGGAAGCCGGGCAAAGGCGACGTTGCCTGGACCGAGCCGATGGACGCGGCATTTGCGGGCGCGAAGCTCGCCTTGGCTAACGCCACCATGCTCGCGCACCCGGCGCCCGATGCACCGATCGCCCTCACCACCGACGCGTCGGACTACGCGGTGGGCGCGGTGCACAAGCAATGGGTGAAGGGAGCTTGGCAGCCGCTGGCGTTTTTTAGCCGGCAGCTCCGCCCGCACGAATGGCGGTACAGTACCTTCGACCGCGAGCTGCTCGGGCTCCACCTGGCAGTCCGGCACTTCCGCCATCTGCTCGAGGGCGCCCGTTCGCGGCCTTCGTCGACCACAAGCCCCTGGGCTTCGCGATGGCCAAGGTCGCCGAGCCCTGGTCGGCCCGGCAGCAGCGTCACCTCTCGGCCGTGTCCGAGTACACGACGGACATCCGGCACGTCGCGGGGAAGGACAACCCAGTGGCGGATTGCCTTTCCCGGTCCGTCGCCCACGCGATCCACCTCGGGATCGACTATGCCCGGATGGCGGCGGACCAGTCCGCCGACCCCGCCGTCCAGGCTTTTCGGACCGCCGTCATGGGCCTCCGCGTCACTGAGGTGCCGTTCGACGGCGCGGGCATGGCCCTCTTGTGCGACGTCTCCCTCGGCCGGCCTCGCCCCATCGTGCCCGCTGGCGGGTTTTTGACGCCATCCATGGCCTGTCCCACCCGGGCACGAAGGCCTCCCAAAAGCTGGTCGCCGACAAGTTCGTCTGGCATGGCCTCCGGAAGGCCATCCGCGATTGGGCCAGGACGTGCCTCGCATGCCAGCGCGTGAAGGTTCACCGCCACACCCAGGCCCCGTTGGCCCCGTTTACTGTGCCCGAACGTCGGTTCGACCACGTTCACGTGGACTTGGTGGGACCCCCCTCGCGGGGTTTCACCCACGTCCTCACCATGGTGGACCGCACCACCCGGTGGGCGGAGGCCGTGCCTTTGGCAGCAACGACGGCGGCGGACGTCGCGCAGGCGTTCATCGCCACTTGGGTTGCCCGGTTCAGCACCCCCTCGGACATCTCGTCCGACCGCGGCCCCCAGTTCACCTCGGAGCTCTGGGGGGCAGTAGCGCGGGGGCTCGGCGTCCAGCTGCACCGCACCACGGCCTACCACCCCCAGGCCAACGGCCTGTGCGAGCGCTTCCATCGCGCCATGAAGGCCGTGCTCCGGGCCAGCCTCCGCGATGGCGGCTGGGTCGACAGGCTCCCCTGGGTCCTGCTGGGCCTCAGGACGGCGCCCAAGGACGACCTGCGCGCATCCGCGGCGGAGTTGGTCTTCGGACAACCGCTGCGGGTGCCGGTCGAGTTCCTCCCTGACTCCACGGCACCATGGTCCGCGGCGCAGCAGCGCTCCGCCCTGCAGGAGACCGGCCGGAGGTTTGCACCGGTGCCGACGGCGCACCACGGTTGCCCGCCAACGCACGTCACCCCGGAGCTTCGCACGGCGGAGTACGTGTTCATCCGCCACGACACCCACGGGACACCGCTGCGGCCCCCATACGACGGGCCCTTCCGCGTGCTGGAGGGCTGGAGGGCGATGTCCAGGGCGAAGCATTTCACCCTGGACATCGGCGGTACTCCTGACCGTGTCTCTGTGGACCGCCTCAAGCCGGCCCACCTCGACTTGGACCACCCCCCGCAAGCGGCTCTGCCCCCGCGTTGGGGCTGCCCCCCGGCGGGCGGACCCCCGGCACCGTCCAACCCCACCGTCACGCCACCCCCCTGCCCTGCACCCATCCCAGATGCCGCCAGAGGCATCCCAGATGGCATCCCGGCATCCCAGACGCCGCCAGCCGCCAGAGGGCGCTTCGGCCGGGTCATCCGGTTGCCCCACAAACTGACCCTTCAGGTGCGCGGGAATTCTGGGGGGGCGCGTGTGGCGGACACGATGGATCGCTGGCGCAGTGACATAATTCCGCGCACCAGTGGGTGTCGGCCACGCCCCAGGTGAGGCGTGGCCTCCAGATATACACGCAGGCTCGCAGCCCCGAGCACGGCAGTGCTGACGAGTGAGCAGTGAATAAAGAGCTCGACTTAACCTAAAGCGTTGTGGCCTACCTTTGTTTAACGTGTGTGCCCAGCACCACAATGGCGGCCTTCTTGTGAGTTAGACACGTCCAGTATAAAAATGAGATGTTTAATTCTCTTTTCAATCAAAAATCATGGGAACTAATAATCTTCAAAGAGGGCAGCTGCCAGAGGGTCAAGCTTTGTGCTGAATAGTGGACGAACTTCGATGGAGACGTCCGACGATCTGTTCGGTTGGGAAGGCATATTGACATCAATGACACACCACGAAAAGTTGTACATAAGTTCTGCTACGTTGGAGGTGTCCTCTCTCAAAATGCAATGATTGACGATTAATGATTATTATGGTTAAGGTCTTGAGTTTGAGCCCCTGTCTTCCAGTTAAAATAACACCTGGTGGGTTGACTCAGCCTGTCCTTCCTGAGCCCCTCGTAAAGGGATTTTTCCTCCTTGGACAAATTACGTGTTAACATGTAAATAGCTTATCATGGCGTTTTGTGGGACACCTCTCCCGGAAGTAAACATAGGGGCAATACCCCTGGCGCTCACCTGGTAGAATAAACAGTAGAGTGCACCGACTGAAGGTACTTTAAACCAATTTCAATGATTGCTAGAAGACAGGGCAGCATGTGGAATCATACTAACATAATCATAAGACTTTAAAATTAAAATAAAAAACCTATTTTGGGGGGCAACCCCACCTCCCCCAATCCCATATACCTCCTAAGACCCCAATTTTTCTAATGCCTTGAACAAGCATTGGTACATCATGGGTGATTAAGGTTGTGGTGAAGTTTCATCGAAATTGCGTGTGTAGTTTCAGAGAATAAAGCAAATACCTATTTTGTGGGGCAACCCACCATAGACTCCCAAAGGGGCAGATTTTTTAATGCCGTGAATAAACTTTGGTAAAGCACGGGTGTTGAAGGTTGTAGTCAAGTTTCATCGAAATAGTGTGTGTAGTTTCAGAGAAGAAAGCAAATACCTATTTTGGGAGGTCAAACCTGGATCCACTTTGACCATGGTAAACCCCCTTAGACCCCGATTTTTTTTTAATGCTGTTAACAAACTTTAGTCACAACACAACAAATATCATTTGTGCCAAATTTGGTCGCAATCCCATCAGCCGTTTCGGAGAAGAAGTTTCAAGTGTTTATACGGACTGACGGACGCATGACACGCCATCCATAATCTCTCCTGAACTTCGTTCCAGGTGAGCTAAAAAAAAACATTATAAACCACAAACACGTACGTATGATTACCTTTTCATAATAGTCACTACTGCTGTTTAACACTAAACTGAAAGAAATCTGGAAGAATCCCAACATCCTTGAGGCATTTTATGCTATCACATCCACGACAGACTAACGGACCTGAGCCGAGATCTACTGTGATCTATATGCCCCCAGAGAGTATAACAACATGACCCTTCCTGTTGCTCCCGTAGGTCAAAAAATTGCAAACAACCAAAAATTTCCAAAATTGCTAACCCCAAATCAAAAGCTAAAAAATTATTGTTGCGTCGGCCTTGTTCCAATTCAGTCGGGTGCCACATTCTCTCGTGGGCATCACATCTAGGTTTTCATGATTGCCCTTAACAGTAGAAAGTTTATATATATCTATATATATATATATATATATATATATATATATATAAAATCAACGACATAACAGCGTGACGAGCACTGTCCCGATCTCTTGTGGACTGAAGTCCTAGACCAAAAGCGTCACCTCCGTCCCGGAGGCCTCAGCCCGGCCACTCTGTCGACAGACAGAGATTTCATGCTTTGGTCCCCATTGGCTAAACATCAAGTAGAGCCGCCAATCCAGATTTCTGGCTTATTTGCCCTCTTTTGAAGGCGCCTTTTTTATAATAAAAAAGGTTTTTAAAAAATCAAAGATTTAAACCGCTTTGGACGTGCACCTTTACCCAATGGCCAAGGCACACCGTCTATCAAGACTGTCCCATTGGCATACACATGCACCTCAAGCCCAAAGGCTGAAGCACATGGTCAATGAAAACACATGCATCCTAACCCCAAAGGGCCAGAATGCATGGTCATACAATTGGACCCCTCCTCCATCAGAAT
This sequence comes from Myxine glutinosa, assembly GCF_964187855.1. NCBI lineage: Eukaryota > Metazoa > Chordata > Myxini > Myxiniformes > Myxinidae > Myxine > Myxine glutinosa. The sequence continues at coordinate 34,424,535 of NC_136270.1, read as the reverse complement.
GAGTCCCCAGGACTTCAACACCATGCCGTCCCGACGAGAGTTTATTAAAGGATATAATGATGAGGATACCGGTGGATCAAGCAGGTAATTTTTGCTTTGTTTCTGCATCTGCCACACCACATGCTACCAATACTCTAACGACTGGGGCCAGCTGTTGAACATTAACCAAAATGTGTTTATACAGTGTGTTTCCATGGTATTGCAGTGAAAACACCTCGGGTTGGCCCAAAGTTGTTAAATTTTTCGAACTTTTATTTGTTTATTTATTTTTGCTCTTTGGGCTCATTGTTTAGGCACGGGTATTTCTGGTTAATGTTGGATTTTTCAGAAGGCAATCCGACTCGTTTTCTTTTTGTCAAACATATGGCTCATCACGTTGATGTGCCGTTTTAACACGGAAATACCAACATCCTTTTCTCCTGTTTGAACTTTTAGGGGAGTTTGTTTTCCCTTCCCGAGGAACGGTATTCAACTCTAAAACCCTGACTTAAACCTCGCAAAGTAATTTAAAACTAGTTATCTCTTAATGCAATGATGTGCAAACAACTGGGTGGCAGATGTAGAAACAAATAAAAAATTACCTGCTTGATCCACCGGTATCCTTATAATTATATACCAACTACGACTGTAAGTCCTATACGCACAACAAAAGCAAAAGTCTTCCGATGGCTGAAAGCTATTTTAAAACTAAACCGTCACGACGTTGACCGATATGTCTCCGCCCACATTATTACGTCATTATACATACTTGTACCAAGTTTGATTTAAATCCGTTCAGCTGTCAGCTGTTCTCAAGTATCACATTTACACCTGACATGACCTCTGACCTTTGATGCTGAAATCTCATCAGCTCATCTTTTCATCATAATGTTACGTTTGTGGGGGTTAGGCAATGCAAAACCTTAGTCCAGGTAGAATTGTATAGGTAGTGTGCTCCGACTGTCGTGAAGAAGAAGAAGCCCCATGTACCATAAGTAGGGATCTGTTTAGACCGGATGTCGTGTAAGAGTGTATCTTTGTCCCCATGACGAGGAGTGGGATTATGTTAATTAGTTAGGGATTAAGGGGTAATTAATCCCCTGTATGTAATTACCTCCGTAACTTCTCCTGTGTTCCTTATGACACCGCACTACACACCATAGCCAAGCCAAGCAATCGACACCACAATCAATAACACGAAATAAAACAACCAGAAGTAGGACATTGAAATCTACCATGGGTTCTGCCAGCCGAGCCATCATAAAGGCCGGCAAGTGGCGATTAGGCCACGCCCCGAAGAACGATTGGTCAGGACGGCGATACAGTGATGTGGTGGCGGCCGTTGATTGGACAGCGCGCGGACATCGTCGGGTGACGTAAGAGCTCTAAAAACCAAAAGGCTGTGTTCCCGACATTTTGCTCTCTTACACCAGGGACATTCATCGCGAGCAGATGCATCTTCCTCTTGACCCTCGCTTTGATCGCGTGCGGTCGCAGTTCGTGTTCTTGGTCCCAAGATTGAACACCAGCGGTTGACATACTTGCGGCTCACTTGGTTCAGACAATCATCGTTGGCGGTCAAAATCGTGCTTTCTCAGGTCCCAGTGTTCCTGACTGGGAAAAAGGCAGACGAACTCTCTCCTTCTTGGTGCTTGCTCGTGGCGTTCGTGCTGGTGCGGTGTGCGGACTGAGTGGAAGGACGGGGCTCGGTGCAGCCGAGCAGGAAGGAGCGCGGGCCTGTTCGTTTTGTCGTCAACGGCCGCCAGGGTGCGGGGACCGCTCGAGGAGCCCACCGAGTGTAGGCAAGCGCACCACACAGACACAATAATTACTTTCATTTATTTTCCCCTTGTGTGTATTTGAGTCCGTATAGAGGATCCTCAACTCAGGAATATTTTACCGTGCATTCTTTGTTCCCTGGCATTATTTTTATTAAACCTGTTTATTTGTACATTTTAATTCCGTGTTGGATTTGAGTTGATTATCCAGGTTCGAAGACGTCCAATGGGTTCTGTGAAGGCAAGAGCTTCGTTACCCTTCGCTGCCTCATCCCCCGCACGTATTAACTCCGCAATGGTTGAATTGAATGCCTCGGAGTGTAAAGCTTGCTCGGCTATCAGTCCCCAGGGGTTCACCCTGGGAACGTGACAATAATATACACTTGTGTCAAGTTTGGTGAAAATCCCATCACTGGTTCACAAGTTAGCGCAGTAACAGAATTTTTGCCTAACCGGACGTTTGACCTTTGACCTCTTCGGCCCATAATCCATTTATCTTTACATAATTATGTATACTTGCACCACGTTTGGCTTAGTTACCTTCAGCTGTTAAGTTATCGCAGTAGCAAAAACCTATTACAGAAACTGACCCTGGACATTTATCCGCTTGATGCAGAAATCGAATCAGTTCGTCTTTGCATCATAATATATATACTTATACCAAATTTGGTCAAAACCCCATCACTGGTTCACAAGTTATCCTGGTATCATTTTTAAAAACTTAACATGACCTCTGACCTTTGACCTCTTGACTCCAAAATCTAAGCAGTTCATCTATGTATCATTATACATACCTGTACCTAGTTTGTCTCCGATCCCTTCAGCCGTTCTCAAGTTATTGCGGTAACGAAATAATTGTAACTTAACATGACCTCTGACCTTTGACCTCTCCACTCCAAAATCTAAGCAGTTCGTCTATGCATCATTGTACATACCTGTACCATGTATGACTAATCGCTTGACAAGCCAGCCTTTCCTTATCAACCGTTTCATTGGAGTGCTTGCTTGAGTGCTTAAGCGACAAGGCGAGCACTCTACAATGTTATTGGTAACTAGCAGGGTTACCTGGCGTTGCTCGGATGGGGGCGGGGGAACTGAGAAGGGGGAAGGGGGGCAAGAGAGCCAGCGAGGCGGGGGGGGGGGGGGAGAAGGGTTTATTTAAAATGGCGAGTTTAGGTGATGCTGGTTTGTGTTTATTTAAGAAACAAGTTAAGGCAATGCCGTTGGGTAAAGGAGTCTGAAAGGATCTTTGGGGTCTTAAAGGTCTTTGGGGGTATTCAGGGTTTTAACGGGTCTTAAGGGTGTTTGGGGTCTTCAAGGGTCGTAATAGTGTTATGGGTCTTTGGGGTCTTAAGGGGTCTATTCTCCAAAGCATGTAAAAGGTCTTCTTTCAAGCATGTAATGTAATCTCTCAAGCATGTAGAAAAAGGATATTAGGGGTCTTCGGGGTCTTTAAAAGCTGAGGTGGTGGATGAAAATACCATCAAGACAATCCCCTGGTCGGACTTGGTCTGTGTGCCAAATTTGGTGGTTGTCGACCCAGCAGTCTTTGCAAAAAACGCGAACAGACAGACAGACATTCGATGAATTTTATTTATTCGACTGGAGGAGCACCCGTGGAAATCCCATGGGCAGAGACGTGTATGACATTTTTTTGGACATCATGAGTTAGATGCTGCATGAAGAGTTTTACAAAATGGGTAACTAGAGCAATGCGATTGTGTCGCCAATATGCCTCCGCACAGTCCCTGCCAGTGACAATGGGTAGATGCCCTTGTTCACTTTCCGAAAAACAAGTTTGGTTTAAATCCCTTCAGCTGTTTTGAAGTATCACATTTTTACCACAGACCAGGTTTCACATTGATAAATAAATAAAAAACACCTTTAGAGGCCATTTTTCTCCGCAAAGCGGGGGTTGGCCTTTTTCGGGGACCGTGGTTGTTGTTGTTTTTTGTCCCCTTTTTGAAGCAATGTTTTGCGGCCGGATGCCCTTCCTGCCGCCAACCCTTTTTGTCGCCTTTTACGACAAGCAGGGAATTACCAATGAACTGGTACTCAATTAGCCGACCTCGGAAGGATGACAGGCAACCCCCCTGGCGTTAATTCAGCGATCGACCGGGATTCGAACCCAAGATCCTAGGATCCTAAGCTGGCACCCTAGCCGCTAGCCCAACACCAGGGTCTTCACATTGATTGGTGAAGCAATTTTGGAGAGGGGATTTTTGTTAACATCGGCTTTCAAGCTAATATGGCTGCCAAATCACGTGACATATGACATCAAAAATGAACACTCTACATATGTATGGGCAAGGGATCACGTTTGTGAAGTTTCATGTTGATTTTCTCGTCGTTTTTTATCCAAGATGGCTGCCAAACCACGTGACCTACGACGTCATCATTTTCAAACGAAATGCAACAATGGTGTTGGATGACATTTGTAAAATTTTGCATTGATAGGGTAGGCGGTTTCAGATATAGTTGTTTCATATTTTCCTTCAATCCAATATGGCTGCCAAACCAGGTGACCTATGATGTCATAAATTTAATATTACAATACAATTGGGTCAGAGATCATGTGCATGCAACTTCAAATTTTTTGGATAAGGTAATCAATTAAAACATTTATGGCTGGTATACCACTTCACCGATGATGATGATGATGATGCCATCATTAATCATGCTTTTGTTCCCCATTAGGAGTACTTGACTTTCAAAAATCATAGTGCATCGATCCACGACATTGTCTTCTTCTTCTTCACACATATCAGCATCTTCTTCTTCTGCTCTCGTATGCAGCATCACGCTACGGGGAGGATCATAGGCTGAGAACACGGAATGCCCTCTGTAGATTGGAGCAGGAATTTGTTCGTGAAGTGAAGTGATACTCTTCGTGAAGTACACGTGGGATCCTTAAACTCCACCAACTAATATCGGTAAAGACGGGACACTGAGTTTAACGTCCATCCGAGGGACGGCAGACCAACTGATAGATGCCTCGTCCTGCCTGTGAAACACCGGGATGGCAGTTTATAGCTGCCTCGGGATTCGAACTCAAGAGAGACAGCTTAGAGCCGAGTCTGCGTACCGGTAGTCTGGTCCATCCAGGTAGCACGACAGATTGTGAGACGAGCCAAAAAAAGTAGCTTTTATTTTGCTTCTTCTTCTTCATGGCGGATTCTTCCTCTTCACCGGAATCTCGTTCGCTCCCTCGTCCCTCCCTCCATACTTGATTTTGTCAGTTCTTCCTTCTCCCGCCCTCTACTTTAATACTCCACCTCATATTTTTTGTCTACTCTCATGTTGTAATATTCCTCTTGCTCCTCCACCTTTTTGTTTTTCTTCTTCTTCGTTTTACATATCCTCTCCGTTTGGCCCGTTTTCTCCATCCGCCTCCACCGACGTGTCGTTCACTTCCGAGTTTCCCGACTCGTAAAAATCCGTGGCGAAGACAAGCGAACGATCTAAGAGGACCCGCGGGCGGGGAGCAGAACGGCTGAAGAGAACAACAGTCGTGGTCGGTTGGAATCGACGTGTCCGTGGGTACTCGGCGGCCTCTCGTGAGGAGACGACCGGACCGGGGCCGTGTCACTGGCGCGGCTTCTCCACTTAGGCCGGAAGGTCCGGCCCGGCGCGGGGGATGGCGGACGTTGTGGAGCGAGGTAAACGTCTTGTAAATCGTACCTTGCAGTCAATGTTATTTCAAGCGGGAATCCTCCGAATTGTGTGTGGTGAAAGTTTGCACGAGAGTGTTTCCTGTGATCGCGATGGTGTTGACAGGATGTTCAGGTGCTGCCCCACGCAAGACCATGTGGGAAAGTTCTTCTTCTTTTCCATTTGCGGTGCAAGACAGTGGGGTCGTGTTGACTAATAATGCGATGACGTGCGAAACCTCTTCGGCTCTTGTTGGCCAATGCACAACAAGCTCAGATTTAACGAGCACGACGACACTTGGTGGAGCGCATGCCTCAACCTGGCTGAACAGTTTACCTTTTGTATCCCATTGATAGGCCAGATCTGGATTCGGATTTGAACCAAAATCGAATCACCTGGTTCTAGTCACCTGACCAACTCATCCAACTACTTGTGTCATAATCCGTCCACAACTTTTTGAGATATCGTGCTCCATATCGTTTGTTGAAGATCTCAATCTCTCAATGATGAGGAATCACTTTAAAAAAAAAAAGTATGTATGTGTGTGTGTGTGTGTGTGTATATATAAATACATACACACTGTATGTATGTGTATGTGTGTGTATATAAATACATACACACTGTAGTCTGTATGTATGTGTGTATATAAATACATACACACTATGTATGTGTGTGTGTGTGTGTATATAAATACATACACACTGTAGTCTGTATGTATGTATGTGTGTGTGTGTGTATATAAATACATACACACTGTATGTATGTGTATATAAATACATACACACTGTAGTCTGTATGTATGTATGTATGTGTGTGTGTGTGTGTATATAAATACATACACACTGTATGTATGTGTATATAAATACATACACACTGTATGTATGTGTGTATATAAATACATACACTGTATGTGTGTGTGTGTGTATATAAATACATACACACTGTATGTATGTGTGTATATAAATACGTACACACATACATGTATGTGTGTGTGTGTGTGAATGATCTGGTGTGTTTTGTTGGTGAGTGGTGAAGGGTATAAAGGTGGGTGTTTGAGTGTTCCACCATGTTTGTTTGGTGCTGTGGATTCTGGATGTGGAGGTGTTGTTGTTGTTGTTGTTCGCACTGGCTGGGGGTGGGGGTATGTACGCATCCAGGTGCAGTTGCTGCATGTGGATGTGCACGTGCCCCTGCTGGCCCACCTTAGCTGACCGTATCGAGGTTGAAGGGCCGAAACGGGATGATGCTGATGACCTCGACTGAGGACCCGGTCAGTGCGGCACACTTGTGACCAGGTGAGTTTTGAACATATATATATATATATATCTTCACTAAAGTCGAGTCGATTCTTCCTTGTCACACACCCAAACTCTCCACCAAGTTTTGTCTGAATCTGTCCATAACATTTTGAGATGTCCTGCTCAGACAGACAGACAGGAGTGAAAACAACCTCCGTCCACCTTTGGTGGCGCAGGTAAATATGAACTGCCTTTGCGAACCACGAAATAAGCGACGAAGATCATCAGTCGTTTCCAGGTCGGTTTGACACTTCCGATATGAAAAATGTGCAGAAATGGCAGGTTAAATTGAGCATTGCGGAGCAATGCACGTCGGAAGCAGCAATGCCACACCACATCCATGAGATGGGAAACCATCGGCTGAAGGAGTCTTAAGACGAAAAAATATCTGGGAGTTAATTTACGAAGCCTGTTAAAATCTCTCAATGTGCCGCTGCAGCCGAGAAAGCAAACGGAGTCCTTGGCAGGATGTGATGAAACTTTTCGTCCGGAACTTAAAAGAATTCTAGAGCAGCTCAGCAGATGTATAAATCCCTCACTCGTCCACACCTTGATTCTGGCATGCAAGTTTGGCATCCCCGTCTGGCGAGGAGTAAAAGTTGTACTGTAAAAAGTACAAGGGAGGGCACCAAACTCCTCCGAAGTATCAGGGAACTACCATATGAAGCTAGACAGTAAGAAGATTCAACCTGACAACATTTGAAACTAGAAGACGATGCGGAGACCGGCCCCAAATATTCCACCAGATAGACCGGTGCTGCATAACTGGTGTGCCGTGACCAAGTCCTGAATGTACCGCATTTCTTTCATAATCAGAGGAAGGTAATGGAGGAGCAAAAACTGGGTTCGTGATTCTTCTACTTCATCTGCAGAGGAATCTGATTATGAGCTTCCTTTGAAGGCACGAGGAAGGGTTTATTGATCTCAGGAGTGAACGCATTCTCACACTTCAGTTCAGTGAGGTGCTTGTGGTACTTCAAGGTGATTGAAGTGTCTCACCCCTTACTTAGGCTGATGTCTTCGATGTTTAAAGTGTTTGTGGAAGCAAGTCATGGTAGGCTTAAAGATTATATGAATGCTTCCTAGATGGCAGCAGATGTCAATAAGGTATTTCCATTATATCTGGAAACCAAAGTCAATACACTTGTACGTGTTGAGACGTCGTCCCAGTCTGTCGTCCTGAATTCTAATATCTTCGCTTTCCTGATTTCTGATCTTTTTTTTAATTTATTTTTTTACTAATTAAAAAAATTGTTTGTAAAAATTACATTTTTATAACAAGAAAACTGCCAATCCAGCAAGTCATACCGTGGATACTATAGATAGTATGCATTGACGTCACGTCGCTCCAGGATATGAAGCTCGTCCGCCATTACGGGAGACGTGCATGGGGTAGAAGCCTGGTGTGGGCTTAATGGTTAAGGTGGCTGGCTTGAGATCTGAGGGTCCTGAGCTCAAGCCCCTGTCATGCCATTGAATTAACACCAGGTGGGTTGACTCAACCTGTCATCCTTCTGATGTCGGCAAAATGAATACCAGCTTACTGGGAAGAATGAGCCATTCGAGTATCCTGTGTCTGAGTGGCGACCCGTCCCAATAGTTTGCTCCCAATAGCCTAGGAAACAGCTCCGGCAGCCCTATGCGTCTGTAGCTGCAAAAGGGGTGGTCTTCTTCTTCTAGGATGGGGTAGTACTTGCAACTGTTGAAATGGTTGCTACACACACCAGCTCGTACATACTTCTCATTGTAAATACCTCGCTTTGTCTCCCGTAATGGCAGCCAGCATTATGCAGCCTTGTTCTCACAGCGGAAGTGACATCTATTACATTTTACCTATTTGGGGACCTTCTAATGGGCACGGATTATATAGGATTATATAGGAATTTGGAATTTATTCTGAGTGTGGGCGATGACTTGCATACTCTTCATGAAAGACACAGTGGGATCTTTCTCGACCACCAACTAAAGTGAGTACATGGGACAACCAGCTGTAACGTCAGTCCGTGGGATGGCACACCTGGTGATGGCATACCCTGTCTGCGAACCACTAATCCGACAGTTTGCAGCCGGGTCAGAAATGGAACCCTCAAAGGTAGGTGTGCTCCCTCTGAACCATCCTGTCAGGGAAATCTTGGAATGTCTTCTATACTACATATTGGGATTATGTCATAGGCCACATATTAAAACCCTGAGCATGGCTTGAACTACTTGTACCTTTGAATTTTTTAACCTTGTTGTTTTCACTGTTATCATCACAGTTACCATGAGGCATATTACCATGAGTCTATTAACGGGATCGCATTACAGGACTAGTTCGAGGATTGGCACGTTTACATTGAAGAAGATTCCAGAAATCACGATGGTTTATGTACACGCTCTTGTAATACAAAAAAATTGGCTTCAAGTTTCAGGTGAATGTAATAGACCACTCACCAACCCACACACTCCCCTCCAAAGAAGAGATTTTCACGTTCTTGACCCTACCCTTGGGGGAGGGGGAGACTCTAATACTTCTAATGACCCCAAAATGTATTCAACTCGATAACTTAATAATATAGTGCAGTGGTTTTCAACCTTTTTGAGGTGTGTACCCCCACTGAGCTTCCAAATGTTTGCAGACAACTATGTACGACTATCATGGTAACGTGATGTCACAGTGACATGCGACCTATTATAATGCCAAAATCGTGCCACAAGCAGGATGAGCCATGGCCTTCTACCAATGGTTGCTTCTGACTTGCGATGAATCGCCATGTGCAACGTCATTTGGCTGTGCGGGGAGGCTCATGTTACCTGGGGACCCTTGCTGATGGGCTCTCACAGACCCCTGGATGGGGACCACTGATGCACTACAGTATATCTCCATGACCTCTGCATGCCACCTACTGGTCTTCCATGAGATTATATGTTTGCTCTTCATCTCTGTCCATCCGTCTGTCCATCCCACGTAGTTTTCTGCAATTTTTTCCCCCATAGCCTTTAACATATTCAACTGAAACTTGGTGCATGGCTTTATTATGATAAGTTGCAGAACAGGTTTGAGTTTCGTGGCGTTTCGCCAATTTTTCACGGAGTTAAGCCCTTTTTGGACTTATAACAAGAACATTCATTGGAACCGGTAGGGGACATGTATTGCAAAGCAATCTCCTTCTTGTCACCTCCACCACCTAAGGTGGGAGGAGGTTAGGTTTTCACCCCTGTCTGTCTGTTTGTTTGTGAACAGGATATCTCAAAAAGTTGTGGACGGATTCGGAAGAAGTTTGGTGGCGAGATTGGGTGTGTGACACGGACGGAATGATTAGATTTTTGTGAAGATCCGGATCCATATCCGATGTATTAGTGGGATACAAATTGTAAACTATTCAGCCTGGCAGAGGTATACTCTCTTCTGAGTGCCATTCTATGTTGCACCTTTAATGACCCAAAGTAAAAAAGTAAAGTTGTGTGAAAGCACGCTGTTTCCCACAACCAGATAAATCAAATACAGGACTGTACATAAATTATTGTCCTTGTTTTTTAAAATATTTTTGTCTGTTGCAATGTTAAAGTTTTCATGTCGCAAGCACGGGACAATATATGAAGCATTTGACGAAAGTCTTGGGAATGCCGAGGTGTGTGAAGGGAGCGTTTCTGTTTGGACAGTTGCCAAGTATGGTCCTTTTATCCCACCACCAAAATGGATTGTATTGTGTTGGGAATGAAAAACATTGGGCAGTGGATTTTTATTTATTACCTCCGCCACCAAAGGTGGATGGAGGTTATGTTTTCACACCTGTCTGTTTGTCCGTTTGTTTGTGAACAAAATATCTCAAAAAGTTGTGGATGAATTTGGACAAAATTTGGCAGTGATGTAGCGTATGTGACAAGGACGAAATGATTAGATTTTGGTGAAGATCCGGATTCGGATCCGTCTACTAGAATTTTTAGTGATTCTTCACCATTGGGAGATCGGGCCAAAAACGATACATAGTAGGATATCTCAAAATGTGTGGACGGATTTGGACGAAACCTGGTAGACAGGTTGTGTGTGTGACGAGGAAGAAGCGATTCAATTTTGGTGAAGATCCGGACCGGATCCAGCTCGTATAATGTTTTAAGTGATTCTTCACCATTGAGCCGACCAGGCAGAGGGATGCTCTCTACTGAGTGCTGTTCTAGTTTATTTATTTGTTTTCATCCAATTCATCTATTGTATGAAATGAAGAAATGAAATCTCTACACGTTGTTAGAGTGTTAGGGACATTGAAGATTTGTTCAGGGTTCTCCGCCTCCCCCAACCACCAAAAAAAAAGAAGGGGACATGAAAAAATTTGTGAAACCAAAGATGGGCCTCGCTGCAGCCCATGAATCTACAATGCACAGGAGTGGGTACGTGTTGAGGGGAGGATACCACCCCTCCCCTCTTCCCTGTACAGTCTGGAGTTTTTTAATGAATGGGAAAAGGGGTTCATTGAGCATGTGAATTCACTCAGTTGTGGGGGATAAGTGGAACATTTTATTACCTCCTTTATTCAGTGTGGTCTCTACCCACCTGTACAGTCATGAGCTACTTGTAACCAAACACAGTCTTTCTTCATTTCATTTCCTTTCGCTCCTTTCTATTAATGCTATCTTCATTTTCCTGGGTTGCAGCTGTGGTGAGCCAATCATCACACAGCAAAATGTCTGCAAACATCCCATCTCCGATGATGCTGAATTGTGTCGATTATGGGAGCTAATTTTAACAATCGATTAAGCATGCAGCACGATGCTCATGTGCAAGATGTAGTTTGTGTTGATTGGTGCTCGAGACTATTCCATGTAGGATGTGAAATATTTAAGACGAAAAGTATCATGAAGCTAATTACGCTCCAAAATGACGTTCTATCCGATTGTTAACAGACTACCAATTTTATCCCTGAGCTAATTAACATACCCCACTCCTCGTAATGGGGACTAAGATACACTTAATTCAAACACAAGGTCTACCGGATCCCTACTTGTAGTACATTGAGGTGGTTCTTCTTCTTCGACAGTTGGAGCACACTAAGCTATACACTCTACCTGGCCTATGGTATCCCTACCCCCGACAAACGTAACAATATATATATATATATACACTAACAAAAGTACCCGGCGTTGCTGGGTATTAATGAGTCGCTTCCTAACGGGAATATGGAGGAGGGGAGGGAGGGGAGAGAGAAATAAGGGAGGGTGGAGGGGGAAAGGGGAAGAGAGGAGGAGGAGGGGGGTGGGGGGTGGAGAGTGACTATCTATATAAATGTGACAATCGAACAGCAAATCAGCGAAATGTGGAAACCACCGAGAGCAGACAAAATGTCATGTCGACTTTACAATTGCAATTAAATAGTTCGACATGGCCGACGGTTGATTTCAGTTCCAAGCACGACGTTTGATTTGTTGGTTTTTTAAATTCAGCATATTTTTGTAGGTACATTAATATAACTATCTATGAATGCAATTAAGGTATATCGCACAAAAATGTGAGCTCTGTTTATTGTAACGCCATTGCTTGCAAAAGCAGCCTGAATAAAAACAAAAAGGGATCTCTGTCTACTGTAACGCTATGGCTTGCAAAAGCAGCCTGAATAGCATTCACCAAGTGATGGTTAATCATATTCAAAAATATATGCAATCTGGGTCCATCATCGAGAGGGAATTAAAAAAACAGATCGCAGGTACAGTGGAGTGACACCATATCCCATGGAAGTATGAATTACCTACCGTAAGTTAAAAAAATGTTATGAAGTTAAATAAAAAAATAGGAACCCCAGAAGCAGAATCACAGCCTCGATTATGAATGAATATGAATGAATGAATGATCGTTTTAAGGCCATTTTCCCCGCTAGAGCGGGGGTTAGCCTTGCGGGCCCCATGACAATCATGGTTCCCTGTTTGAGGCAATGTTTTTATGGCCGGATGCCCTTCCTGGCGCCAACCCTTAGTCACCTCTTACGATGCACAGGGATACGGTGTACCTATTCTATACCGGGGTACACACCGGGATCATTCATCCCAGCAAGCTGGTACTTAATTTGCCGACCTCGGAAGGATGACAGGCTGAGTCAACCCCCCTGGTGTTAATTTAGCAATCGACCGGGATTCAAACTCAGGATCCTCGGATCCCAAGCCGGCACCCTAACTGCTAAGCCAACACCAGGGTTGATAAATAAATGATTAAATTAAATGGAAAATAAATGGAAAATGATAAATAAATGGAAAATAGATTAAATAAATGGATATATACACTTGGTTATAAAATCGGTAAATATGGTAAATTTTGTCAGATTTCACTCCAGATTTGGACATTTATTTCGACTACAGCTTCACATCCTTGTATCCAGATTTTGATGATATTGTCGTGTCCCCGGGGTTAAGACCTCAAGAGGCCGAATGTCCGAAATGACCTTGAACTCCGAGGCATACTCCAAACCTTGGCGGGATTATCTTTGGCGTACGCGGGAAGGCCCGGAACTTATCTAATCGGGAACACACGCAGGGGTTATCCGAACCCACAAGCACAAAGACGGGACAGCAAAATCCACAATACAAGAAAAGTAAGATTCGACAAATAATGATTTAATGAAAATAGATGCAAATAACTATGAAAGGTGACGCAGAAACTAAAATTCCGAATTTAGACGTCTCCATTCAGACTCGCATACAAACAAGGGGAAAAGATAATGCAAGAAAATAAATAATGTTTTGGTAATCGGCCGGCACTCAGGTTTGTGTCCCCAAATGGCTGGTAAGGCTTACTGGTCGTCACCTCGAACTACCGCGCGAGAAACGCACAAGATAACGCGGAATCGCTAGTGTGCAAGCAGGCAGGATCTTTCTTTGCTAATACGGCTCCGGTGGTCTTCCTGGCACACACAGATGAGCGCCCGTCATCCTCCCAGGCAAAACAACCAAGCGACCGCCACGATCAAGACCAGGACCAGAAGAGAAGACTGCGACCGGCCACAACCAAACCCGGGACAAGAGAGACCAAGATGGCAAGATGTGTCTTTTTGCCTTCAGCTCTTAAATGTCCCACGCTGATGTCACACTCCCTCCAATCACCGAGCGCTACTCAGTCATCCCATCACGCCTCCACCAATCACGAAGGCCGGGGCGTGGCCTCCCCGTTACGAGTCGTCGGGGGTCGGAATCCAGTCGTCGTTTGGGAATGTTCAGATGACGTCGTTGGCTGGAAGGCAGGGCTTGACTGGCACGATCGGCAAATGTGCTGAGTGTTGGTTAGCCCTGGCGGTGTGGTGAGCGAATGAGTCAATTTCCTGGCCGGCTGAGTTTTATAAGAACATGAGAAAAAAATTACAAGAGGCATTTACACACAGGGGATTTAATCTTACAGACCCTACCTAGATAGCACAAATCCACTCCTCCATGTGGAGACCCCTAAATACTTACCCGGACCTACGACACTACTTAGATACATCGAGATGGCTTCGCGGCATATGGAGCATGCTCATCTACACGATTCTATCTTGACTAAGGTATTTCTTCGTTTACCCCCACAAATATAACAATATGCTTCAATTATGTAATGATAAATCAATCATGCTTCCAAGGCAAGGCACATTTGAGTCGGTCGAAACAAAATGGCGGGTTAAGAACCCAACGAGGTGCAGTGGGCTGACCAAGATGGCCAGCCACCGGATTGGTAAGCCTTTTTTCGTTTTTTTTTTCTTATGAGCACCCTGTTAATCATCTTCAAAAATGGTGTTATAACACACACAAACACCCAGTTTTCATCATTGCAGTCTGTTGGAGGTCCACGTGTATGCATGCAAAGTTTGGGGCTGCTAGGTTTCATGGTTTTGGAGTTATGGAGGAGATGGAAGGACGGACACTGCCTTTTATTATTAACGCACAGGTTGTAAACCTGGTGCGTTATAGCGTTTGCCTGGGAATTTCGGGCGCTCAAAAGTGAAGCTAGTTTCTGTCACCCATTTCTGTCGCTCATTTCTGTCGCTCATTTCTGTCGCTCAGATGTGTAAACATGACGTCATCAAATCTATATTTATAGGATAGGTTATAGGAGATATATATGTTATAGGATAGGAATATAGGACCCAAATGACCCAGAGGACCCAAATGACCCAGAGGACCCAAATGACCCAGAGGACCCAAATGACCCAGAGGACCAAAATGACCCAGAGGACCCAAATGACCCAGAGGACCCAAATGACCCAGAGGACCCAAATGACCCAGAGGACCCAAATGACCCAGAGGACCCAAATGACCCAGAGGACCCAAATGACCCAGAGGACCCAAATGACCCAAATGACCCAGAGGACCCAAATGACCCAGAGGACCCAAATGACCCAGAGGACCCAGAGGACCCAAATGACCCAGAGGACCCAAATGACCCAGAGGACCCAAATGACCCAAAGGACCCAGAGGACCCAAATGACCCAGAGGACCCAAATGACCCAGAGGACCCAAATGACCCAGAGGACCCAAATGACCCAGAGGACCCAAATGACCCAGAGGACCCAAATGACCCAGAGGACCCAAATGACCCAGAGGACCCAAATGACCCAGAGGACCCAGAGGACCCAAATGACCCAGAGGACCCAGAGGACCCAAATGACCCAGAGGACCCAAATGACCCAGAGGACCCAAATGACCCAGAGGACCCAAATGACCCAGAGGACCCAGAGGACCCAAATGACCCAGAGGACCCAGAGGACCCAAATGACCCAAATGACCCAGAGGACCCAAATGACCCAGAGGACCCAAATGACCCAGAGGACCCAAATGACCCAGAGGACCCAAATGACCCAGAGGACCCAAATGACCCAGAGGACCCAAATGACCCAAATGACCCAGACGACCCAAATGACCCAGAGGACCCAAATGACCCAGAGGACCCAAATGACCCAGAGGACCCAAATGACCCAGAGGACCCAAATGACCCAGAGGACCCAAATGACCCAGAGGACCCAAATGACCCAGAGGACCCAAATGACCCAGAGGACCCAAATGACGCAGAGGACCCAAATGACCCAGAGGACCCAAATGACCCAGAGGACCCAAATGACCCAGAGGACCCAAATGACCCAGAGGACCCAAATGACCCAGAGGACCCAAATGACCCAGAGGACCCAAATGACCCAGAGGACCCAAATGACCCAAATGACCCAGAGGACCCAAATGACCCAGAGGACCCAGAGGACCCAGAGGACCCAGAGGACCCAGAGGACCCAAATGACCCAGAGGACCCAAAGGACCCAAATGACCCAGAGGACCCAAATGACCCAGAGGACCCAAATGACCCAAAGGACCCAAATGACCCAGAGGACCCAAATGACCCAGAGGACCCAAATGACCCAGAGGACCCAAATTCTATGTATGTTTCTATGATGATGTATGTTTTGGTGAAAGTACATAATGTGAATACTAGTAGCAATTTTACAAAAACCATGGCATAATTTCAAATCTTGACCCGAGATGATAATTATGCTACATCATAATTTCCATGTGCCAACCTGGGCGGAATCCAAGTGGATTCACTTGACTTGTTATGGATATATATATATATATATATATATATATATATATATATATATATATATATATATATATATATATATATATATATATATATATATATATATATATATATATATATATATATAAATAAACTCCAGTCAATTCTGTCAATGTATAATTACCTTTTCATCGATTTACTTTACGGAGAAACCTTAGCAATCTTATCAGTTACTATTGTGCTGTTAAAGCAAAATCGGAGCAAAAATAAAAAAGAAATACAACGAATAATTTCCTTTTGGTGCATTTACTTCACCCAAAAAAAAAACTTCATTCTTTTGAAAATGGGTGACAGGTGGGGAGGGAAAAGAAAGCTGCGTTTGAAAAGCTCAATATTCACTTTTGAATCTGGAACAGAAATCATGCTATTGAAGGAGCAGCGCTCCTGCTTGAGACGGACGAAGTGACGGACAAGACACAAACTCGTCCGAGAAGATGTTTATTGTATAATCATCTCGGGAACTCTCTAAGCCTGTTTATCGGGTTCGCATATATATATCCAAACCAAAAAGCATACATCAGAACCAAAGCCACGCCTCTCAGGCGAGGCACGCTTTGGTGGTCATGTGACCGACAGGTGCAAAGGATTATAACCTCGGCGCCGCGGTTTGGCCGCCGGTTACGTCACCGGCTTGGGCCAGGAGATTCTGTTGCTGGTCTCGAGCTTTGGGGGACCCATGGGTCGCTACACACGCCCCCCCAGAATCGACTTGGTCCAGGAAGGTCAACCTGAGGGGGGTCCGGATGACCCGACCGAAACGACCCCTGGCTGGTCGCGGGGGGGGGGGGGGGGGGGAGGGGGGGTCCGGTGTGGTGGCGGGTGGCCGGACGGGGGGTGCAGTGGACGGGGGGCGGCCGCGCCGCGGTGGGAGAGCCAACCGTGGCGGCTGGCCGACGTCCATGTGGGCCGGCTTGAGGCGGTCCACCGAAATCCGGTCCGCCCGGCCGCCGATGCTGACGACGAAGGACTTGTTGTCCCGTCGTAGGACCCGGAAGGGTCCGTCGTATGGTGGCCGGAGCGGCCCCCGGTGCGCGTCGTGGCGCACA
The DNA here is from genome assembly GCF_964187855.1 of Myxine glutinosa. Taxonomy (NCBI): domain Eukaryota; kingdom Metazoa; phylum Chordata; class Myxini; order Myxiniformes; family Myxinidae; genus Myxine; species Myxine glutinosa. The sequence continues at coordinate 34,407,224 of NC_136270.1, read as the reverse complement.
AAGACGTACTCCGCCGTGCGGAGTGCTGGGGGGGACGTAGGATTGGGGGTCGCAGTGGCGGGACGTGGGCACCGGGGCGAAACGTTGGGCAGCCTCCTGGAAGTCCATGCGCTGGCGCGCGGCGGACCAGTGGCTGGTGGCGTCGGGCACGAACTCGCCCGGGACGCGGAGGGCCTGGCCGTACACCAGCTCGGCGGTGGACGCCTGGAGGTCCTCCTTTGGAGCCGTGCGGAGGCCCAAAAGGACCCACGGGAGCCGGTCGGCCCAGCCGTCGTCCTGGAGGCCGGCCATGAGTGCGGCCTTCATGGAGCGGTGGAACCGCTCGCACAACCCGTTGGCCTGGGGGTGGTAGGCCGTGGTGCGGTGCAGGGTAACGCCCAACGTGCGGGCGACCGCGCCCCACAGTTCGGACGTGAACTGGGCCGCAGTCCGACGAGATGTCCGCCGGTGCGCCGAAACGCGTGACCCAGGTGGCGATGAACGCCTGGGCCATGTCGGCGGTGGTGGTGGAGGCGAGGGGCACGGCCTCCGGCCACCTGGTGGTCATGTCCACCATGGTAAGCAGGTGGGTGAACCCCTGCGATGGGGGCAGGGGACCCACCAGGTCCACGTGGACGTGGTCGAAACGTCGCTCGGGCACGGTGAAAGGAGCCAGCGGAGCCTGGGTGTGACGGTGGACCTTGGTCCGCTGGCAGGGTGTGCAGGCGTTGGCCCAGTCGCGGACGTCCCGTCGCAACTCGTGCCAGACGAAACGTGCCGACACCAGCCTCTGGGACGCCTTCCGGCCCGGGTGTGAGAGGCCGTGGAGCGAAGCAAAAATGCGACGCCGCCAGGTGACCGGCACAACGGGGCGAGGTCGGCCTTGGGAGACGTCACAAAGCAGGACCGTGTCCGCGAAGGGGACGTCAGCCAAGCGGAGGCCCGTGTCCACCACCCGGAGCGCCTGCACCGTGCCGTCGGTGGCCTGGTCCGTGGCCATCAGGGCGAAATCGACGCTGAGGTGGACGGCGTTGGCGCCGGCTCGAGAAAGGCAGTCGGCCACGGCGTTGTCCTTTCCGGCGACGTGCCGGATGTCCGTGGTGTATTCCGACACGGCGGAGAGGTGGCGCTGCTGGCGGGCCGACCACGGCTCCGTGACCTTGGCCATGGCGAAAATCAATGGCTTGTGGTCGACAAAGGCCGTGAACGGGCGGCCCTCCAGGAGGTGGCGAAAATGGCGGACGACCAGGTACAGCCCGAGGAGCTCGCGGTCGAAAGTGCTGTACTTCAACTCGTTGGGCAGGAGTTGCCGGCTGAAGAACGCGAGCGGCTGCCAGGCCCCGTTTACCCATTGCTCATGAACCGCGCCCACGGCGTAGTCGGAGGCGTCCGTGGTGAGGGCGATGGGAGCATGGGGTACCGGGTGGGCCAGCAGCATGGCGTTGGCGAGGGCCCGTTTCGCGCCGGTGAAAGCAGCGTCCATGTCCGTGGACCAGACGACGTCGCGCTTCGCCGGCTGGCCGCGGAGGGCGGTGTACAAGGGCCGCATGAGTTGCGCAGCTCGGGGCACGAAGCGGTGGTAAAAGTTCACCATCCCGAGGAACTCCTGCAGCGCCTTGACGGTGCGGGAAAGCGGCGATGGCCTCGACTTTGGCCGGTAGCGGTACGGCGCCATTCCGGGTGATGTGGTGGCCCAAAAGGTCGATCGTCGCCGCACCAAAGTGACATTTGGCCGGGTTGACGATCAAGCCGTGCTCGCTGAGGCGGCCGAACAGCGTCCGGAGGTGGAGGAGGTGCTCGGCTCTGGATGTGCCGGCGACGAGGATGTCATCCAGATAGGTAAAGAGGAACGGCAAGTCGCGTAGCACGCCGTCCATCAGGCGCTGGAACGCCTGTGCCGCGTTTTTGAGGCCGAATCGCATCCAGAGGAATTCGAAGAGGCCGAAAGGTGTAATAACGGCCGTCTTCGGGAATCATTGGAATCTCGGCCGGCCGGGCGTGTCGGCCGGGCGGACGGGCACCTGGTGGTACCCCCGAATCAGGTCCACTTTTCAAAAAAATGGTCCGCCCCGCCAACCGGGCGGAAAAATCCTGGATGTGCGGGACGGGGTACCTGTCGGGGGTAGTGGCGTCGTTGAGGCGGCGGTAGTCGCCGCATGGCCGCCATCCGCCCCCCGGCTTCGGGTCGATGTGCAGCGGCGAGGCCCAGGCACTGTCGGAGCGCCGCACGATGCAGAGGCGCTCCAGCGCGGCGAACTCGGCCTTGGCGACGGCGAGTTTGGCTGGGTCGGGACGGCGAGCTCGGGCGTACACCGGCGGGCCCGTAGTGGGAATGTGATGCTCGATGCCGTGACGCACCGCGACGGCCGAAAACGTCGGGCGCGTGAGGGCCGGGAACCCCGCGAGGAGACGCGCGAAGTCGTCTGCCAACTGGAGGACGCAGGAAAGCTCGGTGGGCGCGGAACGGCTCAAGGCGCACGCCAACGAGCTGAAAGTTTCCGCGTTGACGAGACGCCGACGTTTAACGTCGACCAGCAGCCCTTGGGCGCAAAGGAAATCGGCCCCGAGCAAAGCCATGGGGACGTCCGCCGTCACGAACTCCCAGCGAAAGAGCTGGCTGCCGAAGCGGAGGGCGACGGTGCGTGGGCCGAAGGTGCGGATGGCAGAGCCGTTGGCCGCGATTAAGGAGGGGCCGCAAATGGCGGCCCGCCTGTCCTCCGCCAAAGCGGGAATGACGCTCAGCTGAGCGCCGGTGTCGCAGAGAAAACGCCGCCCCGACGCTTGGTCCGCGATGAATAGCAGGTTTCCGGAACGGCTGGCGCTCATGGCTGGTAGTGAGCGCCGGCCCGACCGTTTCCTGACTTGCCGAACGTGCACGGGGGTCGACATGATCGGGCCTGCCGCCCGAACCTGGCGTGGAAATAACACCAGGCCGGGTCTGGCGGGGGCTCCGGTCGACGCGTCGGGACCGGGCGACGCGGCGTCGCCGCTGCCAGTCGCGCCGGCCCGGCGGCCTCCGGGAAGGAAGCTGCGTCGCGGGCGGGTGGGCGGGAAACTGTGCCGCGGGCGCCGACTGGGCGGCGGGCAGGCTCCCGGCAGCCACCCCGACGAGCTGGCTTACCGAATCGATCTTGTCGGCCTCCCTGGCGAGGTCGCAGGGGTTCGTGATGGTCGTGCTTGCCAGGGCGACCCGGACCTGGGCCGGGAGCTGGCGGAGAAAAAGCTCTTGGAAAAGGAAATCCGAGGGATGCTCGCCGAGCAATGCGAGCATGTAGTCCATACGTTCGGACGGGCGCGTATCGCCGAGCTCAGGAAGGTCGAGCAGGCGTTGTGCGCGTTCAGCCGGGGAGAGGGCGAAAGCGCCCAGAAGAAGTGCCTTGATGGCGTCGTACTTGCCGTCAGCGGGCGGCGGTCACGCAGCCGAGCGCGGCGACCACGTAATGGTATTTCGTGGTGTCCTCCGTAATGCCACGCAGGGCGAACTGGGAGTCCGCCTGAGCGAACCAGACGGCGGCATGTGCTTCCCAGAAAGTGGGCAGTTTGAGGGACACTGCCGTGTCCATCGCGTGTCGTAAACTCGGGGTCACCAGTGAAGGAGCAGGGCTCCTGCTTGAGACGGACGAAGTGACGGACAAGACACAAACTCGTCCGAGAAGATGTTTATTGTATAATTATCTCGGGAACTCTCTAAGCCCGTTTATCGGGTTCGCATATATATATCCAAACCAAAAAGCATACATCAGAACCAAAGCCACGCCTCTCAGGCGAGGCACGCTTTGGTGGTCATGTGACCGACAGGTGCAAAGGATTATAACCTCGGCGCCGCGGTTTGGCCGCCGGTTACGTCACCGGCTTGGGCCAGGAGATTCTGTTGCTGGTCTCGAGCTTTGGGGGACCCATGGGTCGCTACACTATTATATCGGTTTTAGCCCAATCACTCAATGGTGAAAAATCCCTTCAAAAATTCTCGGATCTGGATTCGGATCTTCACCAAACCCGAATCGTTGCGTTTTTGTCACACACCTAAGTTCTCCACCAAATTTCGTCCGAATCCGTCCGCAACTCTTGTTCACAGACGGGTGTGAAAACATAACCTCCGTCCACCTTCGCTGGCAGAGGTAATGACGGGAGACGGGCACAAATAATGTTGATGCCAAATTTTATTTTGCAAGCAGGATATTTTTCCCTCTTTTTAGACAAATCCAACCTATGCCGTGCGATGTTTGCACCATTGGTACAAGTAGCTCAGAGCTTTGGCTCTGTGTCAAACCAAGAGTGAAACACAATTAACCGCTTTAACATCCATGAAATAATTTAAATTGATAGATTCACTTAATCTTTTCCCGTCACTGGGGACGGGTACTTTGATTTTATAAGTGTGGAATAATAAAAGTGAAATTTACAAATATTTCTGCTCAAAATGTGAATAAATAAACCTGTGGGAATCACACCGCCTCGTATAGTGCTTTCTGTGCAGAACTACTTTTGTTGAATTTCCTTCTAGTGGGGAAACTTAGCATAACAATTGTGCATTTTGTGAGGAAAGCACCAAATTTGGCACACTAGTAGACTATCATATTATGAAAAGATCTGGATATTGGGCCATCTCAGATTCAGAGATTTGATTTTTGCAAGATTTTGATTCGATTGGGATCGAAGAGAACACCTTCTTCGTCTTCTGTACAGTGAAGTTGCCAGCCCTGAATTCTCTGGCTACATCTGGGTGCTTCATTGGGAGTGCAACCATGTCCCTCAGGTGAACAGGGACCCACCTGGCATAGTGTGTGTGGTCTAAGGCATGGAACCATGGGACCAGTTCCGTCAGGGCATCAAGGTACATCGTGAATGAAGCCTGCCGCAGAGAACGCACGTAGACCAGTACCAACATCTCTCGTTCCAGCACAGTTGCCCAGTACTGAAAGTTGGGAATGTCTTCTCCTCTCTGGTGACACCAGTCTTCAAACTCAGGCAGGTCTTTTGCATCATCAGCATATGTCATACAGTGGCGTTCATACGCACGGTGTTGCAGGATGTGCAGTGCCGCTGCAGTGATTTGATGAGCTCTTCTTGTGCGGGTGACGTGGGCAGCTCGCAGGAAGGAGTCGGCCGTCCCTGGCGTTGCAATCTCAGCTTGCAAATCTGCAAAAGCTGCAAATCTTGCAAAAATCAAATCTCTGAATCTGAGATGGCCCAATATCCAGATCTTTTCATAATATGATAGTCTACTAGTGTGCCAAATTTGGTGCTTTCCTCACAAAATGCACAATTGTTATGCTATATTTAGCTTAGCTGCCGGACTATTCCTCGTACATTGCTCATTTAAAATGCCTTGTTCACAATGTTCATTCAATCTGCCGCTCCGTCTGACAGTGATATGCACCATGGTTTTCTTTTTGTTTTGCAATCAATTTGTGTGTACATGCTCCTGTTTTCACGTTCACTGTGTATCTTCATCTTTTATGCCATGCATGTTTAAAATAATCAAAATTCAACCGCAGCACAATAAACTTTGAATTTCTTTGGCACTTTGTAATTTGTATATTCAGTATTGGGCTGGCAGGATAGTTTGAAGGTGTGCTCACTCACCTCTGAGCTGTCGCCCGCGTTTGAATCTCAACCCAGATATAAACTCCCATCCTGGTGTTTCACTTGCAGGGCGACACATCGATGTGTGCGCCATCCACGGGAGGGATGTTAAGCCGAAGGACATGTCTTCCAGTATTGGTCGTTCGTGGATGTTAAAAATTTCACAGTGTATTTCATTAGGAGTAGGAGAGCACAAATTATAAATTACCATCCAGAATCACTGCTGGGATGGCAACAGCAAAGCACCTCGTATAACTTTTGCCAAGAGACTTTTTTGGAAGCACCGGCATGCTGTCAAGAATGAGTATTATGAGTATTTGTCATCACAACAGTATAGTACAATCAAAGGGGAATTGCATTACGTCTTAACCTCTTCCAAATTACTTTCGGTTTGTACTGATTCGAGATAAAATTTACCTGATAAACAGAAATATTTTTCAAACTTTTAGTGTTTTGGCAAATGTTTTGAGCTGAGCAAGAATTGACTGCTCTAATTGAACAACTGTAAGTCTTCGCTGAACGTACTTGCATTCTTGAAAAGTGTGACTTTAAGAAAATCCAATTTCCCCATGAGAATTGATGTAAATAGTTGGGGGTATGTTCCAGGGAAAAGTTTTATTGCCAGACAAAATACATTATATACATATACAGAGTCCTCCATACAGTGCATTCAGAAAGTATTCAGACCCCTTCACTTTTTTCACATTTTGTTATGTTGCAGCATTATGCTGAAATCATTTAAATTCATTTTTTCCCTCATCAATCTACACTCATTGCCCCATAATGACGAAGAGAAAACAGGATTTTAGAAAGTTTTGCAAATTTATTAAAAAGAAAAAACTGAAATATCACATTGACATAAGTATACATACCCTTTGCTATGACACTTGAAATTTAGCTTAGGTGCCTCCCATTTCTCTTGATCATCTTTGATCGGTTTGTACTGATTTGTACTACACCTTGATTGTAGTACAAATGATCGGTTTGATCGGTTTGTACTACACCTTGATTGGAGTCCACCTGTGGTAAATTCAATTGATTGGACATGATTTGGAAAGGCACACACCTGTCTATATAAGGTCTCACAGCTGACAATGCATATCAGAGCAAAAACCAAGCCATGAGGTCGAAGGAACTGCCTGCCGAGCTCAGAGACAGGATTGTGTCAAGGCACAGATCTGGGGAAGCCTACAAATAAAAATTCTGCTGCATTGAAGGTTCCCAAGAGCACAGTGGCCTCCATAATTGTTAAATGGAAGAAGTTTGGAACAACCAGGGCTCTTCCTAGAGCTGGCCGCCCGGCCAAACTGAGCAATCGGAGGAGAAGGGCCTTGGTAAGAGAGGTGACCAAGAACCCGTTGGTCACTCTGGCTGAGCTCCAGAGATCCTGTGTGGAGATGGGAGAAACTTCCAGACGGACAACCATCACTGCAACACTCCACCGATCTGGGCTTTATGGCAGAGTGGCCATATGGAAGCCTCTCCTCAATGAAAGCCCACAGAATCTTGTTTCTCACAGTTTGAGAGTCCTTTAGGTGCTTTTTTGCAAACTCCAAGTGGGCTTTCATGTGTCTTTCACTGAGGAGAGGCTTCCGTCTGGCCACTCTGCCATATAAAAGCCCAGATCGGTGGAGTGTTGCAGTGATGGTTGACCTTCTGGAAGTTTCTCCCATCTCCACACAGGATCTCTGGAGCTCAGCCAGAGTGACCATCGGGTTCTTGGTCACCCCTATTACCAAGGCCCTTCTCCCCCGATTGCTCAGTTTGGCCAAGCGGCCAGCTCTTGGAAGAGTCCTGGTTGTTCCAAACTTCTTCCATTTTGTTTTTTTTCCTCTCGTGTACAAGATCGAGGCTCATGAAAGAGCCAACACTAATCACACAAAAAGTCAAACCGACACACAAAACACGTAAAAAGGGGAGCGGTAGACAAGATGGGGAGAGAGGAGGAAGGACACAAACACAATACCTGAGAGCAGGGACATCGAGAGATCTGCGGGAGGGAGAGGGCCTGGGGGGAGGAGGCATGGGAAGGGGGGGGGGGGGGGTGGGGAGAGGTACAAAACACACGGACACTGCAAGGACCTCCAGGAAAGAAGCCGGAACTTCAAAAAAAGTGGATCTGGGGTGAACCAGCGGGTGCAGAAAAGATCAAGGCCCTGGACGGGGGATGAAAAAAGATGGTGGCGAACAGCCGCCCCAAAGACCTGGAGGGAGGAGTGGGACTGAAGGGAGCGGGGGAGCCCATTCCAGAGGTGGGAGAAAAGAGGAACGAGAGAGCGAAGGCGAGCAGAGAGCCCAGATCTTGGCAGTCCAACCACAATAGGGCCGCTGGCAGATCCCGTGCGACCTGCAGGAACATCCGGGGTACAGAGCACGGAGAGAGCTGGGGGAGCAAGGCAGAGAGGAGTCGGTAGAAGACAGAAAGACCACCTACCTGCCTGCAACTTGATTTAAGAATTATGGAGGCTACTGTGCTTTTGGGAACCTTCAATGCAGCAGAAATTTTTTTGTAGGCTTCCCCTGCTCTGTGCCTCGACACAATCCTGTCTCTGAGCTCTGCAGGCAGTTTCCTCGACCTCATGGCTTGGTTTTTGCTCTGATATACATTGTCAGCTGTGAGACCTTATATAGACAGGTGTGTGCCTTTCCAAATCATGTCCAATCAATTGAATTTACCATAGGTGGACTCCAATCAAGGTGTAGAAACATCTCAAAGATGATCAAGAGAAATGGGAGGCACCTGAGCTAAATTTCAAGTGTCATAGCAAAGGGTCTGAATACTTATGTCAATGTGATATTTCAGTTTTTTATTTTTAATAAATTTGCAAAGGTTTCTAAAATTCTGTTTTCTCTTTGTCATTATGGGGTATTGAGTGCAGATTGATGAAGGAAAAAATGAATTTAAACGATTTCAGCATAATGCTGCAACATAACAAAATGTGAAAAAAGTGAAGGGGTCTGAATACTTTCTGAATGCACTGTATGTAGTGCCATTATCCATTTTTCGGTGTGATATTGTTGATGGATTAACAATATTTTCTGATACAAGTAGGTATGTTTCGGTATAAAAATGAAAACAAAAACAACTAGAACGCCACTCAGTAGAGCGCATACTCCCGCCGTGGGTCAAGTTGGAATAATACGTTTTGTTTAACATCCCCTCTCCCCAAAACAATAAATGAAAAAGAAAGTAAGCCCTAACTGTCAGAGAATTTATTTGGATATATCTCGGAATTAGAGGAGAAAAACATCATTTAAGAATCAGAATAAAAGCTTTTATGCAGTAAAACAGGAAAAAAATTCTCAAAAAAATTCCCCCCAAAAATTCCTGGATCCGGAATAATATCCTGAGCTTCACCAAAAACTAATCAATTATTCCTTATCCCAAGGGCAATCATCCCACCAACTTTCATCCAAATCCGTTCAGAACTTTTCCAGATATCTTGTTCACAACATACGAACACACATACGCACACGGACGGACACGATCCAATGCATTACTCTCTGGCGGGAGTAAAAAAAACAGACGCTCTGTTTCTCTCTGCCCTGTGCAGTATTGTTACTTTGCCATCTTTGTTGAATGTGCGTGACCAGCTTTATTTCATTCACTTTCGGTAGTGTTTTTATTTTCATCTTGATACAGTATGAGTAGCAAACAATCGTCAAGCGAGGCTGGTGCATCTGTGAACAAGAGCAGACGCAGTGTAATCACCTTGCAGACTAAAGTAGATATGTTGAAGAGGTTCGATGCTGATGATCGTGCATGTAGCGGCCGTTATTGGGATACCCATGACTACTGTGTGGACAATCAGGGCAAACAAGGACAAGGTGAGATCCGCTTGGCAGTGCAATACGCCACTGGGTTCTTCCAGGAATGTAGTTTGGTGATTGAGAATATGGAAACGTTTATTAATTATCAGTCTGGATCGAATACCCAGACCAACATCATGTGCCAATAAGTGCTTGTGATCCAGGCTAAAGTCCGCAGTTTATTTAATGACCTGAAGGGCGAACGAGGTGAGTCAAGTCAAAGTGAAAACCCAATGTCTTCTTCTTTCATATGCACCAATTTTGGGCAAGGTCTAAACTTGTCTCTTTGCTCAGATCAATTATAACACCTCACGACATGACAACCCATCGTCATTGATGCAAACCTCAATAAAGTCCTGTCAATAATACGACAAACTCTGCAATGCATCTGAGTCTCCTTTTAATGAACAGATCAGTTATTAACGCACAGGTTGTAAACCTGGTGCGTTATAGCGTTTGCCTGGGAATTTCGGGCGCTCAAAAGTGAAGCTAGTTTCTGTCACCCATTTCTGTCGCTCATTTCTGTCGCTCATTTCTGTCGCTCAGATGTGTAAACATGACGTCATCAAATCTATATTTATAGGATAGGTTATAGGAGATATATATGTTATAGGATAGGAATATAGGACCCAAATGACCCAGAGGACCCAAATGACCCAGAGGACCCAAATGACCCAGAGGACCCAAATGACCCAGAGGACCAAAATGACCCAGAGGACCCAAATGACCCAGAGGACCCAAATGACCCAGAGGACCCAAATGACCCAGAGGACCCAAATGACCCAGAGGACCCAAATGACCCAGAGGACCCAAATGACCCAGAGGACCCAAATGACCCAGAGGACCCAAATGACCCAGAGGACCCAAATGACCCAGAGGACCCAAATGACCCAAATGACCCAGAGGACCCAAATGACCCAGAGGACCCAAATGACCCAAATGACCCAGAGGACCCAAATGACCCAGAGGACCCAAATGACCCAAATGACCCAGAGGACCCAGAGGACCCAAATGACCCAGAGGACCCAAATGACCCAGAGGACCCAAATGACCCAGAGGACCCAAATGACCCAGAGGACCCAAATGACCCAGAGGACCCAAATGACCCAGAGGACCCAAATGACCCAGAGGACCCAGAGGACCCAGAGGACCCAAATGACCCAGAGGACCCAAATGACCCAGAGGACCCAAATGACCCAGAGGACCCAAATGACCCAGAGGACCCAAATGACCCAGAGGACCCAGAGGACCCAAATGACCCAGAGGACCCAAATGACCCAGAGGACCCAAATGACCCAGAGGACCCAAATGACCCAGAGGACCCAAATGACCCAGAGGACCCAAATGACCCAGAGGACCCAAATGACCCAGAGGACCCAAATGACCCAGAGGACCCAAATGACCCAGAGGACCCAAATGACCCAGAGGACCCAAATGACCCAGAGGACCCAAATGACCCAGAGGACCCAAATGACCCAAATGACCCAGAGGACCCAAATGACCCAGAGGACCCAAATGACCCAGAGGACCCAGAGGACCCAAATGACCCAGAGGACCCAAATGACCCAGAGGACCCAGAGGACCCAGAGGACCCAAATGACCCAGAGGACCCAAATGACCCAAATGACCCAAATGACCCAAATGACCCAGAGGACCCAAATGACCCAGAGGACCCAAATGACCCAGAGGACCCAAATGACCCAAAGGACCCAAATGACCCAGAGGACCCAAATGACCCAGAGGACCCAAATGACCCAGAGGACCCAAATGACCCAGAGGACCCAAATGACCCAAATGACCCAGAGGACCCAAATGACCCAGAGGACCCAAATGACCCAGAGGACCCAAATGACCCAGAGGACCCAAATTCTATGTATGTTTCTATGATGATGTATGTTTTGGTGAAAGTACATAATGTGAATACTAGTAGCAATTTTACAAAAACCATGGCATAATTTCAAATCTTGACCCGAGATGATAATTATGCTACATCATAATTTCCATGTGCCAACCTGGGCGGAATCCAAGTGGATTCACTTGACTTGTTTTGACTGATCCTACCTTAAAAAGAAGCATAGGCCTTCCAGCACCCCCAAACCTCCTCCTCTCCCCTTCAAAAGGCTTCCATTAGCATTTGAGACTGGGCGAGCATGACATCCCGCTGTGGCATTGCTCGTGGCACAGCGTTCACCAGCATACGACCTTTCTTGGCAGAATATCTCATAATATAAGGCAATACACAGTTTAGGATAACAGCACTCCAGACACAGAAACGGGTTCACGCACCATTTCTCAAAGCCATATGTGCTTCTGCAGTACATTCATTGTAACTGGTTGATGGTGCATTTTACCTTCCCATTTCTTCCATGCAGACACATTGCTACAGTACGGTCCTGCTCCAAGACTCGTTAGCTTTCACCAGGTCCACTGCTCAAAGATTCTCCAAAATCCAATCCTTGCGGCAGGCTTCTCCTTCCATAATTTTATAACCCGTGTTCATAAAAGTACGATTGTGAAAAATGAACCACAGCCTCGTGCCACATGGCACCAGCACAAGTCGCCTACGCTAAACGATGCTGTATTAATATGGGTCCAATTTGACTGACACTTCTGGCATATGTACGGATGAAGTACCTGTGCTGATTTGAGGAGGAAGAAGAAGAATAGTAACAAAACGAAGCTGCTGCTGTTTGCTTGCAAGTTAGTACCGGTGAGATTCTTTCTGTGACAGAAGTTCTCTACGCTGGCTTGAAGTCGTGGAATTATTTCGTTTCGCAATGACTTCATGAGGCTGCTGCCAGAAAAGTTTCATTTCTCTCTGCAGTATTGACAGAGCTGAATCAATTACTGTTGAATTGGCCTTCTGATGCAGGAATGTTTTTTTCCCCTTCATATTGGTTTAGCCAATTGTTTTGCTTGGTCTTGCTCTTGTGCTGTTCACTGTAACCAGTGCTAATTTGTCATTATGATGTGACTACTACTAATACTAACACTACTATAACTGCCTCAATTACTCCCACCGTGAGGTTGGCCAGGGCAAGATTTTGGCCGAAATATTTCATGAACCGGCTAGCTAGGCGTGCAAATGGCGGGAATTTATAATCGGTTCCAGGTCCTTTCATGTTAAAGATAACTTGCCTGAGACCATGGAATCTTTAACATCTAATTATTGCGAGGAGACTGGACATTGAACACAGCTTAATGTCCATCCAATAGACAGCACACTTTATGATGCAACACCCTAACAGCAAAGCACCAACACAACAGTTTATAGTTGGGCCAAGCATTGAATCCAGACTCGGCAACTCAAAAATAAGTGTGCTACTTTTGAAACATCCTGGTGTGACTGATCACAATTCTTGCTGTTGTTCATTGCACCAGCTTTGTCCTCGGGCATTACTCGACTGTCCTCCACAATAACCTATTCTATCCATGCAAATAAATTGTATAAATTATGTTCCTATGAATGTTTGGGGCTCTTCCATCAACAAGCAGCTTCACAGCCATGTTTAGAGCTTTAACCAAACTCTCACTATTTGAGGCTCCAGAAAGAGTGAAGAGGAGTAAGTGAATAAAGACCATTTGATGTAGGATGTTTGGTATAGTACACCCAACCCCTACGAGAGTGACGGGAAGGGTCATGTTATTATATATACCCTCTGGTTATATACCCTCTGGGGTATATAGATTACAGTAGATCTAGGCTCGGATCTGTTAGTCTGTGGCGGACGCAATAATCATATAATGCCTCAAGCATAATGCTGGGTTTCCTCCCTTTCAGTTTAGTGTTAAACAGCAGTAGCATGTTTAAAAAGGTAATCTATGTGTTTGTGCTTTATTATATTTTTTTACTCTGGTAGGGGTGCCTCACGAAACGCTATAAGCTATTTATACATGTTAACACAGCGTTTCTCAAAGGAGGGAAAACCCTTTTGGGAGATGCGATATTATTGGTATTACTATTAATATTGTTTTGTAATAACATTAATATTATGCTATTATCTGAAATCATTAATGGTAAGCCTGGAGTTGGCTTAACGGTCAAAGTGGCTTGCTTATGATCTTAGGGTCTTGAGTTTGAGCCTCTGTTGTTCCGTTAAATACCACCTGCTGGGTTGAGTCAGCTTGTTGTCCTTCCAAGGTCAGCAAACTGACTACCAGCTTACTGGTAACATGGGCACGACATCAGCGGCACAGCCACACAGCAGTCTAAAGCAAAGATCGTAGAGCGGAGCAAGATAGGCCACTCGTGCGCAACCGCGTTCAATTCGGTGAAGTACGCAATGGAGCAGAATGGCGTCCATTTTAGCAAGCAAGCGGAATTCGGGCTGCTTCACTGGAAGATTTACTTCACTAGAAAAAAAGAAAAGTTATGTATCATTGGCAAATGTACTTTTAAACGCTTGCCTGCAATGATTTTTCACACGTTTTACAGGTGGAAATTAAACTTACAGTACCCATGCTGACCATTGCATCTCATGACAATTTACGAAAAGATATGAATAGATTATTTTCAATTATTTGCACTACATTAAGTCGGTATTAGATGCACAGATGTCCATGTATTGAAACATTTCAGTGTTCACAGACATTTCAATGTCTTGCACAATTTTAAATCCTATCCCAACAATGTACTTGTATGTAATGCATCATGACCTTCTTTGTACTTCTCTCCTGACAAGGTGGAGAGGTTTCTGTCAAACCTCGACTCTGATTCTGCAACTGGACCAGACGGCATCAGCCCACGGGTCCTAAAATCCTGCTCTGCCGCTCTATCTCACCCTCTCTCTGTTCTTTTCACCCTCTCTTTTGCTCAAGGTCATCTGCCAGCATCTTGGAAATCAGCAAACATTACCACATTACACAAAAAAGGTGCAAAAACAGATCCTTGCAACTACAGACCAATCAGCCTGCTTCCAATTATCAGCAAAGTCATGGAATCCATCATTGCTTCAGATATCAAATCCTTCCTCTTCTCAAATGGCTTGATCTCCGATCATCAATTTGGATTGAGACCAGGTCACTCTACTCTGGACATGTTGCTTCTGCTGTCTCAACAATGGATGGAGGTCCTCAATGCCAAACAGGAAATCAGACCTGTCTCACTTGACATATCACGTGCCTTCGATACGGTCTGGCACCCAGCTCTGCTCACCAAACTCTCCTCCCTGGTATCCATGGAAACCTCCACTCATGGCTTGTGGACTTCATCTCTGGTCGAAGGCAACGTGTGGCCCTGAATGGATTTCTCTCATCTCCCCTTCCTGTTCTGGCTGGAGTTCCCCAAGGTAGTGTTCTGGGCCCTGTGCTATTTCTGGTCTTTATCAATGATCTCTCCGACTCTCTGGAAAATCCTCTCTATCTCTTTGCTGATGACTCCACTATCTGCCGCTCCATTCCTCATCCCTCAGATCAGCAGTCTGCAGCCTCCTCACTCTCTGCAGACCTGGAAAAAATCACAGACTGGTCAAACAAGTGGAACATGTCTTTCAATCCTGACAAATCGCACACTCTTACAATGTCTCTCCGAAAGGACCGAATGGAAAACCCTCCCATCTACTTTCTCAACAATCCTCTCCAAGAAGTTCTGTCACTCAAGCTTTTGGGTCTCACTATCTGCCATGATCTTTCTTGGGAAAACCACATTTCCAAGCTGGCCTCCAAAGCCAGTTGCCGACTGGGCATCCTCCGTCGTGTGAAGTCCTTCCTTGGCACACCTGAGCTCCTCACCACATACAAGGCTTTCATCCGCAGCTCAATGGAATACTGTTCCCCCCTCTGGGCTGGTGCTCCTGCCTTACACCTAGCTTGGCTTCACGCTGTTGAAACCAAAGCTTTCAGAATCATTGGCATCTCCTGCGATGAAGCTAACTCCGAGGGCCTTTCACTCACTCACAGCAGGTAGGTTGGTGGTCTTTCTGTCTTCTCCCGACTCCTCTCCGGCCTTGCTGCCCCAGCTCTCTCTGTGCTCTGTCCCCCAAATATTCCTCCAGGTCGCACAAGATCTGCCAGCAACCCTCTTATTGGTAAACTGCCAAAATCTAGGCTCTCTGCTCACCTTCACTCTTTCATTCCCCTTTTCTCCTGCCTCTGGAACAAACTCCCTCACTCTCTTCAATCCCACTCCTCCCTCCAGGTCTTTAAAACAGCTGTTCACCACCATCTCTTATCTTCCCCCATCCAAAACCTTGATCTTTTCTACCCCCGCTAATTTCACCCCAGATCCACTTTTTGGAAATTCCAACTTCTTTCCTGGAAGTCCTTGCAGTGTTCATATGTTTTATACCTCTCCCACCTCCCCCAAAGCCCTCGCCCTCCCACATTTCTCCCTTTGTCCCTGCTCTCAAATGTTGTGTTTGTGTCCTTCCCCCTCTCTCCCCATCTTGTCTGCCGCTCCCCTTTTTTTTGTGTTTTGTGTGTCGTTTGACTTTTTGTTTGATTAATGTTAGCTCTTTCACGAGCTTCGATGTTGTATACAAAAAAAAAAAAAAAAAAAATGACAGCAGAAGTGAATGATATGTTTATTTTCCTTTGTTTTGCTGCAGAGCCATGTGCTTGAATGAACATTAGATTCTATAAAGGTCTGCAATATATGTTACTAGCGGGGTCACCCATGGGAATCCCACGGGCATGTATGTGTGTGACATTTCGACATATTGAGTTAGATGCTGCACCTGCACATTCAGTTATATAAAATGGTTACTGGTAATTGATCACATCCACAAATGATGTAATCCACACAATTTATGTACTTTACATAACGTTAATACGGTTCCACGGGCGAGTGAGGCGTGCTTCGAGCTCTCCACGGCATCGAAGTTTGAGTGTTTTCCCATTCTTGTCTTTGTCAAATTTCCACTGGTTATTTTGCTGTGTACGTGTTATTGTGTGTTTCTAGTTGGTGTTGGTTTGTGGTTCGTGCAAAGTTGTGTGTAGTTAATCGTTTTCTGGGTCGTACCTCGTGCGCGGCCTGGTGACTTGGGGCTTCCCTCCCCCCATCGGTGTTTTGTCGGTTTGGGTTATTTCCTTCGCTGTATTGCTTGTTTCTTTTATTTTGTTTTCTCCCCCTCACCTCACCTCCCGAGACAAAGAATTCTATATTGATTCTTTCTCTCCTCCCGGACACGTGCTTGTTCGCTCTCCTTCTCGTCTCGGCTTGTGCCCCGCCCCCTGTATCTCGTTTTCTGACGCCTCTGCTCCTTCTTTCTCAAATCCACGTTCTCGCTTGGAGACTTTTCCCGGATTGTTTTTCATGGTTTTCATGGTTCTGTTTGGATATTGTTGGAATATGTTTAAACCGCAGCCGTGATGCTGACGCCCCCCCCCCCACCCCCCCCCCCCCCCCCCCCCCAGAATTTCCATGTTTTAAACGTTTCCCAGTGTGTACCCTGGTCAGAATAGGTACACCGTATCCCTGCGTGTCGTAAGAGACGACTAAGAGGGTTGGCGTCAGGAAGGGCATCCGGCCATAAAAACATTGCCTCAAAAAGAGAACCATGACAATTACAACTACATATGGGCAGGGTGCAGCCCGAAGTGGAGATCGGTTTCTGAGGTTTGGGTCATGGAATGTAGGGACAATGACAGGGAGATCAGGAGAAGTGGTGGAAGTATTGGTCAGAAGAAGAGTAGACATATGTTGTGTGCAAGAGACGAGATGGAAGGGAAGTGGTGTGAGAATGGTGAAGGGTAGGCAGGGACAGAAATACAAGTTTGTGTGGCAAGGGTGCCCGGAGGGCATGAATGGTGTTGGTGTCCTGTTTTCTGAGGAGTTTGTAGACAGTGTGGTGAGTGTGACTAGAGTGAGTGATAGGTTGATGATAGTGAAAATGATGATTGGAAAGCTCTTGGTGAACGTCATCTCGGGATATGCTCCGCAGGTTGGTCGAAGCAATGAAGAGAAGGACAAGTTCTGGTGTGCGATGGAGAAGCTGATGGAAAACGTGAAAGATGAGGAAGTTGTTGTGGTAGGAGGAGACCTAAATGGACATGTGGGAAGGAGTATGGATGGTTTTGAGGGAGTTCATGGGGGTTACGGATATGGTGTGAGAAATGGAGAAGGTGAAAGGATTTTGGAGTTTGCTGATGGAGCTGATTTGTTGATTTGTAATACTCAGTTCCAGAAAGAGGACAATAAGCTTGTTACATACACGTCGGGTGGGTCGACGACAACCGTTGACTACCTGATGGTGCGTAGGCGAGATAGGGGGCACCTCCGGGACACAAAGGTGATCCCGGGGGAGGAGGCTGTTTCACAGCACCACTTGGTTGTCTGCGACATAAGGGTGAAAGGTGCGAGGAGAGCTCGGCGGTTGAAGTACCAACCGAGAATGAAGGTGTGGAGGTTGAAAGAGGTGACAGTAAGGGAGGCATTAAAAGAGAGGCTGAGTAGGGTAGAGGATGATGTGGTTGAGCTTGAAAGTGGTTGGATGTCAATGAAAGCTAGTCTGTTGGGAGCCGTTGGTGAGGTATGTGGATGAACAAAAGGACCACCGAGGCACTCAGAAACATGGTGGTGGGATGTTGAAGTTGGAAAGAGGATTGACGAGAAGAGGAAGAAGTTCAAAGAGTGGCAGAAGGCGAAGGGTACGGGAGCAGAAACAGCAGAGCATTAAAGTTATAAGGCAGCCAGGAAGGCTGCAAAGAAAGAGGTAACAAAGGCGCAGGAGGCATGTAGGAAAATGTTCGGAGAACGCTTGGATTCAGAAGAGGGTCAGAAAGCAGTATTCAGGATTGCAAAGCACATAGCGAAAGAGAGGTGTGATGTGATGGGGGTGAGTTGCTTGAAGGATGAAGTGGGACAAATCATTGTCGACCCAGATGGAATTAAAGGAAGATGGAAAAGATATATGAAAATGCTGTTGAATACAGAGAATGAATGGGATGGCAACATAGAGAGTAACCCAGTTTTAGGACAGGCAGAGAAGATAACTGAGAAGGAAGTTGAGGAAGCGATAAAAGCAATGAAGAGTGGAAAAGCGGGAGGGCCGACGGGAGTTGTGGGAGATATGTTGAAGGCAGCAGGAAGTTGGGGTGTGAAGAGAATGACAGAGATCTGTAATCTGGTGGTGAAAGAAGGCCGCATTCCAGTGGATTGGGAACTGAGTACCCTCGTCCCTCTATACAAGGGGAAAGGTGACCCTCTGGAGTGTGGCCCGTACCGAGCGATAAAGTTATTGGAGCATGGAATGAAGGTATTGGAAAGGGTGTTGGAGAGGAGGATAAGGAAGAAAGTGAAGATTGACGAAATGCAGTTTGGATTTATGCCAGGAAGAGGAACGACAGATGCGCTTTTCATTGTGAGGCATTTGCAGGAGAAGTACATGGATAAGAGGAAGAAGTTTTTTTTTGTGTTTGTTGATCTGGAGAAAGCATTCGATAGGGTTCCACGCAAAGTATTGACATGGGCATTGAGGAAGTTAGGAGTGGAGGAATGGTTGATCAGAGTAGTGATGGCAATGTACAAAAGAGCACGCACAGCTGTAAGGACGAAGGACGGGAACAGTGGTGAGTTTGAGGTGAAGGTGGGAGTGCATCAGGGGTCGGTACTAAGTCCACTACTATTTGTAGCTGTGATGGAGGTGCTGGCTCAGAACGTAAAGGAGGGTTTACCGTGGGAGTTGTTGTATGCAGATGATCTGGTGTTGATTGCGGAAAGTATGGATGGACTGAAGGAAAAGATGAACACGTGGAAGGAATGTATGGAGACAAAAGGTCTGAAGGTGAATATCGGAAAGACGAAGGTGATGGCAAGTGGTAAAGCATGTGGTGAGGTGGAAAGAACTGGGAAGTGGCCGTGTGCTGTGTGCAGGAAGGGTGTCGGAGTGAACTCCATTCAATGTACAATGTGTGCTGAGTGGGTTCATCAAAAATGTCGTGGTCTGAGAGGGTCATTTACCAGTGTGGCAGCTACATTCAAATGTAAGGTGTGCACAGTGGGAGCTGCAGATGGAGGAAATGTTGAGTTGGATCTTGGAGACGGCGTGAAGCTGGAAGGTGTGAAAACATTTTGCTACCTCGGAGACATGCTGAATGGAGAAGGTGGATCAGACTCGGCAACGGTTGCTCGAGTGAGATGTGCATGGAAGAAGTTTCGGGAACTGAGTGGCGTGCTGATGAGGAGGAGAGTGTCGCTGAAGCTGAAGGGAAAGGTGTATGCTGCATGTGTGAGAAGTGTTATGATTTATGGGAGCGAGACATGGGTAATGAACGTAGAGCAGCAACGAAGGCTGGAAAGGGTGGAAATGCGAATGGTTCGGTGGATGTGCGGAGTATCGTTGAGAGAGAGGAAGACAAATGATGAATTGCGAAAGATGATGCGAATATTGCCTGTGATTGATGCTGTGAAGAGGAACAGGTTGAGATGGTTTGGTCATGTATTGAGGAAGGATGAAAGTGACTGGTTGAGAAGAGTGATGGAAGTTAATGTAGAAGGAAGTAGAGGACGGGGAAGACCGAGAAAGACTTGGCTAAAGATGGTGGAAGAAGAAATGCGGGCAAGGGGGTTAACAAGGGGAGATGCAGAAAATAGGGCAAAATGGAGAAGATTGTCATGGGGACCGCAAGGCTAACCCCAGCTCTAGCAGGGAAAATGGCCTTAAAATGCATGTTGTTGTTGTTGTTGTACATAACGTTAATAGGAATACATGCCCGTGTAGATGGGAAATACAGTTTGTTTGAAATAAATCGCAAATATCAGAAGAAAGTTTTTAAAATTTAGAACTATTCTCACTCAGAGTTAAACATCACTGTAATATTATGCGGTTGCTTCAACGTTTTCGGTGAATTATATGTCATCATTGATAAACTCAAATCCCTGGTGTTGGGCTAACGGCTAGGGTGCCGGCTTAGGATCCTAGGATCCTGGGTTCGAATCCCGGTCGATCGCTGAATTAACGCCAGGGGGGTTGACTCAGCCTGTCATCCTTCCGAGGTCGGCAAATTGAGTACCAGTTCACTGGTAATTCCCTGTTTGTCGTTAAAGGCGGCAAAAAGGGTTGGCGTCAGGAAGGGCATCCGGCCGTAAAACATTGCTTCAAAAAGGGGACCAAAAAACAACAACAACCATGGTTCCCGAAAAAGGCCAACCCCCGCTTGCGGGGAAAAATGGCCTCTAAAGGTGGTTATATGTCATCATTGTGAGATTTTTTTTGGAATTTTATTTTTTGAAATGAGATTTTTATATTAAAAAAAACGGCAAAAAAGCATCAGAACAGCTGTGAAACAGCATCAAAACAGCAGTGAAAAAGCATCAAAACAGCAGTGAAAAAGCATCAGAACAGCAGTGAAAAAACAGCAGTGAAAAAGCATCAAAACAGCAGTAAAAAGCATCAAAACAGCAACAATGGTCCGGTGATTTTTCAATCACCGCAACTAAATGTGTCGGAGTAATTAACTATTTTCCTTCGTGCCCTCCTTTTGTTGCCTGAATGGTGTCACTGCAGGACCTAAACAACATTACGGGTGAAGATTCCACTGTGGCCATCAATTTTTCCCTGTTGGCCATTACTGACTACCTTTACCTTGACATCCTCAAATCGTTTAGCACGCGACAATGCAACATATAATTGGCCATGGCTGAAGACGGGTTCTGGTAAGTAAATCCCAACTTTGTGTAATGTTTGACCTTGACTCTTGTTTATTGAGAAAGAGAATGCCACACGAACTGGAAATTGATGGCGTTTGAGTACGAATGGTAGTGTTGTATCGGAAGGTGCAATACTAATCCTGGGTATAAATGTGCGTGTTCCTTTGTGACTGCCAGAAATTATTTATCCGTCTATTATGTTTGGCAACAATCTTTTAACAACCAATCTTGCACCATTGCACAGTCCCTGTTTCGGATCAAAGTTACGGAGTAACATGATGACAGCACCATCTTTGAGACGAAGTTTGTGCAATGGCATTCCAGAAGGAGTTAATTGATTTAGGAATTCCAAAGGATCATTTAGTGCCTCTTCAGGGTCATCACAGACAATGGAATCAGCGCTGAAGTACGTCTTTTCTTCCCCAGGAAATGCATCCAGTATCTCATCGTTGATCACAAATGTGGATTCATTCTTTGGACACAACACGGCTCGTTGTGCCAGCGCATCATAGTTTGAATGGATTTCGTTCAAATTACCGAAAACAGCCTCTGCTAAAGAAATGTTGTCTTCTACACAGATACGATCAGGCAGTCGTATTAAATCTGAGTCAGGAATTGTTTCCACAGTCCCATTTCCAACCGACAGTAACCATTTTGAGAATTCTTCGTCCTCATTAGCTCTCATGTTTGATGTTAAGTTCAGCTGTTTGAACTTTGGCCACAACTTGCTACGCTTGATGCATGTGGCGATGATTGCTGCAGGTGCAGCGCGAGGTACAACGGGCAAATCCTGCCTGAAGTCCCCACCAAGAAGTAAGACCTTTCCACCAAAAGGAATGTTGTTGCTGGTTACATCCCGGAGACATCGATCAACAGCCGCTAAAGCATATGCTGGAGCCATGGGTGCTTCATCCCAAATGAATAGGTGGGCCTTCCTTAGAGCATCTGCATCTTTACTCGTAGGTGATATGTTGCATGTGGAGTTTTCCAAAATGGGCACTGGCAATTTAAATCGATGGTGCGATGTACGGCCCCCTGCTAGCAATGTTGCTGCAATGCCCGAGTACGCCATTGGAAGAACCAAACGACACTGGCCTCGCAAGATGTGCAGAAGCGTATTATAGAGAAAGGTCTTGCCACTTCCGCTCGGTCCATCAACGAAAAACAACCGGTTGCCTGTGTACTGGTCCCTACAATGAACGCCCTTTAGGACCTCATCTACAATTTTGATTTGGTCATCATTTAGTAGTTGTCTGTTGTTTTCACCTTTTTCATGTTCATCTCCCGGTACATACTGATAAATCATTGCTCGAAAGATCTTCAACAGTGTCTGGAGGTACTGGTAACTGAAATGCTTCAAAGGTCTGTCCATGTCTCAGGAGGAAGGACTATTTCTCGCAATGCCATGAAAATACTCTGTTCCAAGATATGGCCGCTGTGCACAAAATCTTCGCAAAGGTCGTTTTTATATTTTTCCCACAATGCTGACGTGTCTGTTGGTGTGCAGAATATGCATAGGGTTGCAAAAAGAGATCTCAATTGTTGTGGCATGGCAAAGATAACTCCATCAGCTAAGGACCTGTCCCATTCTGTATCATCTTCTGTTAAATGTAATTTCCTGGCTGCATCCTTGTATGTTTCACAAACTGCTCCATCTACGGTTCTGAGATCTTCAAATGATGTTTTACCAGGGCAGTGCAGCAGGAGTACACGAAGATGAAAGCGCTCAATATCCATAGGGCTTGCCGAAACCATGCGTCCGATAACCTTGTTGCCGCCCCGGCGTCGAAGTTTCCATGTCTTTCGTCCATCTTCAAATACGTAATATTTTGGAATGTCATGGTACAGATAACTTCGTGCCTCAGGGTCTCTCTGGTTAACTGAAACCAAGCTGTAAGTGTTGTACCCCTATGTCGTACAATGGCTTCTTCCTCGTTACCATCCCTGAACACAACAGTCTGCAATTCAGGTAAGTGTACTGCAAGTCTGGTGATGGAATGGGACTGTGCATTTCAAATTCCATCAATCTCCATGCTGCCTCTGGGGCACTGACATATCTGCAGTCCAAATATGTCTTTATTTCGTCCACCTCCACTCTCCCGCGCTCTCGAATTTCGATGCTGGCACAGTCATGCCCCTTGTACACATATTTAAATAAGTACTTTATACTCTTTATGCTTGCGCAAACCTCAATGTTGATGTGTGCTCTGTACTTCTTCAGTAAATAAGCATTGAATGGGACCACAAATTGGCAATCAACATCGGTTCCATGAACGGTTATGGTGGGTCCATTAGGGGGACGCTTGTAAAGGGCATAGCCATATATGCTCGCAAGTGTCTCTGCAGCATACGCTTTTGGAAAGCCTTTACTGCACACTCCATCTTTCACACAAATCGAATGGCGATTTAAAGTGCCACACGGACCATGTATCATGTGAGACTTCACCAAGGAATGGATCTCTGGTGACTCATTTGAATTAGGAATTTGTGCGGAAACAATTCTGTCAATGTCTTCGGCGGTACAAATTTTATCTTCTTGGCACAGCATGAGTAATATGTGGGCATGCGGTAGGCCACGCTTCTGATACTCGACGACGTAGAGAAATGCACGTACTTTGCCCAACACGTGCTTCTTCGTTATATCGTCGATTAACTCTTTTAATTTCAGATGAAACACGCGTGCCACTAAATCTGGTCTGCCTTCAGCTCGTTGGTGTTGTCCGATGTTTTCTTGTATCTCTGTCCATTTTGGATTACACGTGAACGTGATGAAAAGATCTGGTTTTCCGAATTTGCGAACAATGGCCATAGCATCTTGGTAGTTCTGCTGCATAGCTCTTGGACTCCCTGCAAAACTCGACGGCAAAATGACGATACGACCGACAGGACGTTGGTTATCAGCAGCAACGTTCTGGACGTGGTCCAGTAGTTCTCTGTATTCCATGGCTCTAAGGGTTTCCTGATTTTGTTTGAAGTATTGCAGTCGATTTGCTTCTGCCTTGCAATATCCGTCGACAACATACTGCTGGAACAATTTCCCCGAATAATGGATAGTGCTGAATTCATTTCGAATAGCCAGTCGGTAGGCATAGAATTCACGATGAGTTACCTTGTTTCGAACCGCAGTCTGTCGCTGGTGAGGCATGTGTATCATCCATCCAGGCTCGCCATGTGGAAAGAGAATGGGATATGTCATGGGATCAATGTGAGAGGAAAGTGGAGAGAGATTGTGTAAGCCCTGGTCATGCAAATGAACCTGGAAATCCCTGTTTGCAGGTGGTTCACCATCTTGTCCACTAACGAAGACAGCAGCAATTTCATCAGCAGTTGGTATGTTGTAACGTCTTTGGTCATCTGCACACAGTCGACGAAAATGCATTTCCAAGGTAGAAGGGAGGCGATCTTCAAGGACAGCTTTCCTGATTTCTTCCTGTTCACGCTCGAACATAGTCTTGTAACATGTGACATAAGGATTAACGTCAGATAGTATGTTGTGCAGTTCTGCCATCAATTCTTGCAAACATCTGTGATTCTCAGGTCGATTCATACGTTCCTTTGTAGCTTGAGCTGTATCCAAAATAAATAATTGTGCAAATTGTGCCTGTTCATGTACATGTGATGGATGTAATGGACCACAGCGATGGTAAATTTGACCATGGATTTTGAAACAGTACGGTCCATTTCCTGGAGGAGATGAGATCTGAGCACCCATTGATGCAAAAGCTAATGCCGAATTGTAATTCCGGATATTGTCTCGGAAGTTGCGACATTTTCCATCGTCACCCTGATAAAGTTGTTGCAGTCGAGCAGGTACGGCAAATAGTGGAGGCAATTTAACTTTTCCCTTGGAACAACACAGTGTAAATCCATCCCCTTGTCCTGTTGATTCATTTGTGAAATGGTGTGCAGAACAGTACACACATGGTGACGTCATTGGACCGCAATTATGCTCTTGAACAATATTATCGGATACTTCGGCCGGATTCATTATGGCTGCAGTTGTATATGTTTGCTGAGCACTCCAACGTCTTTGTTGCTCAGCATGCCGTGCGAGTCTGTGTTGGCGTTCATCGACGGTCTCATTCTCACACCTCATCGTTGTTGCAGCAGCATCCTGTGCGAGTCTGTGTTCATGTTCCTCGACTGTCTCGTTCTCCCTCCTCATCGTTGTTGCAGCAGCATCCTGTGCGAGTCTGTGTTCACGTTCGTCGAGGGTCTCGTTCTCCCTCCTCATCGTTGTTGCAGCAGCATCCTGTGCGAGTCTGTGTTCACGTTCCTCAACTGTCTCGTTCTCCCTCCTCATCGTTGTTGCAGCAGCATCCTGTGCGAGTCTGTGTTCACGTTCCTCAACTGTCTCGTTCTCCTGTCTCATTCGTTTTCTTGCTGCAACCTGTTCAAGTCTGCATTGACGTTCGTCGACGGCCTCGTTCTCCCGTCTCATTCGTTTTCTTGCTGCATCCTGTTCAAGTCTGCATTGACGTTCGACGACGGACTCGTTCGCCCTTCTCATTCGTTTTCTTGCTGCATCCTGTTCAAGTCTGCGTTCTTCATCGACTGTGTCATTCATTTTGGAAATGGAAGTTTCCACGCAACGCATGAATTGTCACGAGTCAAGAGGAAGTGTCTCGTCATCATCAAATGACCAATATATTACATTGTGAAAATTAAAGATTTCAAATAAACCTATTTAAAGTGTATGCACAAATAACTAATAAATAAAGAAACAAAGAAATATCTCTCGGTAATTTCCTGAACCATATTTTACTTCTGGCTAATAATGTTGAATGAAATAAAAACGAAGAAATATATGTCGTTTTGTGACGACTGTCATCAAAAGTAAACGGTGAATTCACTCGGTTTATTTGGTTCGGCTCGGTTCACTCGGTTTAAAGAAAAAGCGATAATGTCGACATGTTGCCATCTGTCATGTTGGGCGGTGTATGATACATGTTGGGCGGTGTATGATACATGTTGGGCGGTGTATGATACTTGTTGGCGGTTGGGCGGTGGGTGGTGATATGGTGTATTTTTAAAAATATATCTCTGCATTTTCCCGCGTTGGTGACACCGAGTCGTTCTTCATCGACTGTGTCATTCATTTTGGAAATGGAAGTTTCCACGCAACGCATGAATTGTCACGAGTCAAGAGGAAGTGTCTCGTCATCATCAAATGACAAATATATTACATTGTGAAAATTAAAGATTTCAAATAAACCTATTTAAAGTGTATGCGCAAATAACTAATAAATAAAGAAACGAAGAAATATCTCTCGGTAATTTCCTGAACAATATTTTACTTCCGGCTAATAATGTTGAATGAAATAAAAACGAAGAAATATATGTCGTTTTGTGACGACTGTCATCAAAAGTAAATGGTGAATTCACTCGGTTTATTCGGTTCGGCTCGGTTCACTCAGTTTAAAGAAAAAGCGATAATGTCGACATGTTGCCGTCTGTCATGTTGGGCGGTGTATGATACATGTTGGGCGGTGTATGATACATGTTGGGCGGTGTATGATACATATTGGGTGGTTGTTGGCGGTTGGGCGGTGGGCGGTGATATGGTGTATTTTTAAAAATATATCTCTGCATTTTCCCGCGTTGCTGACACCGAGTCCAAAACCATCGATAAAAATGAAATCAGATGGTGAGTTAGATTGGAGATAAAGGCGTGAGAGAGACTCAATGCCTTTGAAGTTACAGGCCTTTGAGAATTTATTTCGTTCTATAAACGGCAACTTTCATCGGATTTTCTTCCCGTTTTTTTTCAACCGAGTCTAAAACTATGTTAGCGACTGCGAAAAATGAAATGATATATCGAATTTGATTTGAAATAAAACTGGGAGAGAGCAAGACACCACGGGCCTACAAAACAGGCCTCAAAGCTATGCGAGTTAATAAAATGGTGGATATTTGTTTATATGAAGCGAAGCTTCTCCCAGAATGGGTGGAGCTACTCTGCAAACCGAGTAAGCCACACCCCGGACAGACGCCCAACAGACAGACAGAATCATCTACGGCTATTATAATATAGATTACATGCAAATATCATGAAACCATTATTAAATCAGATTAATGATCTTCATTAAACAAGAACTTTAATATCCATATATTTGCATGTAGATCAAATATAGATAAATGTAGGCTCTCGTTCAAATCATACAGATCACAGAGTATGAAAGAAGTTGTCCTAGCAAGCATTATGAGACATGAATCACTCCTTCCAAGCATTTACACTGGATATATTAGTACATGTATATGTACCTCAAAGGGTTAAAGGGATGCTGGTAGAGTGAAATCCATGTTTATGGATTTATGGGCTGTACTATACAAAATGATGATGGTCATAACTCACTGGGAGATGGATAAAACTGCGATGGATGGCGAGATGATGGATAAGATATGATATGATAAGATGGCGATGGATAAGATAATCTGCGAGATGATGGATGGCGAGCGCAAGCTCACTCTGCCTGCCTGCTAAAATGGCCGCCGAGCGCGTCCATTGGATACTTCACTGTTTCGCACGAGTGGGCTATCTTGCTCCGCTCTACGATCTTTGGTCTAAAGGGTTGAAAGGTACATTCCAATAGTACGTAATTAATAGACGTACATAATTAATAGACATATAGTCACATAGCTAAATGGACACTGCTTCACCAACCGTGTTTTTCGGTTTTATATCGTTCGATATATAGTTAGATATTGACAGACTGAATTTTTTTAACTTCCTGTATATGTGCAAACCAGCAACTCTGAGCATATACACCACGTGTGCAACAAAATTAATATAGCTCGAGATTGCATGAATAACAATGATTTTAAACCTCCTCATGCGCTGTCTGCTCCCAAGAGCAAATGAGGTATCATTCAGCATTGTACGTGTTGTAGTTACAACATTTACCCTGATCAGATGCAATCGGGCAACGTGCATACTGTATATATATATATATATATATATATATATATATATATATATATATATATATATATATATATATATATATATATATATATATATATATATATATATATATCGTCAGGTTCACTATGGTAACAAATATAATTTCGTTCAAAATTTTTGGAGATTAGCAAAACTATACATTTTTGGAATATTCAGAGCATGAGGAATCCAAAAATTTATGTTTGCATTTGCATAGAGACCTTTGCAAAAATGACACTCAGGACAGTGATGAAGAGTCAGGTTCACTATGTTAACAAATATAATTTCGTTCAAAATTTTGGGAGATTAGCAAACCTGTACATTTGTGGAATCATCAGAGCATGGAGAATCCGAAAATCAATGTTGGCATTTGCACAGACACCTGCATGGCCGCCATTTTGGATTTTCAAAATGGCCACCATAAAATACATATTTTGCGCCATCTCGGCTTCTAGTCAACCTCGAAACTTGATTAAATATGCTAATCCTATGTTTTCTGGGTCAAGGAATCCAATAAAGGCCTCAAAATAGTGCTCAGGATTATAGAAAAGCAACAAACAAAGGTAATTGAAAACCATTGTCTTTATATTTGTGATATAACTGTATTACATAATACATGATATTGCAAGTCCTTTGAAGTTATAGGTTGTTATAGGAAGTTATAGGTAGTATCAGATTTTTATTTTTATTTTTTGTATACTGAATCGAGGCTCGTGAAAGAGCTAACATTTACTTCACAAACAAATCAACCAGACAAACAAAATACCCAAAAAGAGGGAGCGGAAGACAAGATGGGGAGAGAAGGGGAAGCACACAAATACAACATCCGAGAGCAGGGAGATGTGTGGAAGGGAGAGGGCCCGGGGGGAGGAGGCATGGGAAGGGGTAGGGGGGAGGGAGAAGTATAAAACACAAGGACACCAAGGACTTCCTGGACAGAAGTTGGTATTTCAAAAAAGTGGAATTGGGGTGAAATTAGCGGGGGCAGAAAAGATCAAGGTTTTGGATGGGGGAAGATAAGAGATGGTGGTGAACAGCTGTTTTAAAGACTTGGAGGGTGGAGTGGGATTGAAGAGAGTGAGGGAGTTTGTTCCAGAGGCGGGAGAAAAGAGGAATGAAGGAGTGAAGGTGAGCAGAGAGTCTTGATTTTGGCAGTTTAACCGTAAGAGGGTTGCAGGCAGATCTTGTGCGACCTGTAGGAATATTTGCGGGACAGAGCCCAGAGAGAGCTGGGGGGACAAGGCCAGAGAGGAGTGGGTAGAAGACGGAAAGACCACCAACCTGCCTGCGGTGAGTGAGTGAGAGGCCCTTGGAGTTAGCTTCATCGCGGGAGATTCCAATGATTCTGAATGCTTTGGTTTCAACAGCGTGAAGGCGAGCTAGGTGTGAGGCAGGAGCACCAGCCCAGAGGGGAGAGCAGTATTCCATTGAGCTGCGGATGAAAGCCTTGTATGTGGTGAGGAGCTCAGGTGTGCCAAGGAAGGACTTCGCACGACGGAGGATGCCCAGTCGGCGACTGGCTTTGGAGGCCAGATTTGAAATGTGGTTTTCCCAGGAAAGATCATGGCAGATAGTGAGACCCAAAAGCTTGAGTGACAGAACTTCTTGGAGAGGATTATTCAGAAAGTGGATGGGAGGGTTGTCCAGTCTGTCTTTTCGGAGAGACATCGTAAGAGTGTGAGATTTGTCAGGATTGAAAGACATGTTCCACTTGTTTGCCGTCTGTGATTTTGTCAAGGTCTGCAGAGAGTGAGGAGGCTGCAGATTGCCGATCTGAGGGATGAAGAATGGAGCGACAGAGAGTAGAGTCATCAGCAAAGAGATAGAGAGGATTTTCAAGAGAGTCAGAGAGATCATTGATGAAGACCAGAAAAAGCACAGGGCCCAGAACACTGCCTTGGGGAACTCCAGCCTGAACAGGAAGAGGAGATGAGAGAAACCCATTCAGGGCCACACGTTGACTACAACTAGAGAGGAAGTCCGCCAGCCATGCGTGGAGATTTCCATGGATACCAAAAGAGGAGAGTTTGGTGAGCAGAGCGGGGTGCCAGACCGTATCGAAGGCACGTGATATGTCAAGGGAGACTGCTCTAATTTCCTGTTTGCCATTGAGGACCTCCATCCATTGTTGAGAAAGCAGAAGCAGCATGTCCAGAGTGGAGTGTCCAGGTCTGAAACCAAATTGATGATTAGAGATCAAGCCATTGGAGAAGAGGAAAGATTTCATATCTGAAGCAATGATGGATTCCATGACTTTGCTGATAATTGGGAGAAGGCTGATTGGTCTGTAGTTGCTGGGATCTGTTTTTGCACCTTTTTTGTGCAAAGCGGTGATGTTGGCAGATTTCCAAGCAGATGGAAGATGACCTTGAGCAAAAGAGAGGGTGAAGAGAACAGAGAGAGGGAGTGAAAGAGCGGAAGAACATGATTTTAGGACCCGTGGGCTGATGCCGTCAGGTCAGCATTATGCTTTTGAACTATAACTATCTGCCGTCAGATTGAACTGTAAGTCCTATACACAGGATCTACGAGGTCTATACCGTTCAGGAAGATGCTTTTACAGATCTTCATCACTGTCCTGAGGGTCATTTTTGCAAAGGTGTCTACGCAAATGTAAACATTAATTTTTGCATTCCTCATCCTCTGAATATTCCAAAAATGTGTAGTTTTGCTAATCTCAAAAAATTTTGAACGAAAAAACATAGTGAACATGACTAATCTGTAGATAGCTCTTTAACACATGCAATATGTTGGGCTTGGGGATCGCCAGAAACTTCTGTGCATAGAGATCAAAAGGCATTATACAAGTATAAAACCAAGAGGCTTCCAACCTCTCTGCAGAATAGAAGACTGTACTTTGGCTGCTTTATGTGCCAATGACACCAAAATATTTAGTCTCCCACCAGAATAAACAGTGCAAGGTGGGATACAAGACAGCCTGCTTTGAAAAAGGAGAGCAATCTGTTGTTAACAACAACAACAACAACAACATGCATTTTAAAGGCGATTTTCCCTGCTAGAGCGGCGGTTAGCCTTGCGGTCCCCATGACAATCTTCTCCATTTTGCCCTATTTTCTGCATCTCTCCTTGTTAACCCCCTTGCCCGCATTTCTTCTTCCACCATCTTTAGCCAAGTCTTTCTCGGTCTTCCCCGTCTTCTACTTCCTTCTACATTCATTTCCATCACTCTTCTCAACCAGTCACTTTCATCCTTCCTCAACACATGACCAAACCATCTCAACCTGTTCCTCTTCACAGCATCAATCACAGGCTCTATTCCCATCATCTTTCGCAATTCATCATTTGTCTTCCTCTCTCTCAACGATACTCCGCACATCCGTCGAACCATTCGCATTTCCACCCTTTCCAACCTTCGTTGCTGCTCTACGTTCATTACCCATGTCTCGCTCCCATAAATCATAACACTTCTCACACATGCAGCATACACCTTTCCCTTCAGCTTCAACGACACTCCCCTCATCATCAGCACGCCACTCAATTCCCGAAACTTCTTCCATGCACATCTCACTCGAGCAACCGTTGCCGAGTCTGATCCACCTTCTCCATTCAGCATGTCTCCGAGGTAGCAAAATGTTTTCACACCTTCCAGCTTCACGCCGTCTCCAAGATCCAACTCAACATTTCCTCCATCTGCAGCTCCCTCTGTGCACACCTTACATTTGAATGTAGCTGCCACACTGGTTAATGACCCTCTCAGACCACTACATTTTTGATGAACCCACTCAGCGCACATTGTACACTGAATGGAGTTCACTCCGACACCCTTCCTACACACAGCACAGGGCCACTTCCCAGTTCTTTCCACCTCACCACATGCTTTACCACTTGCCATCACCTTCGTCTTTCCGATATTCACCTTCAGACCTTTTGTCTCCATACATTCCTTCCACGTGTTCATCTTTTCCTTCAGTCCATCCATACTTTCCGCAATCAACACCAGATCATCTGCATACAACAACTCCCATGGTAAACCCTCCTTTACGTTCTGAGCCAGCACCTCCATCACAGCTACAAATAGTAGTGGACTTAGTACCGACCCCTGATGCACACCCACCTTCACCTCAAACTCACCACTGATCCCGTCCTTCGTTCTTACAGCTGTGCGCGCTCTTTTGTACATTGCCATCACTACTCTGATCAACCATTCCTCCACTCCTAACTTCCTCAATGCCCATAATACTTTGCGTGGAATGGAACCAGATCGAATGCTTTCTCCAGATCAACAAACCCAAGAAACAACTTCTTCCTCTTCTCCATGTACTTCTCCTGCAACTGCCTCACAATGAAAAGCGCGTCTGTCGTTCCTCTTCCTGGCATGAATCCAAACTGCATTTCGTCGATCTTCACTTTCTTCCTTATCCTCCTCTCCAACACCCTTTCCAATACCTTCATTCCATGCTCCAATAACTTTATCGCTCGGTACGAGCCACACTCCAGAGGGTCACCTTTCCCCTTGTATAGAGGGACGAGGGTACTCAGTTCCCAAACCACTGGAATGCGGCCTTCTTTCACCACCAGATTACAGATCTCTGTCATTCTCTTCACACCCCAACTTCCTGCTGCCTTCAACATATCTCCCACAACTCCCGTCGGCCCTCCCGCTTTTCTACCCTTCATTGCTTTTATCGCTTCCTCAACTTCCTTCTCAGTTATCTTCTCTGCCGGTCCTAAAACTGGTTTACTCTTTATGTTGCCATCCCATTCATTCTCTGTATTCAACAGCATTTCCATATATCTTTTATACGCCGCTGATGCAATGTTGTTAAGCTGCACATAAATGCTTTGTATGCTCTGAGTAGGTGAGGACGGCTGTCAAGGCCTAGCAAATTATGCCTAGGTAGTAACATTTTGTGATTTTATTATTGCCAAGCTTCAGTTAATTTTTCAAGTTGTCAGATTGAAACTGGCACAGCATATTTGTATGCATGTGTAGTATATGTGTATAAAATCTGGTCAAAACTAGTCAAATTTTAAGATCAATGCCATAAAAAAAACATGTAGAACACATATTCGGCTGCAATTATAAAATATGAATGATTGTTTTAAGGCCATTTTCCCCGCTACAGCAGGGGTTAGCCTTGCGGGCCCCATGACAATCATGGTTCCCTGTTTGAGGCAATGTTTTTATGGCCGGATGTCCTTCCTGACGCCAACTCTTAGTCGCATTATCCGCAGGGATACGGTGTACCTATTCTAAACCGGGGTACACACCGGGATCATTCATCCCAGCAAGCTGGTACTCAATTTGCCGACCTCGGAATGATGACAGGCTGAGTCAACCCCCCTGGCGTTAATTCAGTGATGGACCGGGATTCGAACTCAGGACCATAGGATCCCAAGCCAGCACCCTAACCGCTAAGCCAACACCAGGCTGCAATTATAAAATGTATCAGCTAAATTCGTTGTGCGCAACATTCTATCATGTAAAACACTTGATAGGTCAAATTCTCCAAATTACTAAATTGCTGTTTCCATGGCAACTATTGTTTATATAGATTTCGCAAGCATCATGCTATGCATGACATATCTGGTGGTGGTACGTATGCAGCTAATGGCTGCTTAGCTGCATCATTTTGTGGAGGCGCCGCTGATGCAATGACCCCCTTTACCGCACCCCCTACCAATAATCTGGCATTCATTTTGCTGACCTCAGAAGGATGACAGGCTGAGGCAACCCACCTGGTGTTATTTCAACAGCATGGCAGGGGCTCAAACTCAGGACCATAGGATCTCAAGCCAGCCACCTTAACCGTCAAGTCAACACCAGGCTGATGACATATCTTATCTTGTGCTTTAATACCGAGTTGGGGCGTTCTCACGCATTTTTGTGGAGGTAATTGGGCCACATTAACCTTCACAGACACTTACATTTTAGGTGTCACGTTGACGGCAAAATATTTAAGCTGTGCTTGACAGCATTTACAAAACGATCCGACATGAAAGGGTAGTGTATTTGCCAATTTTAATCATCAACGATCCTTCTTCTGAGTGGACTGCTATTGTTTATAAGGTAAACATGTACCACGTGTCATGGTCCACATAATCACTTTACGTTGAGTTCTCGTTTCTACCCCCCAAAAAATTGGTAATTTGAGGTGAGACATCTATGAACCCATCAGGCGGGGTACCCTGCACTAGTTACATTCTAATCCTCGACTTTTACAATCTGGCAAGACTTCATCTGGATGAGAGGAATCATGTTTGAAGTGCAAGATAAGCTTCTCATAGAAGATCGGAAAACCTTTCAGGAAAAGACTTAAAGGAACCTGGACTCGTGGGAGAGAAAGTGCTGTATGCATTTTGCACCTACAACATTGTTTTTGACCACGTTGGAACACATAGGAAAGACTATACAAAGAACAGCGTAAGAATAATGAAAGACAAAGGAAATATTAATGAGATTATACAGTATTTTAAAGCTATATGATCAAAAGATGGGCATGGTGTTGTTGTTACAACATAGTATAGAGAATTCCCCTTGATATTCAAAGATCCATTTAAGCAGAATCACCTTCTTTTTTTTTTCTTTTCTTTTTTTTCATTTCTTTCCACATCAGAGGAAAGCACATGAAACGGCCCTCTCGATGCTACATTTAAAAGACCACTTGCTCCTTAATGCAACAACCTTCTTGTGACCCATCAGTTTGAAATTGTATCCTCCTCGTATTCCAATAGTAAGTACTTTGTAGACGTACTCACATTCTTGATTGATTTTGATTCTGATGTACCGTATTCTTTGCAAGGAGTTGGTGCCGCCGAAGTAGTTTCTTGGGAAGGGTTATACTTGTTGGTTTGCCATCGCCTTCCCAGCGTTTTGTCCCTTGCTCTATCAAATTAAATGCTGAGCTTAAAGCAAGGAAGCAGCACGTACCTTTATAAAATTCTTTGGTATGACTTTGCCGGGGTTTGAACTACAAACTTCCCAAATATACGAGGCATTACTTTCCTAATGACCCTCGTACATACTTTACAGAGGTATTCGGTTGAAAGAAACGATAACGTGTAATACTAGCGACACATTGTGTGTGGACAGATAAACAATCCAACAATTGGGCCCAAATGCATTATCCTCTGGCGAGGGTAATAATGTTTGTATAGATGTCGGGTATGGATCCAAGAAGTGGGAAAGGCTGGAAAAAAGCAATCGGTGATGGGATTGAGGGGGGAGGGGGGTAGGGGGAGGGGCGGGAATACAGAGCAAATCAAACATTGTTACTCCAAAGTCTAAATCGTCAGCAGCTTCAGCCAGAATCAGCCAGATCAAACATTCAAACCCCCCAAAGCCAGAATCAAACCCCCCACCCCCCCAGAGCCAGAATCAACCCCCCCCCAGAGCCAGAATCACCCCCCCCCCCCAGAGCCAGAATCAAACCCCCCCAGAGCCAGAATCAAACCCCCCCAGAGCCAGAATCAACCCCCCCCCAGAGCCAGAATCAAACCCCCCCAGAGCCAGAATCAAACCCCCCCAGAGCCAGAATCAAACCCCCCCAGAGCAAGAATCAAACCCCCCCAGAGCCAGAATCAAACCCCCCCAGAGCCAGAATCAAACCCCCCCAGAGCCAGAATCAAACCCCCCCAGAGCCAGAATCAAACCCCCCCAGAGCCAGAATCAAACGCCCCCAGAGCCAGAATCAAACGCCCCCAGAGCCAGAATCAAACTCCCCCAGAGCCAGAATCAAACTCCCCCAGAGCCAGAATCAAACGCCCCCAGAGCCAGAATCAAACGCCCCCAGAGCCAGAATCAAACGCCCCCAGAGCCAGAATCAAACGCCCCCAGAGCCAGAATCAAACGCCCCCAGAGCCAGAATCAAACGCCCCCAGAGCCAGAATCAAACGCCCCCAGAGCCAGAATCAAACGCCCCCAGAGCCAGAATCAAACGCCCCCAGAGCCAGAATCAAACGCCCCCAGAGCCAGAATCAAACGCCCCCAGAGCCAGAATCAAACGCCCCCAGAGCCAGAATCAAACGCCCCCAGAGCCAGAATCAAACGCCCCCAGAGCCAGAATCAAACGCCCCCAGAGCCAGAATCAAACGCCCCCAGAGCCAGAATCAAACGCCCCCAGAGCCAGAATCAAACGCCCCCAGAGCCAGAATCAAACGCCCCCAGAGCCAGAATCAAACGCCCCCAGAGCCAGAATCAAACGCCCCCAGAGCCAGAATCAAACGCCCCCAGAGCCAGAATCAAACTCCCCCAGAGCCAGAATCAAACTCCCCCAGAGCCAGAATCAAACGCCCCCAGAGCCAGAATCAAACGCCCCCAGAGCCAGAATCAAACGCCCCCAGAGCCAGAATCAAACGCCCCCAGAGCCAGAATCAAACGCCCCCAGAGCCAGAATCAAACGCCCCCAGAGCCAGAATCAAACGCCCCCAGAGCCAGAATCAAACGCCCCCAGAGCCAGAATCAAACGCCCCCAGAGCCAGAATCAAACGCCCCCAGAGCCAGAATCAAACGCCCCCAGAGCCAGAATCAAACGCCCCCAGAGCCAGAATCAAACGCCCCCAGAGCCAGAATCAAACGACCCCAGAGCCAGAATCAAACGCCCCCAGAGCCAGAATCAAACGCCCCCAGAGCCAGAATCAAACGCCCCCAGAGCCAGAATCAAACGCCCCCAGAGCCAGAATCAAACGCCCCCAGAGCCAGAATCAAACGCCCCCAGAGCCAGAATCAAACGCCCCCAGAGCCAGAATCAAACGCCCCCAGAGCCAGAATCAAACGCCCCCAGAGCCAGAATCAAACGCCCCCAGAGCCAGAATCAAACGCCCCCAGAGCCAGAATCAAACGCCCCCAGAGCCAGAATCAAACGCCCCCAGAGCCAGAATCAAACGCCCCCAGAGCCAGAATCAAACGCCCCCAGAGCCAGAATCAAACGCCCCCAGAGCCAGAATCAAACGCCCCCAGAGCCAGAATCAAACCCCCCCAGAGCCAGAATCAAACCCCCCCAGAGCCAGAATCAAACCCCCCCAGAGCCAGAATCAACCCCCCCCAGAGCCAGAATCAAACCCCCCCAGAGCCAGAATCAGATCCCCCCCCCAGAGCCAGAATCAGACCCCCCCAGAGCCAGAATCAAACCCCTCCAGAGCCAGAATCAAAACCCCCCCAGAGCCAGAATCAGACCCCCCCAGAGCCAGAATCAAACCTCCCCAGAGCCAGAATCAGACCCCCCAGAGCCAGAATCAGACCCCCCAGAGCCAGAATCAAACCCCCCCAGAGCCAGAATCAAACCCCCCCAGAGCCAGAATCAAACCCCCCCCCCCCCCAGAGCCAGAATCAGATCCCCCCCCCCAGAGCCAGAATCAGACCCCCCCAGAGCCAGAATCAAACCCCTCCAGAGCCAGAATCAAAACCCCCCCAGAGCCAGAATCAGACCCCCCCAGAGCCAGAATCAAACCCCTCCAGAGCCAGAATCAAACCTCCCCAGAGCCAGAATCAGACCCCCCAGAGCCAGAATCAGACCCCCCAGAGCCAGAATCAGACCCCCCAGAGCCAGAATCAAACCCCCCCAGAGCCAGAATCAAAACCCCCAGAGCCAGAATCAAATCAGAGTCAGCCAGAATCAAACATTGTTACCACTGTGTCTTTTCTCTGCCCTACTGAAATGTGTTCTATTCATACATGATGATACAAGAACCATAGAAGATGAACATGTTGGTTAGGAGGGTCACATAGACATTCATGTTAAGTCCAACACGGACTTAAACTTCCAGTTTCCAGGTCATTGAATCCAAAATCACATGTGAGGTACATGTAGCATACTCATTTAGAATAACAAACACGCACCGTTTTGTTGTTTTTATGTTTGTGTTACTGTAGCGGTTGAGGATCGGGGAAGAGCTGAATGATAGGCATGACGTCGACGTAGCGGTGGAGCAAAGGGAGTTGGCATGAAAGTAAGGAAGGAAAAATGGGGAAAGAACGAATAGCCAAGCACCAGAAATACATAAGGACGTAGAGATAAGACGACAAAACAGAATGGACAAAGTAGACGAAGAGCATGCATACATTTGGGAAAAGATAAAAAAGAGAGGAGAGTTTGCGAGGATGCAAAATATTAGAAATGTGAATAGGGGATGCATTGAGATGGCCATTTTCAAGGAGGGGAAAGATGAACATGATTGGCCAGACTCGGGGAGGAAATTCAACAGTCAGGAGACCGGAGACATTAGAGTGAAGGAGAGCAGTTAGCTTTGATTTGGGGAGGATAACAAGCTAGGGGTTGTTAGCTGAGCGAGTATGGCCCAATTGGGCTCCTGAGGGACAAATATTTAAGAGGGGTCAGCAGGGGCAAGAGCAGAAATGAGGCAAATACTTGGCAAAGAATGATACTGTAAATGCAGTACTGCAATTGGCTGCTTGGGTTTTTTTTCTGGAGGAGATCTTTGGTGAGGGTGGAGGGGGCTATTGTTTGGATTCTTAACAAAAATTCCAATGGTTGATCAATACCTCTGAGAAGTTTGAGATGTGGTTAAAAGTCGTTGCAACATAGGGAAACAAAAATAGTTTGCGGAATGTTCAGGCTAAATGAGATTTGCTATGCTTTTTAAATGGCTATAGACTTGTTTTTGTGGCATGGGCTGAGTTATGTTTCTGGTATGTGCAGAGTACATTCGGGGAGAAAATGGGGATGGAGGTGGGGAGGGAGTTGGGGTATAGAGAGGATTTGTCATTTGAAAATTCGACCATTTTGCATATCTTATAAGTAGATGTCCCCAGCTCATTGATATAGGAATTTCCACATCTCACAAAATAACACGAGGTACTGTATTCGCTTCATTTTTCAATACATAGTTTCATTTATACTTGTGAATTTAACAGATGCTGCTTGTTTTTATTTGCATTCGGTTCCAGAAGCTGGTTAACCCCCGCTCTTGCAGGGGAAATGGCCTTAAAATGCATGTTGTTGTTGTTGTGGTTCCAGAAGCTGATGATTTAGAGACTAAAGTGCCAAGTCACATTAATTTATTTATTTAAAAATTTGAAACGTAACGAAATAATTTCCTCTGCATTTGGTTTGTTAAGCCATGGGGCTGGCAGGATGACTGAGCTAGAGGTACGCACACTCGCCTCTAAGCCGTGCAGCCTGGGTTTGAATCCCGGCCCAGCTATAAACTGGCATCCCAGTGTTTCACAGGCAGTGTGATTCATCAGTGTGTGCCATCCCTTGGATGGACGTTAAACTGGGCGTCCCATCTCTGCCAGCATAAGTTGGTGGACGTTAAAGATCCTATGGTGCCCTTCACGAAAAAGAACCATCGCCGGGCCCCCTGGATTCCTGCGCTAACTACTTAGTCGAAGGTCAGGCCTGGACAGCCAGTTCCTGGAAGTCTTTGGGCAAAAACATCCCCTGGCCAAACCCACAAGAATGTGGAAATAACAGTGGCCGCCAAAGAAAGAAGACGAATAAGTCAGTTTGTTATGATTTGTGCATTTTGGATATGTCTTGTAAACGATTATAATTGTATCGTAAGCATGAACTCTTGAAGTACATTTCTCCACTTGTCTGTGATCGGTTCTAAAAACGAAGATCCGTTAGCAGTAAGTGAGAGAGCAGAATACCACTGCAACACATTGAGTTCCATGTCTGATCATGGGTAAGTGTTTGCATAATAAGATCATCTCATCGTGGTGTTTGCAGTTATCTAATCGGACCTTTTTATCGCGCAAATTTGCTGCTCTTTCTGCAGAAAGAAAGTTGCACTTCAAGTGCGATTTAACAGTGTTTTCTGCAACAGCAGCTGCAGCTCGGGAAGATGTTTTGAGGTGTTTCAATTTTTATAATTTTTTCATTTTTTGGCGGTTGAGGGCGAAGGGGAAAGCTTGAGCACCAGGAACAGTTGGAATACATGTTGAAGGATTTATTGGGGTATTTTAACCATCATGCACTGTAGGACACCCCGTGTCTTTCTTCACGCTAGCCCTGTTGCCACGTCTGGCCGAATGTTCAACAAGTTTCTGCAGCAGGCCTGGCTCACTTTGCTTTATAAGTGAAAGCACTCGGTTCATTACAGTATTTGGATCTGGGAAGCACTTGCTTTGGTTTTTTTTTAAGCACCGCAGCTGTTTCAGTCTGCAAGTTTTTATTTTATTTTATTTAAACTGCAAAAAGGTCATTCCGGCAAATATCCTTTCTGTTGGAATGTGCTGGGGTCAGCACTTGTTATTGGCAGAAATATTATCCACACATGACGTGTATGTTTTGCTTCTCTGATATTTTATCTTTTTTTTTTTCTTTTTTTTGTTATTCAGGCTTTTAAATAAACGAATGTTTTCCTTTCTTTAAAACAAGCACTGCAGTGAAGATGAAGAAGAAGAAAAATAATAAAATATAATAACATAGAAACAGAAAAATGAACGCGTTGAGCAAAAGACACATTTTGCTTCTTTTAGGAACTGCCAACACTTGTTCCCTTTATATGAAGCAACCTTCGAGGAACGCCAGCAAATATTTCTAGAGTCCCTTGAAGTGTTTCTGGAGTTTCTTCCAGCACCTTTCACAGCTCTATTGCTGTGGAAGTTTCTTTTTCGATGTTGTTACAATGAAGGTATCTAATCATCGATTTTTTTTTTTCCAGGTAATGATAATTTACAGATGATTAATGATTTCCAGGATATTTATTACATATGCAAAAATTGCTTCTTCTTTTTTCTTCTTCCTGCTGCTATTCAGCATGAGGTCTGAACCACATCTCACCACCCGGGTTAGATGAACTTGTTCTTCTTCCACAGTAATTCCCGCTTCCTTTCAATCATCCTCTGCTGTTTGCTTCTGTCAGGTCCTTGGTCTCCCCATTGGCACCCTACTGTTTATCCTGCTTTGGTAAATTATTGTCACTTGTCGTTCTTAATCTATTCTTTCATGTACGGTATACAAAATTATCAGATTTAATTATCAACTCCCTCCCCGTTCCCCCCAACATTATACTCTATACATCCCCCCTGCCATTCCCATATTTATATCTGTTCCCATATTTATTTCCCTCAACCCTAACTTCCTTGACATTCTGTTATCCTCCCTTTATTTTATTTTTCTTAATCAGATTTCTGAAACCTTTACTCCAGTTCTCTTCCTTTTCTCAATGTTAATATTTCCAACTTAGCCCTCCATTCCCTCCTCTGTCCATATTTGATGACCCCAAGACTCATAGGGTGTGATGTTCAGTGTCTTCATAAGATAATTGAGGACCTAACCTGGTAC
Source organism: Myxine glutinosa (assembly GCF_964187855.1). NCBI lineage: Eukaryota > Metazoa > Chordata > Myxini > Myxiniformes > Myxinidae > Myxine > Myxine glutinosa. The sequence goes on along the minus strand of NC_136270.1, from coordinate 34,366,105 downwards.
TTCCCAATAAACTCAAGTACTAACATGACCGTGTGTGAAGAACTAGGCAAACACACTACCAAATGAATTATACTCTCTGGTGAGGGATTGATATGCTCTGCTTGCAGTGATGTTTTTGTTTGTGGTATTCTGATCTTTCTGCAGACAAACAACAGGCATTGAATTCCATTATGAAAGACCTGATGGATCTGCAACGATCAAATCGATCACGTTCCTCATCTATGTCTGACGTTCACTGGGCTAAGCCACTTGACAGACTCACTGCTTCAAGTCCGGAGAAGGTGAATGCCATTTTTAGTGCAAGTGATTCCATTGTGTTCTCCCTGTTATTAATTTTATTGGCATTCCCTTGATGTGGTCTGTTATCTCAGAGCTGCCAGCATTTAACAGGGAAAAGAGCGACGAAGCTTGTGAAAGGGCAAAAAAAAAACATCAACAGATGATGTTGGAAAGTCAATGATTTTCAGTACCATATGGCAAAACATTGGACTGGCAGCATAGCCGAGAGATGTGCACACTCGTCTGAGCTGTCCAGCCTGGATTGGAATCTCTACCCAGCTATAAACTGTCACCCTGGTGTTTCGCATGCAGGGTGATTTATGATCCTGTGAACCGTCCATCGGGTGGACGTTAAGCCGCGCTCGTTGTTTGTGGTCATTAAAGATACCACGGTGTCTTTCCTGAAGAGTGGGCAAATTATTGCCAGCACTCTGGTGAAGTTCCAAATTCTTGCCCTAACTGACTGTTTTGAAGGCAATGGCAAACCATCCAGCATAACCCATGCTAAGAAACTGCTTTGGCAGCACCAATGCTCTATTATTATTATTATTATTATTATTATTATTACTAGGGCATTGCCCGTACTATATCTATATCTAAAATTATATCCCCCCCCTCTATTTACATGAAATGGTTTGGTCCAAAGCGAACGGCTTGCGAGTACGGTGACAATCCCCCCCCCTCTATTTACATGCAATGGTTTGGTCCAAAGCGAACGGCTTCCGGAGTTTGGTAAAGAAATCGCCATCGCGTGCACAAACGCGCAGGAAAGCGAATGAATCGCAAATTCGGTTTTATTAGTTTTAAAACATAGTTTAACGCCAACATAGTTTGCAAACGTGAAATAAATGAATACGCTCTCAAATGTGCCATCCGAGGCAGAGTGTGTCCTCCACGTTCGGCACACGCGATCGTTCGCTGCTCTCTGATTGGTTGAATCGTTTTTTGGACATAGCTCGGTAAGTAATTGTCCGATTAATATGAAACCTTGAAAAGGCACATCCTCGGGTCCCCAGCAATATACCTGGCAAGTTAAAAGTATATCGGACCCGTGGTTGTCGAGAAACAGCGGTCACAGACAAACAAACAGACGTACAAACGTACAGACGTACAGAGATTACTGGAATTATAGATAGATTATTATTTTGTATGCAGCCTGGGTCTGCTGATTGCATCATTGCTGGGAGCGCTACTGTGTCGCTGCAGTAGGATTTAATGATCCACAGTGTCAAAAGCCACACTCAGATCGAGAAAAATGAGAAGGCCTGGGAAACCAGAATCTGCAACCACGAGAAGGTCATTGACCACCATTACTAGAGCAGTTTCTGTACTGTGTTGTGTGCAGGTCTAAAACTAGACTGAATGCCTCATAAAGCTGGATGAAATCCAGATGAGACTGAAACTGAGAGGCTACCACCTTTTCTAAAATTTCAGATAAAAAGGTAGATTAGAGATGGGCTTATCTATAATTGGAGAGGACATCATGGTCAAGATTGTTTTTTAAGAAGGGGGGTAATTGCTGCAATGCAAGTTTTAGGGAGATGGCACTACTCCAGTTCTAAGTGATTTAATGACTATATTGGTGACTGTAGGGGAAATGGCAGATAAACATGATTTTAGTGGAGGTGGTGGAATAGGGTCAAGTAAGCTACCAGAAGATTTCATCTTTATGACCATGGCAGATAAAGACGTGGGAGTACTCTCAACAAGGACGCTGAGGGATGGGCCAGTGTAAAGAGCTAGGACAAGCACAACTGTTCATGAATTTCTTCATGAAATGGGTTTCCATTTCATACACAATGCAGCCACATGCACAATGCAGCCACACAAGCCTAAGATCACCATGCACAATGCCAAGCGTCGGCTGGAGTGGTGTAAAGCTCGCCGCCATTGGACTGTGGAGCAATGGAAATGCGTTCTTTGGAGTGATGAATCACACTTCACCATATGGCAGTCCGACGGAAGAATCTGGATTTGGCGGTGCCAGGAGAACGCTACCTGCCCGAATGCATAGTGCCAACTGTAAAGTTTGGTGGAGGAGGAATAATGGTCTGGGGCTGTTTTTCATGGTTCGGGCTAGACCCTTTAGTTCCAGTGAAGGGAAATATTAACGCTACAGCATACAATGACATTCTAGATGATTGTGTGCTTCCAACTTTGTGGCTTCAAGCAGCCATCAATCATCTGGACTGGTCTCCCATCTCTACCGCCTCTGACATCAACTCATCCTGGGAATTCTTTCAAAGTAAATTGCTCTCTCTCATGCACAGATTTATACCATCTCGTCTTCAGTTGTCATACCCTTCTTCCCGTCCATGGTACACTGAATCTTGTGGTGAGGCTGTTGCCCTGAAACAACTTGCTTTCGTCTCCTGGAAAGCAAATCCAACGGAAGGAAATCTCATTTCCTTTCACAAAGCCCGAAACAAGTGTGTGTCCACCCTCAGGAGAGCCAGGAAACAATATCTCACCATTCTCAAGACCGAACTCTCTTATCTGTCTCCCTCTTCCAAATCCTGGTGGCGTCTGGTCAAATCTGTTTCTGGTGTTTGTTCCCCCTCCATCCCCTCCCTCACCTCAAACGGCTTAATGGCTGACTCCGCACGTGAAAAAGCTGAATGCCTCAACTCTGTGTTTGCCTCTAAATCTTGTGTCCCAAACCCATCCCTCTCTGTACCCACCGTACCCAGTCGTACCCAGCTGCTCCTGGACTCTGTGTCCTTTCCTCCTGACAAGGTGGAAAAGTTTCTGTCAACCCTCGACTCTGATTCTGCAACTGGTCCTGACGGCATCAGCCCACGGGTCCTAAAATCATGTTCTTCTGCTCTTTCACTCCCTCTTTCTGTTCTCTTCACCCTCTCTTTTGCTCAAGGTCATCTGCCATCTGCTTGGAAATCAGCCAACATCACCGCTTTGCACAAAAAAGGTGCAAAAACAGATCCCAGCAACTACAGACCAATCAGCCTTCTCCCAATTATCAGCAAAGTCATGGAATCCATCATTGCTTCAGATATTAAATCTTTCCTCTTCTCCAATGGCTTGATCTCTGATCATCAATTTGGTTTCAGACCTGGTCACTCTACTCTGGACATGCTGCTTCTGCTTTCTCAACAATGGATGGAGGTCCTCAACGCCAAACAGGAAATTAGAGCTGTCTCCCTTGACATTTCACGTGCCTTCAATACGGTCTGGCACCCTGCTCTGCTCTCCAAACTCTCCTCCTTTGGTATCCATGGAAATCTCCACGCATGGCTGGCGGACTTCCTCTCTGGTCGTAGTCAATGTGTGGCCCTAAATGGGTTTCTCTCATCTCCTCTTCCTGTTCAGGCTGGAGTTCCCCAAGGTAGTGTTCTGGGCCCTGTGCTTTTTCTGGTCTTCATCAATGATCTCTCTGACTCTCTTGAAAATCCTCTCTATCTCTTTGCTGACGACTCTACTCTCTGTCGCTCCATTCCTCATCCCTCAGATCGGCAGTCTGCAGCCTCCTCACTCTCTGTAGACCTGGACAAAATCACAGACTGGTCAAACAAGTGGAACATGTCTTTCAATCCTGACAAATCTCACACTCTTACAATGTCTCTCCGAAAGGACCGACTGGACAACCCTCCCATCTACTTTCTCAACAATCCTCTCCAAGAAGTTCTGTCGCTCAAGCTTTTGGGTCTCACTATCTGCCATGATCTTTCTTGGGAAAACCACATTTCCAAGCTGGCCTCCAAAGCCAGTCGCCGACTGGGCATCCTCCGTCGTGCGAAGTCCTTCCTTGGCACACCTGAGCTCCTCACCACATACAAGGCTTTCATCCGCAGCTCAATGGAATACTGTTCCCCCCTCTGGGCTGGTGCTCCTGCCTCACACCTTGCTCGGCTTCACGCTGTTGAGGCCAAAGCTTTCAGAATCATTGGAATCTCCTGCGATGTAGTCAACGCCGAGGGCCTTTCACTCACTCACCGCAGGCAGGTTGGTGGTCTTTCTGTCTTCTACCGACTCCTCTCCGGCCTTGCTCCCCCAGCTCTCTCTGTGCTCTGTCCCCCCAATATTCCTTCAGGTCGCACAAGATCTGCCTGCAACCCTCTTATGGTTAAACTGCCAAAGTCTAGGCTCTCTGCTCACCTTCACTCTTTCATTCCCCTTTTCTCCCGCCTCTGGAACAAACTCCCCCACTCCCTTCAATCCCACTCCTCCCTCCAGGTCTTTAAAACAGCTGTTCACCACCATCTCTTATCGTCCCCCATCGAAAACCTTGATCTTTTCTACCCCCGGTAATTCACCCCAGAGTCCTTGCAGTGTTCATATGTTTTAATCCTCTCCCACCTCCCCCCCCCCCCAAGTCCTCCCGATGTCCCTGCTCTCAAATGTTGTGTTTGTGTCCTTCCCCCTCTTCCCCCTCTCTTTTGTGTCCTTCCCCCTCTCTCCCCATCTTGTCTGCCGCTCCCCTTGTTTTTTTTGTTTTGTGTGTCGGTTTGTCTTATTGTGTGATTAATGTTAGCTCTTTCACGAGCCTCGATCTTGTATACAAAAAAAAAAAAAAAAAAAAAAAAAACAGTTTGGGGAAGGCCCTTTCCTGTTTCAGCATGACAATGTCCCCATGCACAAAGCGAGGTCCATACAGAAATGGTTTGTCGAGATTGGTGTGGAAGAACTTGACTGGCCTGCACAGAGCCCTGACCTCAACCCCATCGAACACCTTTGGGATGAATTGGAACGCCAACTGCGAGCCAGGCCTAATCGCCCAACATCAGTGCGCGACCTTACTAATGCTCTTGTGACTGAATGGAAGCAAATCCCCAGCAATGTTCCAACATCTAGCGGAAAGCCTTCCCAGAAGAGTGGAGGCTGTTATAGCAGCAAAGGGGGGGGGGCGGGGGGGAAGTCGTATATTATACAGTCGTGGCCAAAAATATTGGTACCTTTGCACTCAAATAACTCAAAATTTTCTCGAAAAATACGTTGAAATTGACCTGAGTTTGGTCTCCACAATTCTTTATTTTTCTGTTAATATTATAGAAACCTTGTTTTTGATTCAGAACTTCATATATCCTTTTAAATCAGAAAATAAAAGGAAATGGCATTGTCAGAATTATTGACACCCTAGATTTAATATTTGGTAGCACACCGCCTTTGGACAAAATAACTACAGTCAAGTGCTTCTTATAGCCATGAATGAGCTTCCTACACCTCTCTACTGGCAGTTTGGCCCACTCTTCTTGTGCAAACTGCTCCAGTTCTCCCAGAGGTGAAGGGTGCCTTCTCCCAACTGCTGTTTTCAGATCTCCCCACATGTGTTCAATGGGATTTAGATCTGGACTCATTGCTGGCCACTTCAGAACAGTCCAGCGTTTTGTCTTGAACCATTCCTGGGTGCTTTTTGAAGTGTGTTTGGGGTCATTGTCCTGCTGCAAGACCCAAGATCTTTGATGGAGATCGAGCTTTCTGACACTGGGTTGAACATTGTGCTCCGAAATGCCTTGGTAATCTCCTGATTTAATGATGCCATGCACACATTCAATGCACCCAGTGCCAGAGGCAGCACAGTAACCCCAAAACATCACTAAACCTCCTCCATGTTTGACTGTAGGGAAGGTGTTCTTTTCGTTGAAGGTTTCATTTTATTTTCTGTAAACATAGAGATGATGTGCTTTACGAAAAAAAACTCTAATTTGGTCTCATCTGTCCACAGTACATTCTCCCAGAAGTATTTTGGCTTATTCAGGTGTGTTTTGGGAAACTCCATTCGGGCTTTCTCAGCAATGGGGTCCTCCTGGGTCTCATACCACAGAACCCCCTTTCACTGAGTTGGCAACAGATGGTGCGAGGTGAAACTGTCGTACCTATAATATATATATATATTCTTGGTTTGCCATATGATGGTTTTCATTTTCCATTCTTTCCCACCTCCATATAACCACTCATTTTGGTCACTTTGGTTGCATGCTGTACTGTATGCCTGGTAGAATGTCTAAGTTTTTGGAATTGTACTGTAAACAGGGTACACATGTTGTCTATTATTCTTACAACTCCTATTTGTTTGTGTATTCTTAGGTTGACGTAAGGGTGAAGTTCGAGTATAATGGAGAGAAAAGGTTTGTTGACTTGTTTCCTCTTTATTACCTCGAGTGACTCAATTTCCTTGGAACCAATGTTGTAAATACTTCATCACTCACACAAGCATTTCTCATATCCGACGTCAGAATCCTGCAGTTCAAGAGACCTGTGAAGTTTGATGATGTCCTCTACAAGGCTGAGGTGGCATTTGGGCAGCCGATGGAAATGTTCTACTCTACAAATGACGTACGTCACTGCTCAGTGTTTGTTTCTTCTCTGGCATACAATTCTAATTGAAGTCTCTGGTTATGAGTTTGTTTTGTTTGTTTGTTACTTAGCTGTTGGTGCCTGTGAGGAGCCAGGAGGACATGACCAATGCTGTTGAGCTAATGGACCGCAGCTCACATGTCAAAAGTCTCAGAATCTCATTGCTCCCTCTTAGAAAGATGCAGGTACGACTTACTCTCCTGTTTTATTTATCCCTGCTCCCACCAATGAGTCCCGGAGCCCTTAATTAGACACTTCCCAGGTTATTTTTCACACTATAGTCGGAAAATAGTCGGAAGATGTGCACATTTTATGCTTGCAACAAAATATGCAGGGGTGCTTATACCTTCCGTTCACAAGTGTCAAATAAGGCCTACTTTGTAAATCGCCTGTTCCGTCGTCCGTTACGTGGCGAGATTACCGATGCGGTGAGGATGGAAACCGTCTCTTTTCGTAGTATGGGTAGGGATTTTTTTTATGACATGTAGTGAATTTGGAAATGCAGCATATTTATCGTGGTTGAAGAGGACTGGTATGAAACGAGAGCAATGTTTTTGGATGTTTTTACCACTTCCCATTTTAATTTAGGCCATCAATAAAACTCAGGAACATTACTCACGTAATTGCTTACCCATGTAACACATTGGACAGATCGTAGTGCCGAGATTCCCATGGAACTAGCGATTGTTTTGTGATGCTGGTAGTGGGTAAGCGAGGTCTGCTAAGAAACCGTGTTTCAATGGATTGTGCAGCGGTGCTCACCATGCTTACCGATTTGGGAATGACATGATATTACCCACGTAACAATTTGACGGACAACACACTTACGAATTAGTAACATTTTATTCATTAGTATTTACACTCCCACACAAATGAAACGAGGCACTACTCGGCGATGATTTTATTTCCATTATAACTTTATTACATGTGCTCTCAAACAGAATTTAGCTCACATTCTTCGACCAACATATCCAGTCAAGAATACACTTCAAAGTAGGGTCCGTCAAAATGACCATTTATTGTGGAAATAGCCATATATACAGACTTGGCATTTAATATGGAATATTTATTTTGTGGGGGTGAACTTACTTTTCAAGATGTCTTAGAACCAAAAGTTCATTGGAATTATGTTGAAATTATTCGAGATTTTGTTAATGTGACCTTTAAAAGAAACAAAAACCACATTTGACATTTCGAAACAAATAAATTGATCCTTGAAAGTGATGTAAACTGATATCGAACTCAATTCATGGACAGTACTGTGTTAAACTTCTGTACGTTTTCCAGAAGTATCTCTTTATTTTGCACATTAGCCAAAATTTTTTTTAACAAAAACAAAAGATAAATTACGACTGGGATTACGGACAGTAAGATTACAGTTCTGTACTTCGTGTAACCCCCACGAGCATTCAGGAGAACACGCACACGTTGAGGCATGCTGTTCACGAGATTTGCCAAGGTTTGGACAGGAATCGCTTGCCATGCAGTGACAATAGCCTGCTGCAATTCACGCACAGAGGTCGGCTGCTGGTCCAAGTGGTCGATTTGACGCGTTAATTCTGCCCACAAGTTCTCTATCTGATTCATATCCGGGGACATGGCAGGCCACTCCATATGCTCTACACCATGGTCAGCAAGAAATTGTTGGATCATGCGAGCACGATGAGGCCGTGCATTGTCATCTTGGAAGACAAAGTTTCCTCGAAAGGCTGCACGAGCAAATGGAAGCAATGTTTCTTCCAGAATGGCCCTGTACTTAAACTGGTTCAGGTTTACATTCAGAACAACCAGGTCAGTTTTGCCCCCTGCATGAAAAGCAGCCCAAACGGTCACCCCACCACCTCCAGCTTGGACTCTTGGCACTATACAATTTTGTTGTGGGCTTCATGCACTTGTCTGCGCATTCGGACGCGGCCATCTTGACGATAGACCAGAAATCTAGACTCGTCACTGAAGATCACGTGATTCCAGTGTCCTGGCTGCCATTGACGGTGCTCTCTGGCCCACTGCACTCGGTGCTGGTGGTGTTGTCTGGTCAGGCGTGGCTTTCTCAGGGGACGCCTGGCCCGATAGCCTGCTTGAACCAGTCGTTGGTTGACTAGCCTTCTGGACATAGGCACATTTGTCAGTTGCTGCCACTCAGCCCTAAGCCGATTAGCTGACTTGGTACGGCCATTGCGGACTAACCGGTGCAGCTGGTGATCATCCCTCCTTGTGGTTCTGCGGGGACGTCCTGGCCTTGGTATTGGAGTAGGGACACCCCTCTGAGCATTTCGTTTCAGGATCTTTGACACCTGACCTTGAGTGATGCCATACTGCCGAGCAATAGCACGCTGTTTCATGCCGTAATTTCGTAAAGCCACCACTCCATGACAAACAGCATTGTCGAGTTAACGGACCATCTCCAGAGGAAGCGGCAATAACTTTTGGAGACGTGCAGCAGTTGTTATCCACTAATACAGAACGCAACAACCCTTGTATACCCGACTGTGAAGCCAATCATCAAATGCACGTGTCCGTACATTTTGCCACGCCACCTGTGATATAATCCTGTTGTTGACTTCTTGCTGCGACAGACAATCAGTGACATGGTTCTTTTAACAAATAAATCACCAAAGTGTAAAAGAAACTCACCAGATTGATATACTGTGTTAAGAAAGTAAACCCAAGTCAAGAAAAAAAAAAAATTCCATATTAAATGCCAAGTCTGTCTATATATATATATATATATATATATATTAATGTCATTGCTTGTGGCTGATATGACTGCGAGTGTTATGAAGCAGAAGTTTGACTCAGAGTGCCGTGATTTGCAGAATCACAAGTCAGAATGATAAGTTACATTACGGTGCTTATCTGCATGTGTGTTGTTTAAATTACTAACAAATCATCAACCATATATCCAACCCGCACTAAGTTATAAAATAGCTGTCATGGCTTCATACGAGGAAACAATGTAAATATTTAAAATGATCATGTCTTGCAGCCGACATCGTCATCTCCTGTTGCATTCAACATTGGTCCTTTACAGTCTCCAGCTGGTTTTGCTGACCCAATGGATGGCTATTTCCATCCAAAAGTCATTGGCCTTCCTTTCCGTGAGTGTTTATAGTTGTTTACTACTCTGAAGAAGAAAACGGACCTTTTTAGTTTTGTGTGCGTGTCTCTTCTTTTTTTTTTAACAGGGACACCTCAATTTACGCTTGAGATGCGTTCCTAAAAAACTGAATGTAAAATGAAAAAACGTAAATAGATGACGATTTTCCATTAGCATGATGTTTTGAATTGATGCATTCCTTAGTGGAAATTTCTAGTCCTAACCTAATATTAACCTAAGTAAATACAGTCAATGTATAAATATAGTTCCTATAAATTAATAATAATGACATAATAACTAAGTTACTGAGACGCTCGACTTTCGTGCATTTGACTTTATTTTGGTGACGTTACGAGTTATTGACCTCACAGTCATGGGAGGAAGGCTGAGCTCGTGGACAATGTCCACCAAACGATCCCCACACTCGAATCGCTGCACCACGTCCATTTTATTATCCAAACTAATAGCTTCATGAGCCTTCTTTTTGGGAGTTTCAGCTGGAGAACTTGAGGGTCGTTTACCACTTATGATGAAGGGGTTTGGGAAAGTTTATCACAAAATACTATCAATGAAGGTCAGACGATCCCTCTAAATAGTACAGTACAGACCGCAAAACTGAGGGCAAGAGAAGTAGTGTAATGTACGTCGTACCTCCACTTTCGTCGCATCCCGGCATGAAATAAAAAAAAATTCCACGTGAAACTTAAATGTTAACTCAAAAGTTACGAAGCATAAATAGAAAATTGTTCAGTACTTTGTCTAAGGCGTTTCATCGAAGAAAGGTAAATACAATGATTGTAAATCGAGGACTAAGTGTACGAGCCTTTTTTGCTTCAGCAGTTAGTGTTCCTTCCATTTTATCGCTTTCTTGGACGTTTTATGTATCTCTACTTTCAGGGGCAGCACAGGAAGGGGGAGGGGAAATGTGGGGTTCCCGACACTGCCTGGCTGTGTGAGCTTTTCCTGGCGATGGTTTCAGCTGTGAAAGAGTAGTAAACAACCACACAAACGAAATTATTTACAAGATTGCAACGTTTTCAATGCACAATATGTGCCAGAAACCCTATACTGTATAGTTTTTCCCCTGTTCAGCACCTTGTGGGAGGGGAGAGGGGGTTCTTTAGTGCCCTTGGCTTAACCCTGGGTATCCCCAGCACGTTTGCAAAATTTTGTGGAGATTTGCCCAGCCGTTTTTATTTATTTATTTTCTTCTACAATTTTCAGAAATATGCACACACATATTCAGAGAATCTCCTTGTGGGGCAGGGGGAAGGGTTATAATTTTGGGGAGGGGAGTTTGTTGGTGCCCTTGACATAAACCTGAGTATCCCCAGTGCTTATGCAAAATAAATTGTGGGGGATGGTGAGGTAGCTTCAATCCTTGCCCAGATGCTGAAGTTCCTACAACCAAAATTTGGGCCTCTCGGGGCTATGGTTCGGCCCTGAAAGAATAACGTACAGACACACAAACAAGCATGCAAACACTTGAAAATATTGTTACAGACGTGGCTTGGATGTTATTTACCGAGCGGTTTTATGGTATGACCACGTCTGCACAAGTTACCCGATTGTGCCCGAACGTTTAGTCGCGCGATGCTGGCTCAATAAGAAAAAGAAGACACCCGGCTGGATTACAATAACACAATACGACACCAAGGGTTCAGTTCTCAAGACCTCCGGAGGAGATTATATTCGTACGGAAAGGTCAGATTACAGGGGCTAGAGTTATAATCACAGAAAGACAGGCACTTAGACACACTCTTATATTAACCCCGGACAGACGACAGACAAACGGGACAAGGCTGACTCACACGGGGGTTGATGAAAAGGACAGCGGGTATCGATGGCTCAAGGTGCACTCTTGGCTCAAAGCAGGGTCCAGTACGGTCCGGTCCGGTCCAAAGATGCGGGGAGGTATCGTCGCGCTGGGGGTGGCGGTGGCTTCTCTCTCCAAGCTGAGGCGCATCTGACTCAGCGCTCGCAGGTGGCTTTCCTTCTCCAAGCTGGGTGCGCATCTCTCGTCACATCCGGCGCGGGGCCGCGTATATCCGGCGGGGAGTGACACGCCCTCGGCTCGTTAGCTCCGCCTCGTGGAATCGGCACGTTGCTTCTCATTGGGTGCGTGCGGGGGGGTTTACCAGGCTCCGCCCTTGACGAGGAGCTGACAAGGAGCCCCTTCGTGGTAACCCCGTGGAGCGCATGGTCTGGAGCTAATCGAGCCGGTGTGAGGACGCATCCTCCCCCGCTCCGCCGCCATCTCTGTTGTTGTTGTAATTGTTGGGGAAGAAGATGGAAGGAGGTATGGGAAAGGTCCTAAACTCACTACTGATGCCATATAATCACATTCTGGTGCAACGAAGAGTCATAATTAATGGAGACGAGGCCTTAACTGACATAGAATAAGAATAACTAGGAAGATGTCCGAAAGTTGTCTACGTGTGGTGCGGTGGACCTGGGCACGACATTTAATGGGGGAATAAGGGGAAGGTCGGCTCTACTGATTGTTATTTACATGCAATGGGACTAGGGAATGGGGGATTGGGGAAAGTTGGGGAGTATTGGAGAAAATAGGGGAATATTTACAAGCGGATATGGAGGCCAAATTCCATATTCGCAACATTGCACCCTTCTCTACCCTCGGGGCGTCCCGACCCGATAAATTTTTACCTACTTTAGTGTGGCACGCAATGTAGTTCCCTCTACTATTAACTCTACCCTGAGTGCGACAGTTTTACAGATATTCACAAATGAGTAAATATGTCCCCCTGCGACGTTGCACCCTTCTCCTCACAGAAACACACCCACAGGATAACCGAATCCGGAAAGAATCCTCAAACTAAACATACAGCCGGTAGGGAGCATTATTTACAAGACTACGCTGCTATTTACACTACGATCCAGGACCTGTTTTTGGAGGAACACATGCAGATGTTATGCATAGAGAGAGAGCGCGCTTGCCAACATCGATACACCAACCCACGAGTGCTCTGTGGCCGACGGCCTTTAATAACGTGCAGAGCACCCTTCCCGAGCATCAAAAGCACCACCCCACCACCAATCGGTGCAGTCACCATTGTTCATTGGAATAAAAATAAATTCGACAACCCCTAACCCTGCAGGTGTCTCTTGCTCTTCTTGTGGTGCACTTGGTGTTAACTAAAAGTGGTTCACCTGTATGGCATAGGTGCCACGTTGACCCATAGGTCCATCCCCGGGTGGTGCTTGGCCGCAAACGAACTGCGGTCCATTGTGGGTGGCCACAAACATTGCGGTCCATATGGTGTATCGATCCCGGCAGCAAACAGCGAAAGTGCAGGCCCACAACTGCGCAGCCAGCACCTCTCTCTCCTCTCTCTCTACCCCAAAGCCAGATCCTCGGAGGTGGGAGACAAAAGAAGAAACAAGTGAGTAAGGTGGTAAGGGCGCAAAAGTGCACGCAATGTAAGGTGATGCACACTGGGGGCACATGGGAACCAGGTGAGACAGGTACGTTCCTATCGTACGCCCCCCCCCCCACCAGGTAACCTACATGGCCCCTCCCTTACCCCTTACTGTATCCACACAACACAACACTACCCATAAACATCTACTTTACAAATCAACAAACATCCCTACTGTCTTCCCCGTTCCTCCCATATACCAAATTCGTCTTCTCTCCCTCCTAACCAATCAAATTTGCCATTTTCAACTCTCATCAAAATTTGCCATCTCCAACTCAACATCAAAATTTGCCATCACCAATTCATCATCAGTCCCTCCTAGGGAGGGAGAGATGGAATCACCCCAATGTCTCATCCACGTCGTGATGCGTCTCACAAATCCAACAGCAATTCTCATTTCTGCAACACAAACAAAGAAAACACAGGTGTGGAGTCATCATCATCACCACAGGTAAGTGGCTGCGTATGGTGCGACAGGTTCTTCAATCCTAACTATTTCCTAAATGACTTTAACAACTTTACACTACCCGGGGTCTTTCTCCGGCCAAACCATTGGCCCTCTTACTCTATGGGTTCTAAAAACCAATTCCCATTGGCCAACCTGTGGTGCTTTTCAATTTGGGGTCTCACTCCCCCGATTCATCTCCCGGTGCCCTCGCACAATTTCTGGGCTGCGGCGTGTACCTCTCCCAGTGGGTCTACCCACCTGCACACCTCCACCACTGCAGTTGCCTCCGAGCTTACCTGCTCCTTACCCTAACCTAACTACCTGGGGAAGGCCCTCTGGCTCTCTCCCCACTCCGTGCCCTCTCTGGCACTGGGCTGCCCGATCCACACCCGGGATCCTCAGGCACCCACTCACAACTACCGGCTCCCAGAGCCCACCTGCGGCCTCACCTGGCCGACATCCTCACAGTGGTGGAGTGCCCAACCAACTACACACACTAACAGGCTACACGCCCAGCCATTTCCACAACACTAATGCACCCATTCACAACACCATTCTGCAACCGCACCACAAATGCCAATATCCAACCACAATTTACCTGCACCCTCTACCTAACACTTACACTACCCGCCCCGGGTACTCGTGAAAGGGGTCCACTCTTCCCCCATCCACACCTTCGCACCATGCACACCACTCCGTACCACTCACTCCAACTCTCTCCACACACCTGTACCTGCACACCTGTGCTCTCACACCTGGTGCCACCGGCACCCTTCTCTCCCCAAGCGCATTCGCGCTGATCCACAACACTCACTACTCATACACTGCTCCACACACCTGTCCAGTTGCACACCTGTGCAATCACACCTGTTCAATCCTCACACACACGGCATCATCTCAGCTAACCACTCCCTTCTGAAACTTGCGCTTCCCAGTCGTCCCTTTAAACTATTGCGCTCCCTCGTCATTATCCTCCATACTAAACTACCTGCGTCCCCACTACAGGTATCAGTCACTAACTAACCTTAACGTCACCTAATGTCATCTTCTAGGGCCCTATCCATATAACCTAACCCACCCGGGCTAGTTTTCACTGCCATACACCCCATAAACTATTGCTCCTTTGCCCCCCACATGGGAAGGATGGTGGATTTGCCATCCCACCACATCGGGGGTCTCTCACTACCAATTTTGCACATCAAATTTCAACAAATCAAAAATTTGGCCAATCACTGCCCATCATCTGCCAATCACTACTGCCAATCCTTGGCCAATCATCAAATTTTGTTTTTCTCTAATTTTGGGTCCAAAACACTAACCTCATCACCCAGTCTACTCACTAATACCTCTCGGTGCGCCAATTCCCGTCCAAAGCCCGGCTTCGTAAAGCCAAGCCATGAATGCTGGTTGTTCTGTGCCAGCGGCTGGGTGCGTCCCGCATTCGGTGCAGGGAAGGAGGTTTACCCGGGCCGAGATCCCACGCACCATCTCGGCACGGAGCCATCCAATGCCCCGATCTCGACCTGCCGGCACGTCTCACCAAAAAGTGGTCGCCATGACGACCCTTTCTATCGGGCTGCCAGCTCCGCCGAGTGGAGCACGGACGCGGCCGTTCAAAGCGAGGCCCGGCACGCACCGAGGGCCCGATTCGGCTAAAAGTCGACCTAACCTCTAACCCGTTTAATGTCAATGCTTCACCTGCATGCTTACACCCCGAAGCCCGTTCCTTGCTCACACATCCAGCCGTGCTCATGCTCCTCGTACCTTTCCTTACACACCCAGGTACCCTCATTCCACTCACAGCCTTGGTCACACACCTGACCACCGAACACTTTGGCACACATTCGTTGGTCGCACACCTCACCAAAACACCTCTTCGCACCCCCTCCTCGGTCACCTCCTCTGTGACAATCACAGGTGTGCTCTCATTCGCACACCCAACCACGTGCCTCACCACCAACTCCAGCGTGCATTCCCACTCACGCTCTACCATTCCAGGTGTGCATCCTTCTATTCCAGGTGTACATCCTCGCTCACCTGTCACAACTAACTCACGCTCCATGTCACTCTCACTACTTTCACCTCCATTCCTGACAACGCACTCACCCTTACTCTTGACAGCACACTCTTTCCCCATGCACCTGTCCGTCACACACCTTTCTCGCGCACACTCTCCCGTTACACCCTCTGTAACACTCACCACAGGTGGACACTCTTCCTTACTTCTGACAGCGCACTCTTTCCTCATGCACCTGTCCGTCACACACCTTTCTCGCGCACACTCTCCCGTTACACCCTCTGTAACACTCACCACAGGTGGACACTCTTCCTTACTTCTGACAGCGCACTCTTTCCTCATGCACCTGTCCGTCACACACCTTTCTCGCGCACACTCTTGCGCACACTCTCCCGTCACACCCTCTGTAACACTCACCACCCCGCGCTTCCACGTGCTCCCTCGCACACGCGCTACGACCGACTCACTCTCGCCAGCACACTCACTCCTTGGCACGCACTTTTTCCTCACACACCCCAGAGTCGGACTTTCTTGCACACCTCCATTTTCGCACACCAGACCTGTCGCACACTTCACCAACGGCCTCTCACGAACACCCGGGTCTATCTCGACCCCCAAGCCTCTTAAATCACCTGGCGCATCATACGCACGACCATATTGGTCACCACTTACACCGGGTCCTCTTCCTCTTCGCTTCTCCTCCATCACCTGCGAATCCCTCATCCGGTTAACGAGCACATCACGATCCAAACACAGACTTTGGACCAATTCTTTTATCTCCTCTTTTATCTCTTTGTTATCCCCTCTCCGTCGCTTCTTAATTTCGCTCACCCCTTCTTCCACTTCTTCTAATTTGTGCCTCACCTCTTTTATTCCCCGGTACGTCTCCTCAAGCTCGTCCTCCAAGGCTACCTTGACCGTTTCCATGTGCGTCCTCACCTGCCGGTCCTTCGTCTCCATTACCTCTATCACCTCGTCCAACCTCGTTGTCAGTCCCTCACGTACCATCTGACATTCCCTCTTTGTCGCTATCAAGTCGTTTTTTATGTCGTTTTGTGTCGCTTTCAACCCTCCTAATACCGCAGTGTTCCTTTGAACCTGCTCCACTAACTCCGTTTGTCCTACCGTCAGCTGCTCCACCTCCTGCGTCAGGTCCTCTATGCCCCCTTGTAACTTTACAGTCCCCTTTCTCACCTCCTTCTCCATGTGCTCCTTACAGTGCCTCACCTCCTCGCGCACTCCTCCGATCTCCTCACTCACTCCTCTTCTGATCTCCTCTCCCATCACTTGCATCTCCTGCCCAGATGCCACCCTCATCTGCTCCATTTCCTCCCTGTGAGCATCCAGTTTGGTTTCTACCCCCATTCTGACCCCCTCTATCTGCTGCTCCATTTGTTTAACTTCCCTTTCCGCTTGGTCCCTCATGTCCCTCAATTTGCCTTCCATACTGTTTTCTAACCCCTCTAACCCATTTTTCACTCCCTCTATCTGATTCTCCTGGGCAGCCATTCTATTTTCTACCCCCTCTAACCCCTTTTGCATCCCTTCCATTTGATTCTCTTGAGCGGCCATTCTGTTTTCTACCCCCGTTAACCCATTTTTCACTTCTTTTATCCCGTTGTCTAACCCCTCAAAATTATTGTCTAACTTCTCACTGGTACCCCTCGCTTCGTCCCTCATTACCCCCATTTGGCCCTCCATTCGCCCACTATCAACCCTCATTTGCTCACTCTGAGCATCCATCCGGTTCCCCATTACCCCCAATTGCTCACTCTGAGCATCCATCCGGTTCCCCAACCGCTCACCCAATCGCTCAATCTGGCTCCCCATACTCATCTGTACAGCTGCCTGTAGCTGCGCAATGAGGGCCTGTATGTCAATCGGCTGCATGTTAAAGCCCGGTGATACAGCGGGCTCGGCTACCGCGCGCTCTTGCGAGGCGCCATTTTGCGTGCCTGCTACCCTCGCTGTTTCGCTCTCCTCATGTCCCTCATGTCCCTCAATTTGGTCCTGGACCGACCCTGCTTCACTCTCCCCTACCGGACCCCAGCCGTCTTGATCCGCCATAGCGCGACTTTCAAAATTCGGTTTTTTATTTTATTTTCGTAAAACAAATTCAAATTTCGCCGTTATAATTTCGCGCGGGAAACGCGCTCCGAATCGATTCTACTTGTTACCAATTTGGGCCTAATAAATTTAGTACCGGGTTCGAATTCCACTCCTCGACACCAATTGTTACAGACGTGGCTTGGATGTTATTTACCGAGCGGTTTTATGGTATGACCACGTCTGCACAAGTTACCCGATTGTGCCCGAACGTTTAGTCGCGCGATGCTGGCTCAATAAGAAAAAGAAGACACCCGGCTGGATTACAATAACACAATACGACACCAAGGGTTCAGTTCTCAAGACCTCCGGAGGAGATTATATTCGTACGGAAAGGTCAGATTACAGGGGCTAGAGTTATAATCACAGAAAGACAGGCACTTAGACACACTCTTATATTAACCCCGGACAGACGACAGACAAACGGGACAAGGCTGACTCACACGGGGGTTGATGAAAAGGACAGCGGGTATCGATGGCTCAAGGTGCACTCTTGGCTCAAAGCAGGGTCCAGTACGGTCCGGTCCGGTCCAAAGATGCGGGGAGGTATCGTCGCGCTGGGGGTGGCGGTGGCTTCTCTCTCCAAGCTGAGGCGCATCTGACTCAGCGCTCGCAGGTGGCTTTCCTTCTCCAAGCTGGGTGCGCATCTCTCGTCACATCCGGCGCGGGGCCGCGTATATCCGGCGGGGAGTGACACGCCCTCGGCTCGTTAGCTCCGCCTCGTGGAATCGGCACGTTGCTTCTCATTGGGTGCGTGCGGGGGGGTTTACCAGGCTCCGCCCTTGACGAGGAGCTGACAAGGAGCCCCTTCGTGGTAACCCCGTGGAGCGCATGGTCTGGAGCTAATCGAGCCGGTGTGAGGACGCATCCTCCCCCGCTCCGCCGCCATCTCTGTTGTTGTTGTAATTGTTGGGGAAGAAGATGGAAGGAGGTATGGGAAAGGTCCTAAACTCACTACTGATGCCATATAATCACATTCTGGTGCAACGAAGAGTCATAATTAATGGAGACGAGGCCTTAACTGACATAGAATAAGAATAACTAGGAAGATGTCCGAAAGTTGTCTACGTGTGGTGCGGTGGACCTGGGCACGACATTTAATGGGGGAATAAGGGGAAGGTCGGCTCTACTGATTGTTATTTACATGCAATGGGACTAGGGAATGGGGGATTGGGGAAAGTTGGGGAGTATTGGAGAAAATAGGGGAATATTTACAAGCGGATATGGAGGCCAAATTCCATATTCGCAACAATATTTATACAGATGTATCTATCTATTCATTCATTCTTTTTTCCCTTTTGTTTACAATATTTCAGTTAATATTTTTGCGTAATGTGTGTGTCATTGCATAGTTTCATTATCTTGACCACTTGTTAATTTATATTCTCATTAATATGGATTTGGAAAATGTATTTGTGAGCATTTCTATTCATTTAAATACCATATTTTAATACCCCTGCCAACGAAGTCGCCGGAGGCATTATGTTTTCGGGTTGGCGTCCGTCTATGATAGGTTTTCGTTACCGCGATAACTTGAGAATGGCTGAAGGGATCTCAGTCAAACTTAGTACAAGTATGTATTGTGATATAAATATTAACTGATTCAATTTTGGGGTCAAGTGGTCAA
Source organism: Myxine glutinosa (assembly GCF_964187855.1). NCBI lineage: Eukaryota > Metazoa > Chordata > Myxini > Myxiniformes > Myxinidae > Myxine > Myxine glutinosa. Next base: position 34,346,779 of record NC_136270.1, on the reverse strand, counting down.
AGGTCAGCGGTCATGTTAAGTTACAATTATTTCATTACGGCGATAACCTGTGTACCAGTGATGGGATTTGGACTAATGTAGGTTCAAGTATGTATTATGATTCAAAGATGAACTGATTTTATTTTGGGGTCTAGAGGTCAAAGGTTACAGGTTACATTTACAGGTCTGCAATAGGTTTTCGTTACCATGATAACTTAAGAACGGCTGAAGGGAACCAAGTTAAACTTGGTACAAGTATGTATAATGACATCTAGATAAACGTATTAGATTATGGGTCAAGAGGTCAGAGGTCCTGTTTGGTAAAAATTCTGTTACCGAGCTAACCTGTGAACCAGTGATGACCCAATTTGGATTTTGACCCAACTTGGCATAAGTATATATCGTAAAACTTCGACTATAACGCACCCCTGTACATGATGCGCACCCCTAACTTGGACTCTTGTCGTGGTGTAAAAATCTATAACCACCTTTAGAGGCCATTTTTCCCCGCAAAGCGGGGGTTGGCCTTTTTCGGGAACCGTGGTTGTTGTTGTTTTTTGGTCCCCTTTTTGAAGCAATGTTTTACGGCCGGATGCCCTTCCTGACGCCAACCCTTTTTGCCGCCTTTAACGACAAACAGGGAATTACCAGTGAACTGGTACTCAATTAGCCGACCTCGGAAGGATGACAGGCTGAGTCAACCCCCCTGGCGTTAATTCAGCGATCGACCGGGATTCGAACCCAGGATCCTAGGATCCTAAGCCGGCACCCTAGCCGCTAGCCCAACACCAGGGACAACACCAACACCAGGGTGTAAAAATCTATAGACCTATATATAATACGCACCTCCATTTCAGCACTCAATAATGAATGAATGAATGATCGTTTTTAAGGCCATTTTCCCCGCTAGAGCCGGGGTTAGCCTTGCGGGCCCCATGACGATCATGGTTCCCTGTTTGAGGCAATGTTTTTATGGCCGGATGCCCTTCCTGACGCCAACCCTTAGTAGCCTCTTACGATGCACAGGGATACGGTGTACCTATTCTAAACCGGGGTACACACCAGGATCATTCATCCCAGCAAGCTGGTACTCAATTTGCCGACCTTGGAAGGATGGCAGGCTGAGTCAACCCCCTGGCGTTAATTCAGCGATCGACCGGGATTCGAACCCAGGATCCTAGGATCCCAAGCCGGCACCCTAACCGCTAAGGCAACACCAGGCATTTCAGCACTCAGATGAAAAAAATTTCGACGTAAAACATGTTATTGCATCTGTCAAAAACGGTGACGTCCATCTCAACCATGACTGTCGGCCACGATTTGGTAATAGTTGAACAGAGCGGCGCTAATGAAAGAACATCACGGCAGGTCAAGGAACTAAATTTACGACAGTCGTAAATCGTATCAATCACGATGTTCAGTTGTGATTGTGCAAAGTTTAAACATAGCAGCGCGTATTAAATAAACCGCGGAAGTCTGATAGCAATCCAATGAAGCAACCCGTAGCCTATTGTCGGACGACGATCACGTGGTATTCAAGTTGCTGATTAATTGGCTATATTTTATTATAAAACCCAAGTGTTATTTAACAGCTTCATTCAGTTGTTCATAAGATTTACCAGCGACCTCTATTTCCACTAGTTTTCTTACCGTAATTACCCATGAGTTCTCGACGACGATCATACCGGCTCGGCTCAAAAGCTAAACATTGTTCGATACGCTGAATATCACGGCAACAGAGGTGCTGGGTGGGAATTCGACGGAATATCTGAGGTGAACATCAGACCATGGAGACGATAGAACGAGCTCTGCAGTCGCTCCCACGAAGCAAAATGGCCGAACGGGGTCATGCGGCCGCCCATCCCGAGCTCGAGGCCAATCTGCTCGATTGGGTCACTGATCGTCAGCAACAAGGCGGTGGCGTCAGCATTTCGGAGGTGCGTGTGAAAGCAGTCATGCTTGTGAAGACACTGCCAAACATGGTCACCTTCTCGGCGTCACGTGGATGGGGAGATTGTTTTATGAAGTGGCACAGTTTCAGAATCATTGGAATCTCCCGCGATGACGCTATCTCCGAGGGCCTTTCACTTACTCACCGCAGGCAGGTTGGTGGTCTTTCCGTCTTCTACCGACTCCTCTCCGGCCTTGCCCCCCCAGCTCTCTCTGGGCTCTGTCCCCCAAATATTCCTGCAGGTCGCACAAGATCTGCCTGCAACCCTCTTATGGTTAAACTGCCAAAATCAAGACTCTCTGCTCACCTTCACTCCTTCATTCCTCTTTTCTCCCGCCTCTGGAACAAACTCCCTCACTCTCTTCAATCCCACTCCTCCCTCCAGGTCTTTAAAACGGCTGTTCACCACCATCTCTTATCTTCCCCAATCCAAAACCTTGATCTTTTCTACCCCCGCTAATTTCACCCCAAATCCACTTTTTTGAGGTGACTTTTGTCTTCTTTCCTGGAAGTCCTTGGTGTCCTTGCGTTTTATACCTATCCTGCCTCCCCCCAGGCCCTCTCCCTCCCACACATCTCCCGATGTCCCTGCTCTCAAATGTTGTGTTTGTGTGCTTCCTCCCCTTCTCTCCCCATCTTGTCGACCGCTCCCCTTTTTATATACTTTGTTTGTTTGATTTGTTTGTTTGATAAATGTTAGCTCTTTCACGAGCCTCGACTCTGTATACAAAAAAAAAGTTTTAGAAAAAGAAAAAAAAAGTGTCGTCTGTCGTCGAACGACGATCGCGCAGAAGTCCATTCCAACGTCCATTCAATTACTGGTGTAATTTTTTTCATTAGTAAAATAACTTTCGAACTAGCCTGACATTAAAATCAACACTTAATAGAACACTGGTTTACTTACTTACTGCATGATTGTGAACTTACAGATTATATATTCCATATTAAACATTTAGCTATTCTTTGTTGTTGTTCTTTGAGTATTTCCACTTCCATTTTCGAAGACGTCCTCGACGATCGTTTCAATCTGAAAAAAAACTTACAAAAAAATTAGACCTATGTATAATACTCACCTCTAACTTTAAAAAGATTTTTGGGTAAAAAAAGTGCGCATTATAGTCGAAGTTTTACGGTACTCGTATTATGATGCAAAGATGAACTTATTAGATTTCGGCACCAGGTGGTCAAAGGTCAGTTTCTGTCATAGATTTTTGTTACTGCGATAACTTAACAATGGCTGAAGAGAACGAACTCAAACTTGGTACAAGTATGTAAAATGATGTAACGATCAATGGATTGCATAATGGGGTCAAGAGGTCAAAGGTCAGAGGTCCCTTTCAGTAAAACTGTTGTTACTGTGTTAACTTGTGAACCATTTATTATATTTTGACCAAACTTAGTACAAGTATATATAATGATGCAAAGATGCACTGATTATATTTCTGCTTCGAAGGTCAAAGGTCATGTCAGGTAAAAACGTGATACTTGAGAAACGAAGGGTACAAGTTTTAAATCAAACTTGGCACATGTATTAAAATGATGTAATAATGTGGGTGGAGGATGTAATAATGCACAAAACAGCTCATTACTATTCATAACCCTGGAAGTAGTGTCAGCAGTGATGCATTGTGAGTGTAAGGGAAGATTTAACACCTCTATTGTCCTGACTGAATGACAGTTTTGTTAATGACCGTTCATGATTTTGCCTCGCCTTGTACTCCAAATAGACTTACAATGAAGGAAAAGAAAAATGGGAAAATTAGCCAATTCAAATTATACTCCACATAGACTTATACACTGAAAAATACAGTATTAATTTTTGTAGGTTGTTAAGGGATGTTTTTTTTTTTGTTTTTTTTCCCCCATTAAAATTTTTTTTTAAGGTTGATGCTTTTCGTTTTTGTTCAAACTTTTTATCCAAATGCCTTGTATTTGGTTATGAATGTTATGTTTGTTGATTTCACTTTGAAAATGTTCTTTTCATTTGACTTCATACCTTTTATTGTGCACCTGTTCTTGGGTCCGTATTAGTTAATTTTATGCACATCTGGTATGATATTGCTACAATATGCATGTTTGGTGCATGCATGCAGGTTGCTTTCAGGATTTTAAAAGGATTTGTATGATAAGATTATGGCATAACAAGTTTAAACATTCATAACGAGTTTAAACAAGTGTTTTTACACATTTTAATAGGCCTTTAACTTAACTCTCCAACTTATCCTTTAACTGAACAATTGTCGTTATTTTACTTTTCTACTTCTATGTTGTGCAATAGACTCGCTGATTATTATCCCTTGCATATGTGTGACTGAAAACGGTCTTTGTTTCAATTCTCACCCAAATTTCCCACCCAATCTAGAGAACCAGGCAGGCCGTAGTTCTCCTCCACCAGGCTACATACCCGATGGGCAGCAGCAGATGGCACACCATGGGTCGTACACAAGTGTGCACAGTGAGGGTGAATTCATCCCAGATGACAATTGCGTGAGTCAAGTGAATTTTAGTCAAGAAATGAAACTATTGTGTTGGTTAGCAGTTTAAAAAATGGCAAAGTGTAACTTATTTTTCAGTGTGATTCAAAATGTACTACCTGTTAAATAAAATAAATGCCCATTGTTTTAAAGGAAGAACTATGGCCTGTGCAAATACCGAAACATCAGGCCACTTACCTGTTATTAAAAATAAAAATTCTCAACAGGTGGCAACGGTAAGGCAGTCGTTCAAAATTGCTGTTATTCGTGAAATTTGTTGGAATTCTTTATATCTCAAGGTGTCAAAATGATTGTCCTTCACCTTTGCATGCTGGATATTTATGTAGCATTTGCTCTCAATGTCAGGACTGAAAACAAATATAAAGACATGGTAAACTGATGTGAAGATGTGATGCTGTTACAACCTTTTGTAATATCACGTCCACCTACCTATTCTTGTTTCACGTTGGCAAATTTTGGCAAATGACATCAGTTGGCAAACACAAAAGAATCGGAAATGACTGTTGAGGGCACTTGTGCAAGTCTTAAAAGGAATGCATTACACAAAAGTGCATCGGTATGGCCATGACACGTTAAAAAGTAAATGTGCATCTTTCCATGCTCATGGTATCAACCCTTCAAGTATGTCTCCAATCACCTGACAGTGCAATTTAACACAATCGTATCAAGCATCCGTGTGCACACGCTCGCTTCGGAATTTTCACTGAAAGGGAGAGCCGTCTGCAGTGTGAAATTCCAAAGACAAGAACCTGGAATAGTTGAATGAGTTCCAGCTGCAGTAAGGGCAACCTTTTGGTTTTGTGGGTATGGTGTGGCATTTTTTATGACGGGGAAAACAAAGGTTATCGATCCTTTTTACGGCGTTTGCCCATAGGGCAAAGCCGTCTAGAACAGTGTTTGTCCGTTCATATGTATATGTATACGTGTATGTATGTTCCCTCAAACGTATACCAATCGGAGCTGAGGATCTGGTCACATGACAGGGTGATGTGATTACGTCTGATGTCATTACGGTGTACAACAGCTGACTCCTCTGCCATTTTGATTCCTATGCCGTTCAGGCTGAACATATCGTCGAACCTGTCATATGTCACAATTGCCATGCTCTACCTCCATGCTTTATCACAACCTTTACGTTTTTCATTCAGTGTGAAACACAAACAGACTGATTCTTAAAATGATCATCAAATATGAAAAGCTTGGATGTTAAGGATCTTCCAATGACACAGTATGTATCGGCCTTAGGCTTCATGCCTCACCTTCAGGCCGCTTCGGACAAATTAAGCCCAGGTTTCTTAATACAGTAGTGTATCATTTTAGTAGTATCGTTTTCGTAATAATAATAATAACAATAATATAGTAAACTAGCCGAAAGCACCCGGCGTTGCCTGGGTTCTTTTTGAATGAATTTACTACTATAATTCAGCTTTTACTCGCGGCCGTAGAAGATTGACTACTATAATTCAGCAAATCTTTTAATTGCGAAATGGGCCCAGCCCGACCGATCCAGCCTCGCCGCCTAGCCTATAACCTTCCCGGGGCACGTCCCGACATTTTTGGTTCTTTTTGAATGAATTTACGATTATAATTCAGCTTTTACTCGCGGCCGTAGAAGATTGACTACAATAATTCAGCTCAGCTTTTAATTGTGAAATGGGCCCAGCCCGGCCGAGGTGGGCCTCGACCGGCCTCGCCACCTAGCCTATAACCTTCCTGGGGCCCGTCCCGACATTTTTGCTACTTTTTGAATGCATTTACTACTATAATTCAGCATTTACTCACGGCCGTAGAAGATTGACTACTATAATTCAGCTCAGCTTTTAATTGCGAAATGGGCCCAGCCTGGCCGAAGCGGCCTTGACCAGCCTCGCCACAGCCGATAACCTTCCTGAGGTCCGTCCCGACATTTTTAGTTCTTGTTGAATGAATTTACGACCACAATTCAGCTTTTACTCGAGGCCGTAGAAGATCGACTACAATAATTCAGCTCAGCTTTTAATTGCGAAATGCGCCCAGCCCGGCTGAGGTGGGCCTCGACTGGTCTCCCCACCTAGCCTAAAACCTTCCTCCCGACATTTTTTGTATTAGAGGTTTTCTCCTATCTTTCACCGTTCAGGAGATTAGCTTGCGCAGACAAACAAACAAACAAACAAACAAAAACTTTCTTTTATATATATATAGAAGGAGATAGATATAACCATAACACTTTAATCCCAATGTCGTGAATGCAAAGTTAATGGGTTGAAGCGGTGTATGGTTCATGAATCGATCATGAGCGGTGTACGGTACTAATAACCACGGAATTAAGGAATTAACCTCAGTTTTTATACAGTAATATCATTTTCGTAATAATGACAACGTAACGTTAATATTATAGTAAATCTAATCGGAACACTAATCCCTTTGTCGTCACTGCAAAGTTACTGGAGGTTAAAAGATATGTTAAGCATCTTCTTCTATATGTTAAAATAGCGGCAGTTTTGTGTCCGTCCGTCACGCAACGTCATTACGGCGTGTGATAGCTCCACTCCACTGACCGACATTTAAATTTACTAGTACACCCACTCACTACGGGAGTGGCAGGAAGGGTCATTCCTCTTTGGGGTATATAGATTACAGTCAATCTATGGTCAGATCTCAAGAACATTGGATGTTTGTTCATTTACCAAATTTCTCGTTGAGAGATTGCCAAGTGGTTTAAGCATTTGAGCAAGCACTCCATTCAAAACCGTTAAGGAATGGCTGGCTTGGCAAGCGCTAGGTAGCTGCTTGGCAAATGAGCACAACCCGGGCTTCCTCCCTTTTAGTTTCATGTTAAACAGCAGGAGCGAGTTTCAAAAGTTTGCTCCGAAAAACGCCACGTTAGTGGCAGGAAGGGTCATGTTATTAAGGGTGTAGTACTGGTGAAAATTTGAGAAAACTACATAGGTACCTTTGAGAGGCCTTTACACAAAAACAAAGTCAAGTTAATATCTAATTTTCAGTTTTTCTTGAAAGATATAATCTTGGCTTTAACTCAGACCAGTTTCAACGCTTCTTTGTCATATTACATGCATATAATTTGCATAAATTAGACCGTCAATAAAAAACAAGGAAAAACAAAGAACACATTTCTACTTCTATCTTCTATGTCACCTATCATTCTTTTCACACAAAACTTGGTACATGTATTATACATGTGTTACTCTACTACCTGATGAGAGGATTTTGTGAAATTATGTCAAATGTTCACTAATTAGCTAATTATGCCAATTACCAGATAAAACTTGGTTGTCCTTCAATAAATCCACAATTTTTTTTGTATACTGAATCGAGGCTCGTGAAAGAGCTGACATTTACTTCACAAACAAATCAACCAGACAAACAAAATATATAAAAAGAGGGAGCGGAAGACAAGAGAATGGGAAGCACACAAACACTTGAGAGCACACAACATTTAAGAGCAGGGAGATGTGTGGGAGGGAGAGGGCTTGGGGGGAGGAGGCGTGGGAAGGGGGGGGGTGGGAGAAGTATAAAACACAAGGACACCAAGGACTTCCAGGACAGAAGTTGGTATTTCAAAAAGTGGAATTGGGGTGAAATTATCGGGGATAGAAAAGATCAAGGTTTTGGATGGGGGAAGACAAGAGATGGTGGTGAACAGCTGTTTTAAAGACCTGGAGGGTGGAGTGGGATTGAAGAGCATGAGGGAGTTTGTTCCAGAGGCGGGAGAAAAGGGGAGTGAAGGTGAGCAGAGAGTCTTGATTTTGGCAGTTTAACCATAAGAGGGTTGCAGGCAGATCTTGTGCGACCTGGAGGAATATTTGCGGGACAGAGCCCAGAGAGAGCTGGGGGGGCAAGGCCAGAGAGGAGTCGGTAGAAGACGGAAAGACTACCAACCTGCCTGCGGTGAGTGAGTGAGAGGCCCTTGGAGTTTGCTTCATCGCGGGAGATTCCAATGATTCTGAATGCTTTGCTTTCAACAGCGTGAAGACGAGCTAGGTGTGAGGCAGGAGCACCAGCCCAGAGGGGAGAGCAGTATTGCATTGAGCTGCGGATGAAAGCCTTGTACGTGGTGAGGAGCTCAGGTGTGCCAAGGAAGGACTTCGCACGACGGAGGATGCCCAGTCGGTGACTGGCTTTGGAGGCCAGATTTGAAATGTGGTTTTCCCAGGAAAGATCATGACAGATAGTGAGACCCAAAAGTTTGAGTGACAGAACTTCTTGGAGAGGATTATTCATAAAGTAGATGGGAGGGTTGTCCAGTCGGTCTTTTCGGAGAGACATCGTAAGAGTGTGAGATTTGTCAGGATTGAAAGACATGTTCCACTTGTTTGCCCAGTCTGTGATTTTGCTCAGTCCAGCTCACAGACTTGGTCACACACCTGACCACCGCACACCTTTGCACACACTCGTCGTTCGCACACCTCACCAACACACCTCTTCGCTCCCCCTCCTCGGTCACCTCCTCTGTGACAACCACAGGTGTGCTCTCACTTGCACACCCAACCACGTGCCTCACTACCAATTCCAGTGTGCATTCCCACACACGCTCTACCATTCCAGGTGTGCATCCTTCCATTCCAGGTGTACATCCTCGCTCACCTGCCACAACCAACTCACGCTCCGTGTCACTCTTACTACTCTCACCTCCACACTCGGTCACGCACTCACCCTTACTTTTGACAGCGCACTCTTTCCTCATGCACCCGTCCGTTACCCACCTTTCTCGCGCATCCTCTTGCGCACACTCTCCCATTACACCCTCCGTAACACTCACCACAGGTGTGCATTCTCCCTTACTCTTGACAGCACACTCTTTCCTCATGCACCCATCTGTTACACACCTTTCTCGCGCATCCTCTTGCGCACACTCTCTCGTTACTCCCTCCGTAACACTCCCCATCCCGCGCTTCCATGTGCCCCCTCGCACACGCGCTACCACCAACTCACTCTCGACAGCACACTCACTCCTTGGCACGCACTTTTTCCTCACACACCCCAGAGTCGGACATTCTCGCACACCTCCTCTTTCGCACACCGTACCTGTCACACACTTCACCAGCGGCCTCTCACGAACACCCGGATCCAAATCAACCCCCAAGCCGACTGAAGCTTCCCTCACATCATATACATTTCCACGTATATCGCCACTCACCTCGGCACCTCGTCTCCGCACCTCCTTCGCCACCTGCAAACTCTTTATTTGGTTAGCGAGCACACCATCACGATTTGAGCACCGACCTTGTACATATTCCATCACCTCCTCCTTTATCTCCCTCTTAGTTTCCCTCCGTCTCTTCTTAATTTCACTCACCCCCTCTTCCACTTCCTCTAACTTTTGCTTCACCTCTTTTATTTCCCGGTGCGTCTCCTCAATTTAGTCCTCTAACGCTACCTTGACCGTTTCTATGTGCGTCCTCACCTCCCGGTCCTTTGTTTCTCATTACTTCTGTCACCTCGTCCAACCTCGTTGTCAGTCCCTCACGTACCATCTGACATTCCCTCTTCGTCGCTATCAAGTCGTCTTTTAGTTCTTTTTGTGTCGCCTTTAACCCTCCTAGTACCGCAGTGTTCCTTTGTACCTGCTCCACTAACTCCGTCTGTCCCACCGTCAGCTGTTCCACCTCCTGCGTCAGGTCCTCTATGCCCCCTTGTAACCTAGCCGTATTATTCCTCACCTCTTTCTCCATACGCTTCTCACCTCGCTTTACCTCCTCGCGTACCCCCGAGACCTCCTCGCGTACCCCCGAGACCTCCGAGACCTCCTCGCTTACACCTCGTCGTATTTCCTCCTTCATTTCTCCCATCTCTTTGGTAGATGCCACCCTCATCTGTTCCAACTCATCCCTCTGGGCATCCAATTTGGTTTCTAACCCGATTTTCACCTCCTCTATCTGGTTCCCCATCCGTTTGATTTCCCGGGCGGATTGCTCCCCTATCTCCCGCAATTTGCCTTCCATCCTATCTTCTAGCCCCGTTAACCCATTCTTTACCTCTTTTATCCCGTTGTCAAACCCCGCAAATTTATTGTCCAACCCCTTAAAATTATTGTCTAACCCCTTAAAATTATTGTCTAACCCCTCCAATTTGCTGTCTATCTTCCCAATTTGGGCATTGGTACCCCTCACTTCGTCCCTCATTGCCCCCATCATTCTGTTTTCCATTTTTTCCATTTCCCTGCTCCTTTTTTCGTTGTCGCACTTCGACTCCGCCATATATTCGCCGAACCGTGCCATGAACTGCTGCATGTCAAACGGCTGCATGTTAAAGCCCGCTGGTACAGCGGGCTCGGCTACCGCGCGCTCGTACGAGGCGCCATTTTGCGCCTCCCCAACCCACGTGCGCGAGGGCGCCATGTTGTGCGCCTGATACTCCCTCAACCACCTCACCATTGCTCTCCTCCACCATTTCTTCCCTTTGGTCCTGGGTTACCCCTAACCCCTCTTCTAGCTCACCCACCTGCATCCGATCGCCTTGACTAGCCATGGCGCGATTTCAAAGTTCGGGTTTTTCTAAAACAAAACAAATTTCGACCGCTCCAAATTTTGACAATTTTTTCTAGATGTTTTAAAACTTTGGTTCGGGCCTCGTATCTCAACACCCAGACACCAATTGTTACGGCCAATAGTACAATTGGTGTCCCAAAATTTGGGCTAAATAAATTTAGTCCCAGGTTCGAATCCCAACTCCTGACTACCAATTGTTACGGACACGGCTAGGATGTTGTTTGCCGAGCGGATGGCCGCCGCGCCCGAACAGTTACCCCGACTAACCCGATTCCTGAACGTTGGCCAAAATCGCGCCACAGATATTCAATGGGGAAAAGACTAAAGCGAAGGATGTGAAGAAGAAGAAGACAGAAGTAGGGAATACAGATATAATTTATTTGCTATTTACAACCAAAAGTAACCAAGGAGAAGGAAGGATAATAAAATAATTTACAGAAGAAATCAAAGAGACACAGTGAAAATCGCTAGCTTACCTAAACAGGCTTAATTAACCCAGGGACAAGACACACAGAACAAACTCACGTACACGAATGGGGAAATTGCAGGCAGGAATGACAGGAGGTGGGTGGCTGGAGGGGGAGGAAGGCACGGAGCTGGCTGGAGCTTGATCCCGCACGGGACGTCGGGCTGGACCTCGACGGCCGCCAATGCCACCGATCCTGTCGTGTGCGTGGGTTAACAGGTCGGAGCTGCTTGGTGGAGCCAACGCTGCTGGTGGGGGGGTCTGGCGTGACGGGTTCTCTCTCCCTCTCTCACAAACTCCAGGACTCTTTCTCTCTTTGCTTCGCTTCGCCCCTTCTCTCCTCTCTCTTTCTTAGTCCAACCCAGTCCAACAACTTCCTCTCTTGCTAAGTCCAACTCTTAGTCCAACTCTTCCTCTCTTGCTTAGTCCAACAACAACTTCCAGGCTTTCGCGCGCGCTCTATATAGTGCCTCAGGCGATCAAGCCGCTGGTGTCCAGGACACGCCCATCGGTGAGCTCGCCTCGGCCCTGATTGGTCGGCACGGCCCTCTGGCTCCGCCCTTGATGATCATGGGTGGGCACGCCCAGGAGTCGGCAGCTCCTCCCCCTTCTTCTCCAAGCCGACCTCGTGGCGAATGGAGTCGCGGAGGGAACAGTTGGCAATTGTTGGAAGGGGAATGTGAATGAAAGGGGATCTACTCTTATTTCACTTGGTGCAATGGAGTATGTAAATTAATGGGAGACACAGCCTTACACTAATACACATAATAAGGATATAACTATTGAACAGGGATATATGGTGTCCTTCATGTATGCTTTATGGAATTAACTACGGGAACGCCCTTTGACCTTTATACACAGACTGGAGGCAGGAGGGTCCAGAATAAAGCAATAAAAAAACAAAAAAAACACAATCCTCATATCCACAACAATATATATATATATATATATATACAAGTTCAAAACTCACCTGGTCACAAGTGTGCCGCACTGACCGGGTCCTCAGTCGAGGTCCTCAGCATCATCCCGTTTTGGCCCTTCAACCTCGATACGGTCAGCTGTTTCTGAGTACCAGTTTGTTACGGACCAATCAAGTCCAATTGTTACGGACCGCGGATAAGATGTTGGTTTGCCGAGCGGATGGCGCCGCGGCCCTAACAGTTACCCCGACTAACCCGATTCCTGGACGTTGGCCGAATCGCGCCACAGATATTCAATAGGGAAAAGACAAAAGCGACACGGATGTGAAGAAGAAGAAGAAGAAGAAGAAGGAGACAAAAAGGTTTGAAATGCTACTAAATTTATTCCTACTATTTACACAATCAAAAGAAACCAACCTCGTATCTGACCTGAGTTTATTGAGTACCAGTTCACTGGTAATTCCCTGTTTGTCGTTAAAGGCGGCAAAAAGGGTTGGCTTCAGGAAGGGCATCCGGCCGTTAAACATTGCTTCAAAAAGGGGAGCGAAAAACAACAACAACCATGGTTCCCGAAAAAGGCCAACCCCCGCTTTGTGGGGGAAAATGGCCTCTAAAGGTGGTTTTTGTTTTTTTTAACCTCGATACGGTCAGCTAAGGTGGGCCAGCAGGGGCACGTACACATCCACATGCAGCAACTGCACCTGGATGCTTACATACCCCCACCCACAGCCAGTGCGAACAACAACAACAACACCTCCACATCCAGAATCCACAGCACCAAACAAACATGGTGGAACCCTCAAACACCCACCTTTATACCCTTCACCACTCACCAACAAAACACACCAGATCATTCATACACACACCAGATCATTCATATATATGAATGTATATGAATTCCTATACCAGATATCAATTCCTATACCAGAATTCCTATACCAGACATTGTATCATGAACACACCAGATCATTCATACACACACATACACACACAACACCAACCAACCAACCACCTACCCTTACATCATACACCACTCAACACACAAAAACACACTCATGCAAAAATTAATTCATGCAAAAACACACACCCTCACCCACTCACTCGTATACACAAAGTAAGAAATAATAATGGTAACAAAAAAAAATCAAAAAAAAAACCACACCCACACAACCAACCTACACCGTTCGACGTGCCTCCATAAACTTCCTCCATATCCAAAATTAGCCTTTCAAGGCAACCTGGGCCACCTTGTCACACATCCTCCTTCTTTCTGTCCCACACACTCCCAGCCTAGCAAGAAATGCAGAAAAGGAATTGCCAATATACCCTCTACACCCCACCTCAAATGGCTGACACAAAACTCGCCAACCCTTCTCCCGGCACTCTGCCTCCAGCTCACTGTACTTTCCTCTCTTCCTCTCGTGCACTTCCTCCATGTTCTCTTCCCAAGGTACCGACAACTCCCCTAAGATGACCTGTCTTGTTGCACTTGACCAAATGACAATGTCAGGCCACAACCTTGTCACACAGATCTCCTCTGGGAATACCAATTGTGGCTTTAGGTCTGCCACCACCTGCCAATCACAAGCATCTGACAGCCCTCTTGCTTTCCACCTCCTCTTTCCACCTCTTACCACTTGGCCCTCTTTGACAAACCACACCTCTCCCCCATCAGTCTCCTTCTCCACTCTTCTCTCTCTCAATCTCAGCACCTCTTGTTGCACCATCTGCACCACCACCGCCAGCACCTGATCATGTCGCCAGCTGTATCTTCCTGCTGCCAATGCTACTGAGCATGCACTCAGTGCATGCTGCACCGTTCCCACACCTCCACACAAATAACATCTCTCCTGCAACAACCCCCACAATCTCAAGTTTACTGGTGACGGAAGCACATCATACGTTGCCCGCAACAGGAAATTCAACAATATTGGCTCCATCCTCCAAATCTCTTGCCACTTCAATATCCTCACCCGCACACCTTCCCACCTAGTCCAAGCACCTTGCTGTGCCTGACCGACTGCTTTCACATATCTCCCCTCCTCTTCCTTTCTTCTCACCTCCCTCTCAACCATCTTCCTCCTCTCTTTCACACATGCCTTTCCCCATCGCTCATGCTCCATCCACCCCAAGCCTTGCTGTACCATCCCCATGACCTCCTCCTGTTGCAACCACTCCTCCATCTCGTCCACCTCTGCTCTTGCATTCCACTTCCGACTTCCCTTCTTCTCTGGGAGAGCATTCTTTACCGCTGCATCACTTGAATCCCGCAACATCATGAACTCCCACACCCTCACCACCTTATACTCCTCGGTTAATGATGTCAAGGGAAACTGGAGTTTTCCACCCTGACCATAAATGGCAATGTTCGTCAAACAGCGTGGCACTCCCAACCACCTCCTCACAAACCCACTCACCACAACCTCCATCCTCTCTACATGCCCAATCGCAATATCGTACATCATCAATGGCCACAATACTCGTGGCATCAACCCAAACTTCAAACACCATACCTTCAACTTACCTGGCAAACCACATCCATCAATCCTCTTCAAACCTCTCAAAAGCTTGTTTCTGACCTCCTCCACTATTCCCATATCATTCAACTCCACTGTATACCATCTTCCCAAACTCTTCACAGGGGCCTCTACCAATGATGGAACCACCTCCCCTCCCAGCTCAAACCTGTGCATGTTGTCCACCACTCCTCGTCTCACTACCACACTCCTCGACTTTCTTGCTTTAAATCCCATTCTTGCCCACCGCATCAACCTTTCCAGTCGTCCCAGTACCTCTACTGCTGCATCAGCGGACTGTTGGACAACTGTCAGGTCATCCATGAAAGCAAACATTGCTGGCAACCTCTGACCAGGGTCTGATATAATATAATATATATATATATATATATATATATATATATATATATATTGTTGCGAATATGGAATTTGGCCTCCATATCCGCTTGTAAATATTCCCCTATTTCCCCAATATTCCCCAACTATCCCCAATCCCCCATTCCCTAGTCCCATTGTCTGTAAACAACAATCAGTAGAGCCGACCTTCCCCTTTTTCCCCCATTAAATGTCGTGCCCAGGTCCACCGCATCTCACGTAGACAACTTTCGGACATCTTGCTAGTTATTCTTAGTCTATGTCAGTTAAGGACTCCTTTCCATTAATTCTGACTCTTCGTTGCACCAGAATGTGATTATATGGCACCAGTAGTGAGTTTAGGACCTTTCCCATACCTCCTTCCATCTTCTTCCCCAAACAACAACTACAACTACAACTACAACTACAACTACAACTACAACAACAATTACTACAACAACGACGCTGCACCGGGGGAGTGTGCGTCATCACACCGGCTCGGTTAGCCGCCATTGACAATGCGCGCCGGACCATGCGCTCCACGGGGTTACCACGAAGGGGCTGGCTGTCAGCTCCTCGTCAAGGGCGGAGCCGGTAACCCCCCCGCACGCACCCAATGAGAAGCAACGAGCCGATTCCATCTGGGGCGGAGCTAACGAGCCGAGGGCGTGTCACTCCCCGCCGGATCTACGCAGCCACTTGCCGGATGTGAGGTCAGATGCGCCCCCAGCCTGGAGAGAGAAGTTGCCACGTACGAGCGCTGAATACCTCCCCGCATCTCTGGACCGGACCGAGTCGATTCTGACCTTTGAGCCCAGGTGCACCTGGAGCCATCGATCCTGCCTTTCCTAGCCATCAAACCCCGTGTGAGTCAGCCTTTTGTCCCGTTTATCTGTCGTCTGTTGGGAATAATATAAGATTGTGTCTAAGTGCTTGTCTTTCTATGCTGTACCTCTCGTCCTTGTAATCTAACCTTCCGTAACAATATAACCTCCTCCGGAGGTCTTGAGAACTGAACCCTGGGTGTCGTGTCATTTTAATCCCAGCCGGGTGTCCTTTTCCTTTATTGACCTAGCGCAGCGCGATTAGTCAACGTTCGGGTATAATCGGGTAACTTGTGCAGACGTGGTCATACCAAAACCGCTCGGTAAATAACATCTAAGCCACGTCTGTAACAATTGGTGTCGAGGAGTGGAATTCGAACCCGGGACTAAATTTATTAGGCCCAAATTTGTAACAAGTAGAATCGATTCGGAGCGCGTTTCCCGCGCGAAATTATAACGGCCGAAATTTGTTTTGTTGTATAAAAACCCGAATTTTGAAAGTCGCGCTATGGCAGACCAAGACAGCTGGGGTCCGGTAGGGGAGAGTGAGGCAGGGTCGGTCCAGGACCAAATTGAGGGACATGAGGGACAGGAGGAGAGCGAAGCAGCGAGGGTAGCAGACGCACAAAATAGCGTCGTTGTGCCCGACATTGCGGGAGCGCAAAATGGCGCCTCGCTGATCACCGCGCCCGCGACCGTGGCAGCGCCCCCGGTGGATTGGAACTTGTTTTTCATACAAATGAAGGCCCTTATGGCCCAGAATAGCGAGAAATTGAGGGAGGACATGGGGTCCAATAGCGAGAAATTGAGGGAGGACATGGGGTCCAATAGCGAGAAATTGAAAAAGGACATGGGGGCCCAGATCGGAGGGTTAGGGAGTAGAATAGGGGGGTTAGACAACGGGATAAAAGAGGTGAGAAATGGGTTAATGGGTGTAGAAAACAGAATGGCCGCTCAAGAGAATCAGATAGAGGGAGTGAAACATGGGTTAATGGGGGTAGAAAACAGAATGGCCGCTCAAGAGAATCAGATAGAGGGAGTGAAACATGGGTTAATGGGGGTAGAAAACAGAATGGCCGCTCAAGAGAATCAGATAGAGGGAGTGAAACATGGGTTAACGGGGGTAGAAAACAGAATGGCCGCTCAAGAGAATCAAATGGAAGGGATGCAAAAAGGGTTAGAGGGGTTAGAAAACAGTATGGAAGGCAAATTGAGGGACATGAGGGACCAAGCGGAAAGGGAAGTTAACCAAATGGGGCAGCAGATAGAGGGGGTCAGAATGGGGGTAGAAACCAAACTGGATGCTCACAGGGAGGAAATGGAGCAGATGAGGGTGGCATCTGGGCAGGAGATGCAAGTGATGGGGGAGGAGATCAGAAGAGGAGTGAGTGAGGAGGTCGGAGGAGTGCGCGAGGAGGTGAGGCACTGTAAGGAGCACATGGAGAAGGAGGTGAGAAAGGGGACTGTAAAATTGCAAGGGGGCATAGAGGACCTGACGCAGGAGGTGGAGCAGCTGACGGTGGGACAAACGGAGTTAGTGGAGCAGGTTCAAAGGAACACTGCGGTATTAGGAGGTTTAAAAGCGACACAGAAAGAACTAAAAGATGACTTGGTAGCGACGAAGAGGGAATGTCAGATGGTACGTGAGGGACTGACAACGAGGTTGGACGAGGTGATAGAGGTAATGGAGACGAAGGACCGGCAGGTGAGGACGCACATGGAAACGGTCAAGGTAGCCTTGGAGGACGAGCTTGAGGAGACGTACCGGGGAATAAAAGAGGTGAAGCAGAAATTAGAAGAAGTGGAAGAAGGGGTGAGCGAAATTAAGAAGCGACGGAGAGGGGATAAGAAAGAGATAAAAGAATTGGTCCAAAGTCTGTGTTTGGATCGTGATGATGTGCTCATTAACCGGATGAGGGATTCGCAGGTGATGGAGGAGAAGCGAAGAGGAAGAGGACCTGGTGTAAGTGGTGACCAATATGGTCGTGCGTATGATGCGCCAGGGGATTTAAGAAGCTTGGGGGTCGAGATGGACCCGGGTGTTCGTGAGAGGCCACTGGTGAAGTGTGCGACAGGTCTGGTGTGCGAAAAAGGAGGTGTGCGAGGAGGTCCGACTCTGGGGTGTGTGAGGAAAAAGTGCGTGCCAAGGAGTAGTGAGGGTGCTGGCGAGAGTGAGTTGGTCGTAGCGCGTGTGCGAGGGAGCACATGGAAGCGCGGTGTGGTAAGTGTTACAGAGGGTGTGACGGGAGAGTGTGTGCAGGAGTGTGCGCGAGAAAGGTGTGTGACGGACAGGTGCATGAGGAAAGAGTGCGCTGTCAGAAGTAAGGAAGAGTGTCCACCTGTGGTGAGTGTTACAGAGGGTGTAACGAGAGAGTGTGCGCGAGAAAGGTGTGTAACGGACAGGTGCATGAGGAAAGAGTGCGCTGTCAAGAGTAAGGGTGAGTGCGCTGTCAAGAATGGTGGTGAGAGTAGTGAGAGTGACATGGAGCGTGAGTTAGTTGTGACAGGTGAGCGAGGATGTACACCTGGGATGGAAGGATGCACACCTGGGATGGTAGAGCGTGAGTGGGAATGCACGCTGGAGTTGGTGGTGAGGCACATGGTTGGGTGTGCGAATGAGGGCACACCTGTGATTGTCACAGAGGAGGTGACCGAGGAGGGGGCGCGAAGCGGTGTATTGGTGAGGTGTGCGACCAACGAATGTGTGCCAAAGTGTTCGGTGGTCAGGTGTGTGACCAAGGCTGTGAGTGGAATGAGAGTACCGAGGTGTGTAAGGAAAGGTACGAGGAGCATGGAGACGGCTGGATGTGTGAGCAAGGAACGGGCTGCGGGGTGTAAGAATCCAGGTGAAGCATCGACGGTAACCAGGTTAGAGGTTAGGTCGACTTTTAGCCGAAGCGGGCCCTCGGTGCGTGCCGGGCCTCGCTTTGAACGGCCGCGTCCGTGCTCCACGAGGTGGAGCGGGCAGCTGGATAGGAAGGGGCGTCATGGCGACCACGTTTTGTTGAGACGTGCCTGCAGGTCGAGATCGGGACATTGGATGGCTCCACGCCGAGGTGGTGCGTGGGATCTCGGCCCGGGTAAGCCCCCGTCCCTGCCCCGAATGCCGGACGCATCCAGCCGCCGGCACAAAACAACCAGCATCCATTGCTTGGCTTTACGAAGCCGGGCTTTGGACAGGAATTGGCGCACCGAGAGGCATTAGTGAGTAGACTGGGTGATGAGGTTAGTGTTTTGGACCCAAAATTAGAGAAAAGCAAAATTTGATGATTGGCAAAGGATTGGCAGAGTGATGATTGGTAATGGTACAGTGATTGGCAGATGATTGGCAAATTTTTAATTTGTTGAAATTTGATGTGCAAAATTGGTAGTGAGAGACCCCCGATGGGGTGGGATGGCAAATCTGCCACCCTTCCCATGCTGGGGGCAAAGGAGCACTAGATTATGGGGTGTATGGCAGTGAAAACTAGCCCGGGTGGGTTAGGTTATATTGATAGGGCCCTAGAAGATGACAGTAGGTAACGTTAAGTTTAGTTAGTGACTGATACCTGTAGTGGGGACGCAGGTAGATTAGTATGGATGATAATGACGAGGGAGCGCAATAGTTTAAAGGGACGACTGGGAAGCGCAAGTTTCAGAGGGGAGTAGTTAGCTGAGATGATGCCGTGTGGTTGAGAATTGAACAGGTGTGATTGCACAGGTGTGCAACTGGACAGGTGTGTGGAGCAGTGTGTGAGTAGTGAGTGTTGTAGATCAGCGCGAATGCGCTTGGGGAGAGAAGGGTGCAGGTGGCACCAGGTGTGAGAGCACAGGTGTGCAAGTACAGGTGTGTGGAGAGAGTTGGAGTAAGTGGTACGGAGTGGTGTGCATGGTGCGAAGGTGAGGATGGGGAAGAGTGGACCCCTTTCACGAGTACCCGGGGCGGGTAGTGTAAGTGTTAGGTAGAGGGTACAGGTAAATTGTGGTTGGATATTGGCATCTGTGGTGCGGTTGCAGAATGGTGTTGTGAATGGGTGCATTAGTGTTGTGGAAATGGCTGGGCGTGTAGCCTGTTAGTGTGTGTAGTTGGTTGGGCACTCCACCACTGTGAGGATGTCGGCCAGGTGAGGCCGCAGGTGGGCTCTGGGAGCCGGTAGAGTTGTGGATGGGGCCCGAGGATCCGGAGGACGGACCCGGGTAGCCCAGTGCCAGAGAGGGCACCGAGTGGGGAGAGAGCCAGAGGGCCTTCCCCAGGTAGTTAGGTTAGGGTGAGGAGCAGGTAAGCTCGGAGGCAACTGCAGTGGTGGAGGTGTGCAGGTGGGTAGACCCACTGGGAGAGGTACACGCCACAGCCCAGAAATTGTGCGAGGGCACCGGGAGATGAATCGGGGGAGTGAGACCCCAAATTGAAAAGCACCACAGTTTGGCCAATGGGAATTGGTTTTTAGAACCCATAGTGTAAGAGGGCCAATGGTTTGGCCGGAGAAAGACCCCGGGTAGTGTAAAGTTGTTAAAGTCATTTAGGAAATAGTTAGGATTGATGAACCTGTCGCACCATACGCAGCCACTTACCTGTGGTGATGATGATGACTCCACACCTGTGTTTTCTTTGTTCTGTGTGCAGAAATGAGAATTGCTGTGTGGATTGGTGAGACGCATCACGACGTGGATGAGACATTGGGGTGATTCCATCTCTCCCTCCCTAGGAGGGACTGATGATGAATTGGTGATAGCAAATTTTGATGTTGAGTTGAAAATGGCAAATTTTGATGAGAGTTGAAAATGGCAAATTTGATTGGTTAGGAGGGAGAGAAGACGAATTTGGTTTATGGGAGGAACGGGGAAGACAGTAGGGATGTTTGTTGATTTGTAAAGTAGATGTTTATGGGTAGTGTTGTGTTTTGTGGATACAGTAAGGGGTAAGGGAGGGGCCATGTAGGTTACCTGGTGGGGGGGGGGCGTACGATAGGAACGTACCTGTCTCACCTGGTTCCCATGTGCCCCCAGTGTGCATCATCTTACATTGCGTGCACTTTTGCGCCCTTACCACCTTACTCACTTGTCTGCTTCTTTTGTCTCCCACCTCCGAGGATCTGGCTTTGGGGTAGAGAGAGAGGAGAGAGAGGTGCTGGCTACGCAGTTGTGGGCCTGCACTTTCGCTGCTTGCTGCTTGGATCGATACACCATACGGACCGCAATGTTTGTGGCCACCCACAATGGACCGCAGTTCTTTTGCGGCCAAGCACCACCCGTGGAAGGACCTATGGGTCAACGTGGCACCTATGCCAAACAGGTGAACCACTAACAGTTGGCCCCCTGACGGCCACAATATAGAAATGGACGCGGGTGGCGCCTTTCTTTATTTTTGAAAGAATTAAGAAGGCCAAGTGCACCACATGAAGGCAAGACCAGCGGCAGAACATCGGCCGGCTGCGACACCACACCATGATTCATAAACACTTTATTGGTGCACCGGATGGTGCTCACTGTGTGATGGGGTGGTGCTTGATGCTTGGAAGGGGTGCTCTGCACATTATTAAAGGCCGTCGGCCACAGAGCACTCGTGGGTTGGTGTATCGATGCTGGCATGCGTGCTCTCTCTATGCATAACATCTACATGTGTTCCTCCAAAAACAGGTCCTGGATCGTAGTGTAAATATCAGCGTAGTCTTGTAAATAATGCTCCCTACTGGCTGTATGTTTAGTTTGAGAATTCTTTCCGGATTCGGTTATCCTGTGGGTGTGTTTCTGTGAGGAGAAGGGTGCAACGTCGCACGGGGACATATTTACTCATTTGTGAATATCTGTAAAACTGTCGCACTCAGGGTAGAGTTAATAGTAGAGGGAACTACATTGCGTGCCACACTAAAGTAGGTAAAAATTTATCGGGTCGGGATGCCCCGAGGGTAGAGAAGGGTGCAATGTTGCGAATATGGAATTTGGCCTCCATATCCGCTTGTAAATATTCCCCTATTTCCCCAATATTCCCCAACTATCCCCAATCCCCCATTCCCTAGTCCCATTGTCTGTAAACAACAATCAGTAGAGCCGACCTTCCCCTTTTTCCCCCATTAAATGTCGTGCCCAGGTCCACCGCATCTCACGTAGACAACTTTCGGACATCTTGCTAGTTATTCTTAGTCTATGTCAGTTAAGGACTCCTTTCCATTAATTCTGACTCTTCGTTGCACCAGAATGTGATTATATGGCACCAGTAGTGAGTTTAGGACCTTTCCCATACCTCCTTCCATCTTCTTCCCCAAACAACAACTACAACTACAACTACAACTACAACTACAACTACAACAACAATTACAACAACAACGACGCTGCACCGGGGGAGTGTGCGTCATCACACCGGCTCGGTTAGCCGCCATTGACAATGCGCGCCGGACCATGCGCTCCACGGGGTTACCACGAAGGGGCTGGCTGTCAGCTCCTCGTCAAGGGCGGAGCCGGTAACCCCCCCGCACGCACCCAATGAGAAGCAACGAGCCGATTCCATCTGGGGCGGAGCTAACGAGCCGAGGGCGTGTCACTCCCCGCCGGATCTACGCAGCCACTTGCCGGATGTGAGGTCAGATGCGCCCCCAGCCTGGAGAGAGAAGTTGCCACGTACGAGCGCTGAATACCTCCCCGCATCTCTGGACCGGACCGAGTCGATTCTGACCTTTGAGCCCAGGTGCACCTGGAGCCATCGATCCTGCCTTTCCTAGCCATCAAACCCCGTGTGAGTCAGCCTTTTGTCCCGTTTATCTGTCGTCTGTTGGGAATAATATAAGATTGTGTCTAAGTGCTTGTCTTTCTATGCTGTACCTCTCGTCCTTGTAATCTAACCTTCCGTAACAATATAACCTCCTCCGGAGGTCTTGAGAACTGAACCCTGGGTGTCGTGTCATTTTAATCCCAGCCGGGTGTCCTTTTCCTTTATTGACCTAGCGCAGCGCGATTAGTCAACGTTCGGGTATAATCGGGTAACTTGTGCAGACGTGGTCATACCAAAACCGCTCGGTAAATAACATCTAAGCCACGTCTGTAACAATATATATCCATTGGGCTGGCAGGATAGCCTCGAGGTATGCACACTCACCTCTAAGATGTCTAGCCTTGGTTTGAATCCCGACCCTCCTGCAAACTGTCATCCCGGCATTTCACTGGCAGGGTGATTCATCAATGTGTGTGATGTCTCTTAGATGGACTTTAAATGGGCGCGTCCCGTCTGCCAACATTAGTTGGTGTACGTTAAAGATCCCACAGTGTCCTTTGAGAAGAGTAGGCGAGCTATTGCTGGCACCATTAAAAAATTATAGATTATTGCCTTAACTACTGCTGTGAAGGCAATGGCAAACCACCCAGTATAACCCTTGCCAATAAACTGCTTCGGCAGCACCGACACTTAATAAAATGTTTGTTTGGTTATTTCTAAAAAACAAGCACATTAGGGAATAAAATGCGTGAAATATATTTTGTATAAACTTTGTGTAATGGTTGCCATTGAATGCTATATTGTTTGAAACATGTATTAATAAGAGCATAACACAGTGCTGTCTTGTGGATGTTGTTTCAGACCATTGATCCACTGATGGCCAGCAGCCCAGATAAGTCTGCGTCAGGTAGCTGCCACTCCTTGGATAGCCCTCTCGGGTAAGTAGCATGCATTCATGAATGTTGTCTTTGTGTCATCGTTTGCAATGAATCAAGTAGCAGGAATAGAGATACAACTAGAACGGCACTCAGTGGAGAGCGTACCTCCGCCAGGTGAACATTTTACGTTTTGTATCCGAGAGTAGCCCAGAAAATCGCAATACAGAATCACATTTAATCAAAATCATCCGTCCACAACTTTTTGAGATATCCTGCTATGTACCGTTTGTGGCCCAATGGTGAAGAATCAGCTAAAAAAATTCTACTAGCCGGATCCGGATCCGTATCTTCACCAAAATCTAATCGATTCTTCCTTGTTTAATTGAATCGACACACAACCTGTCCACCAAGTTTCATCCAAATCCGTCCATAACTTTTTGATATATCCTGCTATATGTTGGTTTTAGCCCTATCACTCAATGATAAAGTCACATAAAAAATTCTCAGATCCAGATCCGGATTTGGATGTTCACCAAAATTGAAACCATTCTTCCTTGTCACACCCCCAAGCTCTCTACCAAATTTCGTCCGAATCCATCCACAACTTTTTGTGATATCCTGTTTACAAACAGACAAACAAACGGGGGAAAACATAACCTCCATCCCCAGATGGAATTAAAGGAATGTTGCATGAATATCGGAAAGACGAAGGTAATGGCAAGTGGTAAAGCATGTGGTGAGGTGGAAAGAACTGGGAGGTGGCCATGTGCTTTGTGCAGGAAGGGTGTCGGAGTGAACTCCATTCAATGTACAATGTGCGCTGAGTGGGTTCATCAAAAATGTAGTGGTCTGAGAGGGTCATTAACCAGTGTGGCAGCTACATTCAAATGTACAGTGTGCACAGAGGTAGCTGCAGATGGAGGAAATGTTGAGTTGGATCTTGGAGACGGCGTGAAGCTGGAAGGTGTGAAAACATTTTGTTACCTAGGCGACATGGTGAATGGAGAAGGTGGATCAGACTCGGCAACGGTTGCTGGAGTGAGATGTGCATGGAAGAAGTTTCGGGAACTGAGTGGCGTGCTGACGAGGAGGGGAGTGTCGTTGAAGCTGAAGGGAAAGTGTATGCTGCATGTGTGAGAAGTGCTATGTTTTATGGGAGCGAGACATGGGTCATGAATGTAGAGCAGCAACGAAGGCTGGAAAGGGTGGAAATGCCAATGGTTCAGTGGATGTGCGGAGTATCGTTGAGAGAGAGGAAGACAAATGATGAATTGTGAAAGATGAAGGGAATAAAGCCTGTGATTGTTGCTGTGAAGAGAAACAGGTTGAGATGGTTGGGTCATGTGTTGAGGAAGAATTAAAGTGACTGGGTGAGAAGAGTGATGGAAATGAATGTAGAAGGAAGTCTAGGACGGGTAAGAACAAGAAAGACTTGGCTGAAGGTGGTGGAAGAAGAAATGCGGGCAAGGGGGTTAACAAGGAGAGATGTAGAAAATAGGGCAAAATGGAGAAGATTGTCATGGGGCCCGCAAGGCTAACGGCCGCTCTAGCAGGGAAAATGGCCTTAAAATGCCTGTTGTTGTTGTTATTGTTGTTGTTGTTGTTGTGTTTCTTCACCATTGAAACAACAACAGGCATTTTAAGGTGCCCAATAAAAAAGTGTGCCCAATAATTTAAAATTCTCACTTTGTTCTACTGACACCAATAATGGGAATAATACAATATAATGTCGTCAGATTTTGCAAAATGAAGGCTCCACAAACCTATAGATGTGTTTTGAGGTTTTAAAAAAGCATGTGGAGTACAGATTCTTAACCGCCGGTCCGCGGAAGGAAAGCTATCTGTCCGTGGAGTACTGCCAGAAAAAAAGATATATATTTAAAATAAATATATCTTTTTTTAACTGCCACTCACCCACTAGCCACGCCTGATGAATCTATATATAATGGAACAAGTGTATATCCGTATCATCCACTCTCGGGGTGGATCCAGGATTTTTTGAAAGGGGAATTCTACAAATTAAGGTAACGGGGTGCATACTCCAATTGTAAAAGATATTTTATTTGTCTTTTTACTATTCATTTTCAAATTATTGGGATGGAACCTGTTGCTTCGTCAACTTAAAGTGACATCACTTACTCAACAATCCTTTTGTAATTTACTCCGAAACAAAATATGTTTATTTTAGTAATTAAATTGAAGTATATGAATTCGTTTAGAAACTCCGGGGATGGATTTTTCATGACTATTTATGAGTCGTAGAATTTGTGTAGCAATTGGAAATAGTTCCCCTTCATACTGTGTATGTTCGTGAATATGCGGCGAGCAGCTATAGTTACACTTTCCATGTACATATTTTTTTTACACACAAGTGCAGAACCTGCTCCGAGCCTCCGACCAAGCCTAAAGTTTGAGCTGTTCTTAGTTGCTATGACTGCACATCGTGCAAGATTATTTTTTTCTTTTTACCGGCAATAAGTAGGACAATTTTGCAAGTCATTTCATTCGGCACTTAATGTGTAATCGAAGGTGGGTGACATCAGAGGCAGCTAAATTAGGCATTTTTTAAAACAACAAAATATTACTGCAAAAAGTTATTAGAAATATATGACGTGCTGAATTATAGACAGTAAAGACCATAAATTAAGTGGTTCCCTATTGGCGGTCCACAGTCATTTATCGCTGCCCTTTGCCGGTCCCTGTTGAGAAAAAGGTTAAGAACCACTGATTCTGGAAGAATTTTGAGACATTTTTGTTTGTCTGTGAGCAGGATATCTCAAAAAGTTGTGGACTTTTTCGGACGAAACTTGGTGGAAAGGTTGCGTGTGTGACAAGGAAGAATAAGATTTTGGTGAAGATCCAGATCCAATAATTTTTCAAATTAATTCTTCATCATTGAAAGATCGGGCCAAAACGATATACAGCATGGTATCTCAAAAAGTTATGGACAGATTCAGACGAAACTTGGTGGTCAGGTTGGGTGTGTGACAAGGACGAATTGATTCAATTTTGGTTCAGGTCCAGATGCAGATCCGGCCTATCAATGAGATGAATGAATATGAATGAATGATCGTTTTAAGGCCATTTCTCCCCGCTAAAGCGGGGGTTAGCCTTGCGGGTCCCATGACAATCATGGTTCCCTGTTTGAGGCAATGTTTTTATGGCCGGATGCCCTTCCTGACGCCAACCCTTAGTCGCCTCTTACGATGCGCAGGGATACGGTGTACCGATTCTAACCGGTGTACACACCGTGATCATTCATCCCAGCAAGCTGGTACTCAATTTGCCGACCTCGGAAGGATGACAGGCTGAGTCAACCCCCCTGGCGTTAATTTAGCGATCGACCGGGATTCGAACCCAGGATCCTAGGATCCCAAACTGGCACCCTAACCGCTAAGCCAACACCAGGCCTATCAATGAGATAAAAGACATAAACTGTTCAGCCTGGCTGAGGTATGCATTTTACCGAGTGCTGTTCTTATTATAAAGTGCTTGTCTCTACTGAAATTGCAGGTATGGTGCCGAACTCTTTGTTTTTAAGATTGCAATGAAAAAATGGCTGAATTGGGATTTCTATTTATTTATTTATTTATTTATTTTATAAAGCATGTGCAGTATGAAGGGTTTTGATTGAAAATTGTAGAGTTTGTCAAGCTACATGTTGCTGCTATGACACATTCCAAACCCATCTTGCGTGATTGTATGCGAGATCTTTTCAGCAAATATTCTTTCTTTATTTGTAAGTTGTACTTGCGAGGTTTATAATTAGGTACTTGATATACTATACTGTAAGTCTATTTAAATTAAGTGACCAACAAATACTTACGAAATATTCCTATTTTGTGTGCAGTTGTGATTGCTCAACAAGACAATATACTTTTAAAATGTTGTATACTAAAGTTTTGTATCCGCCATAAAAAACATTGCCTCAAAAAGAGAACCATGACAATTACAACTACATATGGGCAGGGTACAGCCCGAAATGGAGATCGGTTTCTGAGGTTTGGGACATGGAATGCAGGGACAATGACAGGGAGATCAGGAGAAGTGGTGGAAGTATTGGTCAGAAGAAGAGTGGACATATGTTGTGTGCAAGAGATGAGATGGAAGGGAAGTGGTGTGAGAATGGTGAAGGGTAGGCAGGGACAGAAATACAAGTTTATGTGGCAAGGGTGCCTGGAGGGTGTGAATGGTGTTGGTGTCCTGTTTTCTGAGGAGTTTGTAGACAGTGTGGTGAGTGTGACAAGAGTGAGTGATAGGTTGATGATGGTGAAAATGATGATTGGAAAGCTCTTGGTGAACATCATCTCGGGATATGCTCCGCAGGTTGGTCGGAGCGATGAAGAGAAGGACAAGTTCTGGTGTGCGATAGAGAAGCTGATGGAAAACGTGAAAGATGAGGAAGTTGTTGTGGTAGGAGGAGACCTAAATGGACATGTGGGAAGGAGTATGGATGGTTTTGACGGAGTTCATGGGGGTTACGGATATGGTGTGAGAAATGGAGAAGGTGAAAGGATTTTGGAGTTTGCTGATGGAGCTGATTTGTTGATTTGTAATACTCAGTTCCAGAAAGAGGATAATAAGCTTGTTACATACACGTCAGGTGGGTCAACGACAACCGTTGACTACCTGATGGTGCGTAGGCGAGATAGGGGGCACCTCCGGGACACAAAGGTGATCCCGGGGGAGGAGGCTGTTTCACAGCACCACTTGGTTGTCTGCGACATAAGGGTGAAAGGTGCGAGGAGAGCTCGGCGGGTGAAGTACCAACCGAGAATGAAGGTGTGGAGGTTGAAAGAGGTGACCGTAAGGGAGGCATTAAAAGAGAGGCTGAGTAGGGTCGAGGATGATGTGGTTGAGATTGAAAGTGGTTGGATGTCAATGAAAGCTAGTCTGTTGGGAGCCGTTGGTGAGGTATGTGGATGGACAAAAGGACCACCGAGGCACTCGGTAACATGGTGGTGGGATGATGAAGTTGGAAAGAGGATTGACGAGAAGAGGAAGAAGTTCAAGGAGTGGCAGAAGGCGAAGGGTACGGGAGCAGAAACAGCAGAGCATGAAAGTTATAAGGCAGCCAGGAAGGCTGCAAAGAAAGAGGTAGCAAAGGCGCAGGAGGCATGTCGGAAAATGTTCGGAGAACGCTTGGATTCGGAAGAGGGTCAGAAAGCAGTATTCAGGATTGCAAAGCAGATAGCGAAAGAGAGGTGTGATGTGATGGGGGTGAGTTGCTTGAAGGATGAAGTGGGACAAATCGTTGTCGACCCAGATGGAATTAAAGGAAGATGGAAAAGATATATGGAAATGCTGTTGAATACAGAGAATGAATGGGATGGCAACATCGAGAGTAACCCAGTTTTAGGACCGGCAGAGAAGGAAGTTGAGGAAGCGATAAAAGCAATGAAGGGTAGAAAAGCGGGAGGGCCGACGGGAGTTGTGGGAGATATGTTGAAGGCAGCAGGAAGTTGGGGTGTGAAGAGAATGACAGAGATCTGTAATCTGGTGGTGAAAGAAAGCCGCATTCCAGTAGATTGGGAACTGAGTACCCTCGTCCCTCTATACAAGGGGAAAGGTGACCCTAGGCTATGAGCCAGACCCCCCAAATTGACCGGTCGGTACCATACAGATGGAGTAAGGCTCATTGTGATTTTTAGCAAGATATATGTCCCTAGATATGAAAAAAAAGTGATAGCAGTGTATAACTCTCGGCCATCTCTGTGTTATCACCCGAAATATTATTATACGCCTGCTTCGCTTCGCCAAAAAATGTGATATTTGCTAAAATTGGAATAAATATGTTTTTAAGGACCACAGAGTGCTGAGATCGAGATCGTATTTGTTCGAGAGATCATGATAAACCTAGAGTGTGGAGCAAGTTTGCATGCATTGTGAAATATAATGTAGCTGATGTTACAAACCTACTTTAGGATACTAGCTAATACCAAAAATTACACTGAGATACCAAAAGTAGTAGACGAATAAACCTAAAATGTTCAAAAGCTATGTTTCGTTCCAAAATATCAAAATTAGGGGGTATGGTTGAACATATTTTGAACTTTGCCAAAATATGTGCCCCAAACAACCACCATATTACAAAGTAATGATATATTCCAATGCAGTGGTTCCTTACGAAGATTTTGAGGGGTCAAATGTTACTCTGGGAGTTTTCATTTTTGAAATATTGACAAAAATGTACAATATGAATTCTGAACTCGAAGCGATTTCGACCACTTTTTCACTAAATTTAACATCTTTTTTGTCATTGTATCAATATTTTGATAAATAACCCCCACAAATGTTCTATATTTCTATTACTATATTAGTTGGCATCCAGTATGCAAATTATTGGCACTCTGTGGTCCTTAAAAACATATTTATTCCAATTTTAGCAAATATCACATTTTTTGGCGAAGCGAAGCGGGCGTATAATAATATTTCGGGTGATAACACAGAGATGGCCGAGAGTTATACACTGCTATCACTTTTTTTTCATATCTAGGGACATATATCTTGCTAAAAATCACAATGAGCCTTACTCCATCTGTATGGTACCGACCAACCCCCTTGGCTCATAGCCTATAATAATATTTCGGGTGATAACACAGAGATGGCGGAGAGTTATACACTGCTATCACTTTTTTTTCATATCTAGGGACATATATCTTGCTAAAAATCACAATGAGCCTTACTCCATCTGTATGGTACCGACCAACCCCCTTGGCTCATAGCCTACCCTCTGGAGTGTGGCTCGTACCGAGCGATAAAGTTATTGGAGCATGGAATGAAGGTATTGGAAAGGGTGTTGGAGAGGAGGATAAGGAAGAAAGTGAAGTTCGACGCAATGCAGTTTGGATTTATGCCAGGAAGAGGAACGACAGACGCACTTTTCATTGTGAGGCAGTTGCAGGAGAAGTACATGGAGAAGAGGAAGAAGTTGTTTCTTGGGTTTGTTGATCTGGAGAAAGCATTCGATCGGGTTCCACGCAAAGTATTGACATGGGCATTGAGGAAGTTAGGAGTGGAGGAATGGTTGATCAGAGTAGTGATGGCAATGTACAAAAGAGCGCGCACAGCTGTAAGGACGAAGGACGGGAACAGTGGTGAGTTTGAGGTGAAGGTGGGAGTGCATCAGGGGTCGGTACTAAGTCCACTACTATTTGTAGCTGTGATGGAGGTGCTGGCTCAGAACGAAAAGGAGGGTTTACCGTGGGAGTTGTTGTATGCAGATGATCTGGTGTTGATTGTGTAAAGTATGGATGGACTGAAGGAAAAGATGAACAAGTGGAAGGAATGTATGGAGACAAAAGGTCTGAAGGTGAATATCGGAAAGATGAAGGTGATGGCAAGTGGTAAAGCATGTGGGGAGGTGGAAAGAACTGGGAAGTGGCCCTGTGCTGTGTGTAGGAAGGGTGTCGGAGTGAACTCCATTCAATGTACAATGTGCGCTGAGTGGGTTCATCAAAAATGTAGTGGTCTGAGAGGGTCATTAACCAGTGTGGCAGCTACATTCAAATGTAAGGTGTGCACAGAGGGAGCTGCAGATGGTGGAAATGTTGAGTTGGATCTTGGAGACGGCATGAAGCTGGAAGGTGTGAAAACATTTTGCTACCTCGGAGACATGCTGAATGGAGAAGGTGGATCAGACTCGGCAACGGTTGCTAGAGTGAGATGTGCATGGAAGAACTTTCGGGAAATGAGTGGTGTGCTGACGAGGAGGGGAGTGTCGTTGAAGCTGAAGGGAAAGGTGTATGCTGCATGTGTGAGAAGTGTTATGATTTATGGGAGCGAGAAATGGGTAATGAACGTAGAGCAGCAACAAAGGTTGGAAAGGCTGGAAATGCGAATGGTTCGACGGATGTGCGGAGTATCGTTGAGAGAGAGGAAGACAAATGATGAATTGCGAAAGATGATGGGAATAGAGCCTGTGATTGATGCTGTGAAGAGGAACAGGTTGAGATGGTTTGTTGAGGATGAAAGTGACTGGTTGAGAAGAGTGATGGAAATGAATGTAGAAGGAAGTAGAGGATGGGGAAGACCGAGAAAGACTTGGCTAAAGATGGTGGAAGAAGAAATGCGGGCAATGGGGTTAACAAGGAGAGATGCAGAAAATAGGGCAAAATGGAGAGGATTGTCATGGGGGCCGCAAGGCTAACCACCGCTCTAGTCGGGAAAATGGCTTTTAAAATGCATGTTGTTGTTGTTGTATACTAAAGTTTTGTGCGGCATTGCAATGTACTGCAGGTGATTATATATTTATCCATCGATTCCTCCGAATGTTTTGCCTTGTATTTTAAGGGAGATTCATCATAAAAGCGGGATTCCTGGAAGCCAAAGCTACCCCTATGATCAGGACATGCAAGGTTTGCTTGTTTTCGGGGGTTTTTTTCACCAGCCTCTGAGGCTTGTGGAATAGCTGCAACACAAATCCCTTATACACATAGACAAATACATGAGACAACACTGTACTTCATTTTAGACAAAAGTGTCTGCTGAGCTTTGGGGAAGTGACATAACTTCCAGGGGAACTCTGGGTACTGGCGATTCCATTTCTTAACATGTTGCTCTACCCATAATGCCATATAGTCTGATTTATCTATGTGCGGTATACAAAAGCCTTAGGTATGTTTCCACACGCATCTACAAAGACACATTATAGAGGCCTGTGTAATAAATGGATTGAACTCGGACACTGTTTTCATACCACGCATCCCTCTCATTCCATCTGATACAAATATGTGTATTTTTATGTCAGTTATTTTATTTAAAACAATAATGCTTCAAAAGAAGACCGTTTCTTATACGTTTGGTCTTTTCCCTGACCATCAACGAGTCACAGTGACAGATTTTTGACAGAATTTGCTTATACCTTCGGAAACCTTTATTCATTCACGGGCGACTGTTTGTAGCTCTCTCAATAGTTTGGTCATTGGACTCATTAAGTGTTGTATGTGAGAAGAACGACATTGTTAATTGTGTTTACAGTGAAATATCTATATAATAATAGCGTAAGGACTCGACTTTGTTATCCCTTTCACGCCGCACCCAGTGACCCGATGCCCACGGCACTAATGGATTTACGATGTACGAACCGCGCTCTTTGTTTATCACGTACAGACATACTCGAAAAATCTGAATTAGCCGACGTTGGGGCCCAAAAGCATCCAATTAACTGCCGATACGACGCCATCTTACGACGCCATCGTATTGGCGTCTGCTGGGCGAAGGCGAAGCAAGCCGTCCGCTGATTGGACAGGCGAAGGCGAAAGCAAGCCGTCCACTGAGTGGACAATCCAGAGCATGCATTTGTGCCGGTGTCGGCGATCGTTGTTCATATACGCACTCTTCATTCTCATCTTTCTTCCTAACTCTTACTCGGACAAGCAAATCCCCTATGCCATCCATAATGGTACACTCTATCCATACACCACATCCTCCCTTCCGTGGATGTTCCACGGGTTTCGGCTAGTATATGAATAAACGTGTTCGAAAACACTAGGCTGCATATGTTACGCGTGGGTATAGCGAGTTTGCTATACAGTATTTGTGCAGAGCCATTGCAAATGCATCATGTTCCTTCGTAAAACGCGAAATTCCATGGTCTGATTCGGTTAGGACAAATTTGTTAAGGTCACATTGCACAGATCGTTTGCAGTTTAGAAAACATAATTGCATGAGATTCAAAAAGGCAGTAAATCCTGTTCATAATTATCACCATTGTGAATGGTGTATCTTTTTGTTTTATTTTTCCTGCAGATTTGGATAATAGTCCGTTCATTGAGCAGGCTGGAAAAGGTGGAACGTACCCACGCCATTTTACTCCTTCATTCCACCAGCACGACTGCAACGAAGGTAGGTTGATTGTCTTGGATGGAGGAAAATACAGTGGCCTACCTATTCTGCCACTGTTAGAAATCTGATGGAGTTTCTCAAAGGTGTATTAATGTTGCATTTGTATGCCTCCCCCAAATAAGTCTGCGGAGGCATTATGTTTTCGGGTTTTTCCATCCAGCTGTCTGTCTGTCGGTCCGTGATAGGTTTTCGTTCCCGCGATAACTTGAGTATGGCTGAAAGGATCTTAGTCAAATTTGGTGCGGATATCTATAATGAGGTAAAGATGAACTGATTAGATTTTGGGGTCATAAGGTCAAAGGCTAAAAGTCAGAGGTCATGTTCGGTACAAATGCTGTTACCGCGATAACTTGTGAACCAGTGATAGGATTCCGACCAAAGTTGGTACAAGTATATATTATGATGCATAGATGACCTGACTCGATTTTGGGGTAAAAAGGTAAAATGTCAGCCATCCCGTCAAGTAAAAATTCCGTTACCGAGCTAACTTGTGAACCAGTCATGGGAGTTTCACCAAACTTGGTAAAACTATATATTATGATGCAAACATGAACTGATTGGATTATGGCATCAACAGGTCAGAGGTCATGTCAGGTAAAAATGTGATAACTTGTGCAACAGCTGAAGGGATTTAAATTAAAGCTTGGTACAGGTATGTATAATGATGGAAACCTGAACTGATTAAATTTTTGGGTCAAGAGGTCAGTGATCATGTTAAGTAAAATTATGTTGCCGTGCCAACTTGTGAACAAGTGATGGGATTTTGAACAAACTTGGTATAAGTATATATGATGCAAAGATTAACTGATTGGATTATGGCATCTCGAGGTCAAAGGTCAGTGGTCATGTCAGGTAAAAATGTGATAACTTGAGAACAGCTGAATGGATTTAAATCAAATTTGGTACAAGTATTATAATGATGTAATAATGCAGGCAGATGCATATTGGGTGACGTCGAAGAGTGTTGTTCTTGTTTTGTTTTTTTTTAAATCTAGCAAACATTGATAATTTTTAACTCGCTTTTAACATGTTGGCTTTTAAATCCTTTTGTCCAGTAGTTCTGAAATATGTCACAACATCCATGGCAGGTCGGCGAACATTCCCACGGGCACGCAGGGCTCAATGGAATTCCCTGTTATTGCCATTCCCTGTGAGTCCAACCAGCATTTCTCGGTCAACAAGCAGCGGCAGCAGTGGGGTTTTTGCTCCCGAGTATGACGACGGCCGATTTCGTTGTGTTCCTGGAGATCTCGCCAATGCCACAGACATCAGCCCACCGTCTCGCTGTGAGTACAATTTGTGCACTGGATGACAGCAGCCACCTTGCTATGATATGCACTCTTTTCGCTATTCCCTATGTTCATGAAATTTATATCATCTTGTTATCGCACAGCCCCACGGGCTCCCACCAATTGGCGTCTAGGAAAGCTACTCGGCCAGGGTGCCTTTGGTCGTGTTTTTCTGTGCTACGACGCAGACACTGGTTGTGAGCTGGCTGTGAAACAGGTTCAGTACGACCCCGACATCACAGAAACTACCAAGGTGATTTCCTGTCCTACTTAAGACTGCTTTGTCATCGCTGTCTTTTGGGCATTCCTTGTCAAAGGACCGCAATACCCGTTTGCCGTTTGTATGTGTTACCATACAAAAATAACACATACAAACGGCACCAAAAACCACGAGCTCTGGCCATTGCAACTGTATTAATGTCGACCTGTTTGAAAGTTTTTTTTTTTTTCACAAACATCGATTGAGTCCTCAAAATACATCTCGTATTTTCGTTGGTTGTTTTGCTTTGTATTTCAAAAATATTCCAGATTTTGTTGTAACCTTTTCACACGAATGTAATTTGGGTTTTGCTGTCCACTCAAAACTACTAAGGCAGGTATACACATAATTATGTGCTTTGATTGATGTCCACTGTCAGACCATCATCTTATGTGTGTGGTGAAGGAGGTACGAGCTCTGGAGTGTGAGATCCAGCTCCTCAAGAATCTGCACCATGAGCGTATAGTACAGTACTATGGCTGTCTACGTGACCATTTGGAGCGTACACTTTCAATCTTTATGGAGTATATGCCAGGGGTGAGTTTCTCTTCCATGCTGTGCTTCATGTGTAACTAGTTACAAACGCTCAAGTTTTGCTTTGGATTGTCTGCTTATCAATGCCATTTTATACACCATACGTGAACCCGTCCCACGGGTGCTGTCCTGAATTCTGCAAAGTACATGCTGAACCCAACTGTGTGGCAGAAGATTTAAAAAAACACGAACAATGATTTAAGGTATGGATGTTAAGAGTGGGTTTTGGAGTGTGGGGAGGGGAAAGGCAAGGCGTGTTTTTTGAATGTTTGTGTCACTCAATGGTAAAGAATCGATTAAATAATTATCAGATCCAGATCCGGATCTTCACCAAAATCTAATCATTTCGTCCTTGACACATACCCAACCTCTCCACCAAACTTCATCCGAATCAGTCCACAACCTTTTGAGATATCTTGTTCACAAACAAACAGACAGGGGTGAAAACATAACCTCCATCCACCTTCTGTGGCGGATGTAATAAAATAGAGGGCAGCACTGTGCCCTTTAGATTTGATGGCCATTGACGACAGGCCAAAAACCATCCATATTTTCCCGATTTTAATAAGATCCAGTTAGAAAACCTCAATTTAGAATCAGTTGACTAAGTTACCCAAGTTAAGTCAAGTCAACTGGGCTGAAAGGATCGAAAACTCGATGAAAAACGATGCGCAGCTGATTATCCGGGAGGTTGGAAAATCAGTCAATTGCTTATAAGTTAACTTTTAAGTTAACTTTTAAGTTAACTTATAAGTTAACTTCAGATATAATTGATTTTTACAAGTGTTTACAAGTTCATTGTGTGTGTGTGTGTGTGTGTGCGTGCGTGCGTGCGTGCGTTTAATGTCCGGCTTCCTCTTGTGACTACGGTGCAGTAATTGGTCTTTATTTTGATTACCAACTTGTGAAGAAAAGCAACAAACCCACCATTTGATAAGGTGGTTTTTGCTTGTCAATTCTTTCACTGCTCGGTTTCTTATAACTAGTACACGCATTCCCTATGGGAGTTGCAGAAGTGGTCATGTTATTATCCTCTCTGGGGTATATAGATTACACTACGTTCGGGCCTCAACATTGTCGGGTTTCTCCCTTTCAGTTTTGTGTTAAACAGCAGTAGCAACTGTTCAAAACGGTAAACAAACGTGCTTGTGGTTTATAATAAAACTTTTTTTTTTTTTTTACTTTTTTTTAACTTTGTGCAGGGCTGCCCCACAAAATACTACGTTAAGCTGTTTATACACATTGATATGGTGCTGTTCAAAGAGAAAAAAAACTTCTGGGGTAGGAAGTAAAGGGTGTTCCAAAAAGACCTGTACAACTTTGGCTAATATATTTAGTACCATAAATGATACAACGATACCCTTTGTTTTATATGATACAGAAACTCGTAATATAGGTTAATATATTTAGTACCATAAATGATAAAACGATGCCCTTTGTTTTATATGATACAGAAACTCATAAAGTTTTCTTTATTTTCAGGTCTGGTGGTTTAATTTAAAAGAAAATGGCGACTCCACAAGAGAAAGCTCAGTGCATCGAATGGTTCATTGAGACGAGATCTGGCACCCAAGTTCAGCGTAATTTCCGTACAAGGTATGGAAGGAATCCGCCATCGCGGACTAGTATCAGAAAGTGATTCAAGACATTTAAGGAGACTGGAAGTTGTCAGAAACAGAAAAGTACCGGTCGACCAAGCACAGTGCAACAGATGTTGAACGAGTGCGTAAATCATTTCAACAAAGTCCCAGAAAATCAATCCAACACGTATCCAGAGAACTATGGCTACCAACCACCACTGTACACAGGATTTTGCATAAAATACTGAAGCCTTATGTCTATAAGGTGCAGGTTCTGCAGGAAGTCGAACCAAATGACGGACCCAAACGCAAGGCCTTTGCCTTGGAAATGCTCAATCACATAGAATATGACGAAGATTACCTGAATAAGGCTATGTGCACAGAGGTTTACTTTCATGTATCGGGGAAGGTCAACCGGCACAATGTGAGGATCTGGGGCTTTGAAAACCGCCACATGGTCATTCAACACATACATACTAGTCAAAAGGTCAATGTGTGGTGTGGCCTTCTCCATGACCGCTTGGTGGGTCTGTTTTACTTTGCGGAAGAAACAGTGACCTCAACAATTTACATGAACATGTTGGGTTTGAGCTTCCTGAATGAAAAATTTCCAGGTTGCTGGATTGGCCGAGATGGAACAACCACCTGACCCCTGCGATCACCAGACATAGCCCTCCTTGATTTTTTTTTTTGGTCTGTCCCCACAAACGTCCACCAATCAGGATGCAGATCTGGTCCCATGACGTGGATGCGTTTAGCAACCATTACAATTGCAAATTTTACTAAAAGGAAATGTAATAACCTTCTGTGGCACGTTTTGGGGTCTCAGCCGGTGTCGCAAGGTGGGTAGGTTTCAGAAATTCCTCAATACAATTATTATTTTGAAATGCGATCGACACGGACCAATCGGACCATGCTCCTGAATCGGAAAGTGAACAGATGATTACGGTTTGTTGGTTTGATAATATCTCATTACACTTGTGATTTAACATTGTATTTTAATAAATTAATACGTTAGTATTAATTTGTGATTGAAATGATGAATGATGCTGTTTGGAATGAAAATATGGAGATATTAACTTTAAAGCAGAATGAGGAAATGACGTAAGGGTTTCCATTCGTGCCATTTGTGGATTCCCGTTTTGCAGATTCTCCATTGATTGGATGTAGCAACATTCAGACGGTACGTTTTTTTGTGCAAGTCATTCACAAACCTCCAGTCGATGCCTGATGTTCGACTGAGAGTGGGACAGAAATGTGGAATTTATTGGTTCATTGTTTGCCATTCGCCTTTTTCCCCTAAGTCATTCACGAGCCGGCTGTCCATACCTGAAGCCCAAAATTTTGAGTTTCTGTATCTTATAAACCAAAGAGTATTGTTGTATCATTTGTGGTTCTAAATATATTAACAGGTAAAGTTGTCCGGGTCTTTTTGGAACACCATGCATATTATTAGTCCCCTACCGGTGTACCCTTGGAGGGGACTATAGGTTTGCACGCAGTCAGTCAGTCTGTCAGTCTGTCCGTCCATCAGTCCGTCACGCAAAGAACAGTTTTCCGGACTTTTTTTCTAAACTCTTAATGCTAATGATTTCAAACTTGGTACATGGTTTCCTTATGATAGGTTACAGGTCAAGTTCGAACTTCACGACGTTTCGATCATTTTTGACAAAGTTATGGCACTTTGAACTTTGGGAATTCTTATAATTCTGATGATCCTTAACTCAGTGCCATTTTAAGTTTTAATTAGTCCCCTACCGGTGTACACCGGAGGGGACTATAGGTTTGCACGCCGTCCTTCCGTCCGTCAGTCTGTCAGTCCGTCACGCAAAGAACAGTTTTCCGGACTTTTTTTTCTAAACTCTTAATGCTAATGATTTCAAACTTGGTACATGGTTTCCTCATGATAAGTTACAGGTCAAGTTCGAACTTCACGACGTTTCGATCATTTTTGACAAAGTTATGGCACTTTGAACTTTGGGAATTCTGATAATTCTGATGATCCTTAACTCAGTGCCATTTAACGTTTTAATTTCCTTTAAAAAAGATTTTCTCTGCAATAATAGGACCGATTGAGATCAAATGTTCACCATAGGGGGGACTCGGTCTGTAGAATATTTTAATGGTAATTATGACGTCACAGATCACGTGTTTCGGCCGCCATATTGTTTTTCGTGAAAACACAAAAACCCCTTTTTCTCTGCAACAGCTGAACAGATCGAGGCCAAACTTTGCAGGCAGAATCGCATACCCATGACGAACAAAAAAGTCAACGAGCATGACGTCATGCATCACATGGTTTCAGAGTTATGACGTTTTTGAGCATGAACCTTTAAAACCGAGCTCCTCCATCATTTTTGATCCAATAGAGGGGAAACTTCACAGATCTGTTCAGCATGTCAATCTATTAAAATGTCCTTTTGGAATTTGCGATAGGGCGCGTGGTTTGACAGATATCGTTAATTAAACGAAAATATTTATTAAATGGATATCTCTTGTTTATTCCAGAGTTCTCTTCATGCCGCACCGTTCTGGGCAACAGCCTCACCACAAGATTCTGTGTACCTTGGATGGGATGAAGGGTATGACAACTGAAGACGAGATTGGATAAATCTGTGCATGAGAGAGAGCAATTTTCTTTGGAAGAATTCCCAGGATGAGTTGATGTCAGAGGCAATAGAGATGGGAGTCCAGTCCAGATGATTGATGGCTGCTTGAAGACCGTGCCAGTCAGCCTGAGTGAAATGCCAGACTTGTCGATGCTGAGGAGGCTCTCTGAGAATGGCCAGAGAGATGTCCACTTTGACAAGGAAATGATCAGATGAACCGATTGGAGCAGAATAAGAACAGCAGACATTTGCAGGGAAGTTAGTCATAACCAAGTCCAGAAGAGATGATGCACCATTGACTGAGATCCAGGTCGGGAAATTGACAGATTGTGTCAGTCCCAGTGAGTCGCAGAAGTCCTTTGCTGAGGTGCCATGGCTGGTGAGAGAGGAACCCACACCCAGCCAGCTGGCATGATGACAGTTGAAGTCACCACATATGAGGAAGAGAGAGTTTGGATGAGTTGATAGAAGTTGGTCCATGTTGTCAGACAGTGAGATGTAAATGGAGTCATCACTGTTTGTTGGATGGTACAGAACACATATGAACAAAAGGTGGGAGAGGAGGAGAAGCCATAACCAGAGGTACTCTTGGGGGTGGGGTGGAGAGAGGGGCAGTGCAGGGAGAGTGAGGAAGAGAGTTTTTGATAAAGATAGCAACCCCACCACCAGGACGAGGCTCAGGTCTATCATACCGGAGGAGGGAGTAACCAGGGAGAGAAATTAAGGAATCAGAGACATCTTGAAGAAGGAAAGTTTCTGTTAAGCAGATTAAGTCTGATTTGTCTGAAGCAACCTGTATGGAGAGATTAGTCAGGTTTGAGCGAAGGCCCTGGATGTTTGAGGTCCATACCATTAAGGAAGAGGGAGGGGGAGCATCGGACACAGGACAAGAGAGGGGAGGTGTATGGAAAGATGAGGGAGGAGAGGAGGAGGTAGCGGGAGCTATCGACACTGTCAGAGATTGCAAGAGAGCTCGGCGAAGGGGAAGGGTGTGGAGGAGAAAAGTTTTGATTTTGATGGTTTATCGTTGTATGGCGGCCTCAAGGTACACACACTCGCCTTTGAACTGTCTAGCCTGGGTTTCAATCTCGGCCCAGCTATAAACTGTGTCATCCCAGTGTTTCACAGACAGGGTGATTCATCAATATGTGTGCCCTCCTTTGGATAGACTTTAAACTGGATGTCCCATCTGCCAGCATTAGTTGTTGGCATTGAAGAGCACGACACTATCGTTCTTGAAGAGGTGAGCAATCGTAGACACCATGGCCAAATGCCTGCTCCAACATACAGAGGGCACGGCATCAGCGGCACAGCTGTGCCTCCAATTAATTATGTAACTTGCAGCCACATGGGCTGCAAAGATTGTCCATCTTCATATGAGTTTCAGGAGTAAATATGCAAATAATCCATGGGGAGTGTGTGTGTGGCCATGACTAAGAGCCGGTAGGTATCTAGAGTATCAAAATTGAGCATTTTAAACGTCACCTTTCCTTCACGGCTTCAGCTGCTGTTCCTGCCACTTACCCTCGTCCTTGGTGCTCTTGGCCCTTGCTGTGGAGCCATGACTGGGAACAGATGGTCGACCTGGCGAGCCGATAAGGCCCTCTAGCTAAGGCTTCCTGCTGTGAAAGTGGGGGCTGTGCATGTGTGGGTGGTCCTTGTGAGCTCCAGCAGCTCACCATAAAGCGTCCTCGTTGCCACGTGCGCTTTTGTTGACATTTGTTTTGGTGGGCCTTTTATCACAGACTGATGCTTACTTGCTTGCTTTTAGCAGGCTAGTGCCTCGTTGGCATTCTGCTTTTGAAAGCAACAAAACGTCTGAGATGTTTGTAAGCTTGCATTATTTAGCCATTGTATACTTCTTGAGCAAATGCGGTTAAAAACTCTGAAAAACATTATTTTATGCAACCGTGAAGATTTTTTTCAATTTTTTTTTTTCACACGTCCTCAACCATTTCTCGGACATGCATTTGCCAATGTTGTTCAAATTTGGCACACAGATAATGAATGATGGGTACATTGGCATGGCATTTTAGTTTCAAGATCAGACCCAATATGGCTGACTGGCGGCCATTTTGTTAAACGTGTCTCCATCCATTTCTCGGACATGCATGGACCGATTTTGTTCAAACTTGGCACAAAGACAATGGGACAATACATATGCAGAATATTTTGTTTTGTCATCCAACCAAATATGGCCGACTGACAAAAGGTATGAGGTAAGATTTAATGCTTTTCTCGTCTATTTTTGTGCAATATGCAAACTTTCCGTCCTCTTCTCATTGTCTTTATCCTTTATTATTGTGCCAAGCAGGTAATTGTATGCATTAAACTATTTTCCAATTATTGCGGTTGTCGTAGTAGTGAGAGATCTGTTTTTGCAAGAGGACCACTCCATTCTGCTGTGTGCACGTGACGATCATAATAGGAGTCGACAAGGGGGGTGCACAAAATGAGCAACGATCATTCATTATTGTGTTTCGTACCATTTGAGGACTTATTGCACGAAGATCCCGCAGCGTGCACATTTGACAAGCAGATGCTCAACATTTGCCGGCTACACTAGGCACCCCGCGACTCGTCCAGTGAAATGATAGTTTTTCACCACGTGAAAATGTGTTGTTGGAGAATGTGTTGGCACTCGCAAAATTCTCTGATCTCCAAAGTCTCGATCATTTCGCATTCTAACAGTAACCCCCATGATCCACCAGAATGCACTTGGCTAAAAATGTTTTTGCAGTTTCTCCAACGGAGCCCCGCATAGAAATGCTTGAACCACGGAATGTTTCGGCTCCTTCGGAACACAATGGCTTTTTCACATGGTGCTGAACCTGCGTTTTTATCCTGGCAAAAACTGCTCTTTCGTTTTTGTCATTTATCGTCTTATTTATCGGAATGTAAAATGCAACCAAGCAAATTAGCAGGCAAAAAACTATGAGCAGAAATCGCACAGTTTATTGACATTGTTTTTTTCATAGTCCTATGAAAACATTTTTTAACCTTGTTACCGTGCAATAACCCGTTTTGCTAAAATTATTTTAGGCCATAGACTTACTGATCAACCGTTGTAGCAGCCACATTTCCCACAGTAGCAAACAGCCACCTCTCTCTCTCTCTCTCCCCCTCCCCCCTCTGTCTCTCTCTTTGTCTCTCTCTCTGTCTCTCTCCCTCTCTCTCTCTCTCTCTCTCTCTCTTTCTCTCTCTCTTCCTCTCTCTGTCTCTCTCTCTCTCTTCCTCTCTCTGTCGCTCTCTCTCTCTCTCCCCCCCCCCCCTCTGTCTCTCTCTTTGTCTCTCTCTCCCTCTCTCCCCCCCCCCCCCCCTCTGTCTCTCTCTTTGTCTCTCTCTCCCTGTCTCTCTCTCTGTCTCTGTCTCTGTCTCTCTTTGTCTCTCTCTCTCTTTGTCTCTCTCTCTCTTTGTCTCTCTCTCTTTGTCTCTCTCTCTTTGTCTCTCTCTCTCTTTGTCTCTCTCTCGCTCCCTCCCTCTCTCTCGCTCCCTCCCTCTCTCTCGCTCCCTCCCTCTCTCTCGCTCCCTCCCTCTCTCGCTCCCTCCCTCTCTCTCGCTCCCTCCCTCTCTCTCGCTCCCTCCCTCTCTCTCGCTCCCTCCCTCTCTCTCGCTCCCTCCCTCTCTCTCGCTCCCTCCCTCTCTCTCGCTCCCTCCCTCTCTCTCGCTCCCTCCCTCTCTCTCTCGCTCCCTCCCTCTCTCTCGCTCCCTCCCTCTCTCTCGCTCCATCCCTCTCTCTCGCTCCCTCCCTCTCTCTCGCTCCCCCCCTCTCTCTCGCTCCCTCCCTCTCGATCGCTCCCTCCCTCTCTCTCGCTCCCTCCCTCTCTCTCGCTCCCTCCCTCTCTCTCGCTCCCTCCCTCTCTCTCGCTCCCTCCCTCTCTCTCGCTCCCTCCCTCTCTCTCGCTCCCTCCCTCTCTCTCGCTCTCTCTCTCTCCCTCCCTCTCTCTCCCTCCCTCTCCCTCTTGATACTTTCGTGAGGACCTTAAAAATCAGCAGATGATTTTTCTTCTTGCTCATGTCTATCATTGCTGTTGCATGATTAGCGATTTATTTATTTTCTTTTTGCTCATCCCTTTGTTCCCCACTTCTCATAGGGTTCGATAAAGGATCAACTGAAGTCGTACGGAGCCCTCACCGAGAACGTCACTCGCAAGTACAGCAGGCAGATCCTCGAGGGGGTTTCTTTCCTTCACGGCAACATGATCGTCCATCGGGACATAAAAGGTCAGGGAACATTGCCGTGTAGGTTGTGCTCGTCGGGATCACGCGCTGTGCTTTGATGCAAGTCAGGGTGCACGATTGGTGCACTTCGGTTCGGAGGGTTCCCGATTTTTAGCCAAGTGCATTTACATGTACATTTACATTTACATGTATATGTATATAATGGAGCAAGTGTATATATGTATCATCTACTCCAGGGATGAATCCAGGATTTTCTGAATGGGAGAGGAGGGGGGGGGGGGGCAGGAGAGTCCAGAAATGGGGGGCAGGAGAGTCCAGAAATGAAGTGAACAGGGGGCATACTCACCTTAAGTTCTGCGAGCGCTAAGCCATCAAGGCGTGGAGATCGGCTCACATGAAGAGAAATGTGAGCTCCAGCAGCTCACCACTATTCACACAAAAACATGTGAATCAAACTTTTGATTAAAATGATGCCACTTGCTCATGATCCTTTTGTAAATTACTCTGAAACAAAACCTGTTTATTGTTGCAATTAAATCGTAGTAAGTATCTGAGTTTGTTCAGGAACTCGTCGGATGGATTGGTCATGAATATTCATGAGTCGTCGAACTTGTGTAGCAATCGGAAAAAGTCCCCTTCATAATGTGTATGTTTGTGAATATACGGAGAGCAGTTCTAGTTACAATTTCCATGTATATATTGTTGCGGATCTCTGCGCCGGCCTTTTCCCCTTACCAAGGGGGGATTAGTCCCCTTGTCTTTGACTGACCGATGGGACCCGGGACCTATGACGTCCTTCCCGGACAGCGCGAAATAGGGTTTTAGGACTAAGAATTCGCTATTACCTAATTACTCGCGCTGCCCAGAAACGAGGAAATAAGCCCCGCCCGAATCACGGGTGTTGGTGGATACGCCGAGCGGTAGCGAACCCGCGATCCGAGCCGTTATCAATGACTAAACCCCGATCCAAGCGGTTCTTATTTGTGCCACACTTACCCAATGATGGAAATCACAAAA
This sequence comes from Myxine glutinosa, assembly GCF_964187855.1. Lineage (NCBI taxonomy): Eukaryota > Metazoa > Chordata > Myxini > Myxiniformes > Myxinidae > Myxine > Myxine glutinosa. The sequence goes on along the minus strand of NC_136270.1, from coordinate 34,301,907 downwards.
GCGGTCGAATTGGGAAGAAAAGGAATAACAAGGTTTATTCACACTATGTACAATGATCAGAAGAAGAAGACATAGTGCAGTCCTTAAGCAGTCTTATACTTAATACCCCAGACAAACGGGCCCGTCTCACACACAGACACTCACACGGGGATTGCAGATGAAAATCAGCACGTCCAGGGATGGCGTCCGGGCAGCTCTCTGTCCGGTCCCCAGCTCGCACCGCGAAGTAGATGAGTAGAGACGGCAGGAGCTCTCCGTGTGTCGTCGGCGCGCACAGGATTACACGGGGCGAACAGTAGGGGCTGGACTCTGGCGGTTAATCACTCGCGTGGCTGCGTACGTAATAGTTCAATACAATCAAGGGCTCTCTCTCATGCAAGTCCTCACTGCAGTCCTCTCTCATAAAACCTTCTTGTAAGTCGAGTCCTCTCCCTTCTCATAACTCTTCGTATGCATGCGAGTCCTCTCCCTTCTCATAACTCTACGTATGCATGCGAGTCCTCTCCCTTCTCATAACTCTTCATATGCATGCGAGTCCTCTCCCTTCTCATAACTCTTCGTATGCATGCGAGTCCTCTCCCTTCTCATAACTGAGGTGGGGGCCTTGCGCAAAGGGTTTTATTGCCACGCCCTTTGAACCCTCTGGAACTCACCAGACTTTCTTCACCACGCCCTATCACGCCATGCCCTCGGAGCCCTGGTTGGCTGGTGGCCCTTACCGTCATCGCCTCTGACGTGCTCCTCGACTCCGCCACACCCCGACCCCGCGCTCCTCCCTCTTTTCAGGCCTACCTCGTGTCACTTGACTAGTTCGAGCGAACAAAGGGCAGCGAACGCGGCTGGCAGCCAAAGCGTAACAAACTGCTGCGGGAGTGCGGGTAGCCCAAAGCGTAACAGAATTGAGGGATGCCAAATGGGGGCGCAGGATCGATTATGCCCATAGAATGAATTGAAGGGTGGACGCAAAATGAAGGGACCTAAGCTCATGGCTTTACACAATGCAGATATTACTAGGGAAATGGCCTGTACTCACACATACTATGACATAACTAATACTCTCTAAGTGGGCCTACGTGTTGCTTGTGGACTAACTATGGGGGGCAAACCTTCAACCTTTAATGATGTCATATATACAAATCTCAAAACAGTATCAATATTTTTCACACACGAAGAAAAGAACCCACTCCGAGCCTCCAACCAAGCCCAAGCTTTGATCTGTCTTTAGGCGCCATGAGGGTACATCGTGTGGCAGTGCAACAAGTAGGAATTGTTTTATTTTATTTTTTATTTTTTACTGGCAATAGAGTGCACCAACGACTTTTCAAATCATTTCATCAGGCACTTCATGTGGACTTGAAGCTGTGTGACATCAGAGGCAGCTACAACAACAACAACAACAACAACAACAGTCATTTTAAGGCCATTTTCCCGGCTAGGGCGGGGGTTAGCCTAACATTTCATTAGAGGCAGCAAAACTAAACAATGCCTTCCATGAGTGCAAAGGTGTGTGTGTGTGTGTGTGTGTGTGTGTGTGTGTGTGTGTGTGTGTGTGTGTGTGTGTGTGTGTGTGTGTGTGTGTGTGTGTGTGTGTGTGTGTGCTCTATTACGAGCCTTAGCCCATCCATGTATATAAAAAAGAATAAATTGGTCAAAGGTCAGAGGTCCCATTAGGTAAAAAATTCTGTTACCGCACTAACTTGTGAACCAGTGATGGGATTTTGACCAAAGTTGTTATAAGTACATATGATGCAAATACAAACTGATTAGATTTTGGCGTGAGAGATCATGTCGGGTAAAAATGTGATACATGAGAACAGCTGAAGGGATTTAGGTGTGTATTAATATGGGTGGAGGAATATCGGTCGATGTCAGGACTTTGAAGAGTCCCATTTTAGTTTTTTTAATAACTGTTAGGGTTATTTATCATGTCCTGATTGAAAAACAAGAGTAATGGTCAGGTGTCATGCCATACTTCATTTCCATAGAGATGAGAAGCCATTCTATATCTTGTATATTTTGCTTTGCAGTCCATGCAACCAAAGTAGGTTTTATAGTTAAAGGTTGTTTATAACCCTCATACCCTGTCCTCATACCCATTTAAAGCCCTGGTGTTGGGCTAGCGGCTAGGGTGCTGGCTTAGGATCCTAGGATCCTGGGTTCGAATCCCGGTCGATTGCTGAATTAACGCCAGGGGGGTTGACTCAGCCTGTCATCCTTCCGAGGTCGGCTAATTGAGTACCAGTTCACTGGTAATTCCCTGTTTGTCGTTAAAGGCGGCAAAAAAGGGTTGGCGTCAGGAAGGGCATCCGGCCGTAAAACATTGCTTCAAAAAGGGGACCGAAAAAAGGCCAACCCCCGCTTTGCGGGGAAAAATGGCCTCTAAAGGTGTTTTTTTTTTGTTATTTTTTTTTTTTGTTATAACCCTCATACGTTCCCATAGAGTTGATGTCAGTGAGTGTGGGTGTTTGGCTGCATGCAGATCTCAGGTGCGAATCCATGATTTTAGGTTGGGAGGGGACAATCAGAATTACGGTTTTGCCATCAGCTGAACATTTGCCTTCATCATGTCGACGATGTGAATCACTTCTAACAAAGATTTCATCTCCAACACATTTGATGCCTCTTGTATACCCTGGAGAAGTTCCCATTTTTATTTTTTATTTTTTTTGTATACAAGATCGAGGCTTGTGAAAGAGCTAAGACCATTATTTTACCATTATTTTATTGTATACCATTGTATACCATTATTTTATACCCTGGAGAAGTTCCAACTATTTTATACCCTGGAGAAGTTACCACTATTTTAAACCGTGGAGAATTTCCCACTATTTTATACCCATGCGATGTTCCCACAATTGTATACCCTGGAGAAGTTCCCACTATTTTATACCCATGAGATGTTCCCACAATTGTATACCCTGGAGAATTTCCCACTATTTTATACCTTGGAGAAGTTCCCATTATTTTATACCCTTGACATGTTCCCACAATTGTATACCCTGGAGAAGTTCCCATTATTTTATACCCTTGACATGTTCCCACTATTTTATACCCTGGAGAAGTTCCCACTATTTTATACCCTGGAGAAGTTCCCATTATTTTATACCCTTGACATGTTCCCACAATTGTATACCCTGGAGAAGTTCCCATTATTTTATACCTTTGACATGTTCCCACTATTTTATACCCTGGAGAAGTTCCCACTATTTTATACCCTGGAGAAGTTCCCATTATTTTATACCCTTGACATATTCCCACAATTGTATACCCTGAAGAAGTTCCCACTATTTTATACCCTGGAGAAGTTCCCATTATTTTATACCCTTGAGAAGTTCCCACTATTTTATACCCTGGAGAAGTTCCCACTATTTTATACCCTGGAGAACTTCCCACTATTGTATCCCTCGGAGATGTTCCCGCTATTTTATACCCTGGAGAACTTCCCACTATTGTATACCTTGGAGAAGTTCTCACTATTGTATACCTTGGAGAAGTTCCCACTATTGTATACCTTGGAGAAGTTCCCACTATTGTATACCCTGGAGAAGTTCTCACTATTGTATACCCTGGAGAAGTTCCCACTATTTTATACCCTGGAGAAGTTCCCACTATTGTATATCCTGGAGAAGTTCCCACTATTTTATACCCTGGAGAAGTTCCCAGTATTTTATACCCTTGACATGTTCCCACAATTGTATACCCTGGAGAAGTTCCCATTATTTTATACCCTTGACATGTTCCCACTATTTTATACCCTGGAGAAGTTCCCATTATTTTATACCCTTGACATGTTCCCACAATTGTATACCCTGGAGAAGTTCCCACTATTTTATACCCTGGAGAACTTCCCACTATTGTATCCCTCGGAGATGTTCCCGCTATTTTATACCCTGGAGAAGTTCCTACTATTGTATACCCTGGAGAAGTTCCCACTATTTTATACCCTGGAGAAGTTCCCATTATTTTATACCCTTGAGATGTTCCCACAATTGTATACCCTGGAGAAGTTCCCACTATTTTATACCCTGGAGAAGTTCCCACTATTTTATACCCTGGAGAACTTCCCACTATTGTATCCCTCGGAGATGTTCCCGCTATTTTATACCCTGGAGAACTTCCCACTATTGTATACCCTGGAGAAGTTCCCACTATTTTATACCCTGGAGAAGTTCCCATTATTTTATACCCTGGAGAAGTTCCCACTATTGTATACCCTGGAGAAGTTCTCACTATTGTATACCCTGGAGAATTTCCCACTATTTTATACCCTGGAGAAGTTCCCATTATTTTATACCCTGGAGAATTTCCGACTATTTTATACCCTGGAGAAGTTCCCACTATTTTATACCCTGGAGAATTTCCCACTATTTTATACCCTGGAGAATTTCCCATTATTTTATACCCTGGAGAATTTCCCACTATTTTATACCCTGGAGAATTTCCCACTATTTTATACCTTGGAGAATTTCCCACTATTTTATACCCTGGAGAATTTCCCACTATTTTATACCCTGGAGAATTTCCCACTATTTTATACCCTGGAGAAGTTCCCACTATTTTATACCCTGGAGAAGTTCCCACTATTTTATACCCTGGAGAATTTCCCACTATTTTATACCCTGGAGAGGTTCCCACTATTTTATACCCTGGAGAAGCTCCCACTATTTTATACCCTGGAGAAGTTCCCACTATTTTATACCCTGGAGAAGTTCCCACTATTTTATACCCTGGAGAATTTCCCACTATTTTATACCCTGGAGAATTTCCCACTATTTTATACCCTGGAGAATTTCCCACTATTTTATACCCTGGAGAATTTCCCACTATTTTATACCCTGGAGAATTTCCCACTATTTTATACCCTGGAGAATTTCCCACTATTTTATACCCTGGAGAAATTCCCACTATTTTATACCCTGGAGAAATTCCCACTATTTTATACCCTGGAGAATTTCCCACTATTTTATACCCTGGAGAAGTTCCCACTATTTTATACCCTGGAGAAGTTCCCACTATTTTATACCCTGGAGAATTTCCCACTATTTTATACCCTGGAGAAATTCCCACTATTTTATACCCTGGAGAATTTCCCACTATTTTATACCCTGGAGAAATTCCCACTATTTTATACCCTGGGGAAATTCCCACTATTTTATACCCTGGAGAATTCCCCACTATTTTATACCCTGGAGAATTTCCCACTATTTTATACCCTGGAGAATTTCCCATTATTTTATACCCTGGAGAATTTCCCACTATTTTATACCCTGGAGAATTTCCCACTATTTTATACCCTGGAGAATTTCCCAATATTTTATACCCTGGAGAATTTCCCACTATTTTATACCCTGGAGAATTTCCCACTATTTTATACCCTAGAGAATTTCCCACTATTTCATACCCTGGAGAATTCCCCGTGGTCAAAAAACATGTTCTGGAGTCTTGGAAACCCAGACTGAATGCCAAATTCAAACAGAATGATAGGGACTATTGATTTTCTGGGGACTATTGAAATGATAGGGACCTTTGACCTATGACCCCAAAATCAAATCACTTAATCTTTACTACATCATACATACCTGTACCATGTTTGAATTAGATCACGTGAGCCATTGTTACGTGTTCCTCCCCGACATCCTGGTCTCGGTATACCTCCGAACCCCGGGAGGAGCCACGGCTGAAAATTATATATTATTCCGTGTTGAAATCAATAAGGAAACCACACCAATGGTTATACACAAACCAATAATATATTAAAAATCACACAGGAATAACATCACCAATAACGATAGCAAATCCAGACAATCAAAATCTTAAGATGGTACCATCTTATCTAGTACTTATCTCAAACTCACGGCACTCCCCAATGTGTCTATAACTCTCCAAGGCGAAGTTGATTCGCTCCAGTGATTGTGGGAACATTGTCCGATCAAGATCAATCGAGGCGTAGGCGGTCGAAGCGGCACAACAGTCACGTGGTCCAACACCCAGCAAACTCGCGGTAGAATGGAAAATCCTCAAAGATGCGCGCCGACGTACACGTTCGCCGTTCAATCGGCGAACCGCCGTGTAACCTTCAAATGCCGCTTTCGCACACACGCATCCCCGGCAGACGGGCGGAGGATGAGAAAAGTTGCCGCGTACCAAAACCTTCTTCGGTGGACGAAGCGTGCGGGGCAGAATGGCGGACGGCTCTCACTCGAGCCGGAGCATCTAGGCAAGGATTCTCCGGAACCTCAATGCCGATACCTGACTATGCAGGTTCCTCAATATTCCGGCGATAACACCTATCGCACGATATTCCTTTCAAGGACTCAAAGTTCACTCGCGATGTACGCTCGACCACGCTAGGTACGGAGTTCGCCACACGTCTTCCCCGACCTTTGCCTCACGACCTCTTCTTCTTCGCTCGACGTCTTCCGGTGCACGATCCGATTTCCTGTTTCATTTTTACCATGAGCGCTTTTAACCTTTTAATCACAATAACCATTTCCTTTAAACAACAATAATCGCCGTTTCCTTCCAACCCCGATAAGAATAATAATACCTAACCAGAAATGTTTCACGTGGATGAAAACCACCACCACGGAAGGGCCGAATCCGTAACACCATTCTCAAGTTATAGACCTATTGCAGACTTTGACCTTTGACCTCTTGACCCCAAAATCTAATCAGTTCATCTTTACATCATTCTACATAAGTGTACCAAATTTGGTCAGAATCCCATCACTGGTTCACACGTTCACAATAACAGTATTTTTTTTTTTACCTAACATGACCTCTGACCTTTGGCCTTTTACCGCGTGAACCCAAAATGTAATCAGTTCATCTTTACTTCATTATACATACCTGCATCAAGTTTGACGAAGATCCCTTTCGCCGTTCTGAAGTTATCGCAGTAACGAAAACCTATCACGGACAGACGGATGGACAGCCGGACAGACAACCTGAAAACATAATGCCTACGGCGACTTCGTCGGCAGAGGCATTAAAATGATCGCTTTTGACGAGAGGGGTTTATGGGTGGGCATTGCCGGGTGTGCACCCCTCACACCTCGTGGATCCACCCCTTTTGACTTTAATCCAGATAGTGATCATTTTCAGATCTAATATAATCTACAAACCCTGGTGCACTGGTTTTCAGATCTGCTGTTATCTATATACCCCAATGAGTCTCTGCATTGTTAAATTCCCTATCTTATTCAATTTGTATTGTTATTACTAGGGCATTGCCCGTACGTGGGTGCCCGTTCCTTGCCAAAAAAAAAAAAAACGCTACCCGTACGCTCTACCCCGCCCGTACGCCCGTAAACAAAAAAAACAACGCTCTTCGCTTCCGCCCTTCGCTCTGACTGAATTGGGAGAAATAATGCGCATAAGAAATCGAATTACGTACCGTAATGGCGGTCAGCTCGTAACGCGCTCAGCTCCGCTCGTCTCACATCGGCCACGCCTACGCAACAAAGCGTTCTGTGATTGGCTGCCGGAAGTTCGCAAATCGTCGCAGTTACGATGAATCGTTTTAATTTAATCGCAGTTTGAATTCGTTTTAAAACATAGTTTAACGGCAACATAGTTTTCCAACGTCATGAAATGGTTTGGTCCAAAGCGAACGGCTTGCGAGTACGGTGACAATCCCCCCCCTCTATTTACATGCAATGGTTTGGTCCAAAGCGAACGGCTTCCGGAGTTTGGTAAAGAAATCGCCATCGCGTGCACAAACGCGCAGGAAAGCGAATGAATCGCAAATTCGGTTTTATTAGTTTTAAAACATAGTTTAACGCCAACATAGTTTGCAAACGTGAAATAAATGAATACGCTCTCAAATGTGCCATCCGAGGCAGAGTGTGTCCTCCACGTTCGGCACACGCGATCGTTCGCTGCTCTCTGATTGGTTGAATCGTTTTTTGGACATAGCTCGGTAAGTAATTGTCCGATTAATATGAAACCTTGAAAAGGCACATCCTCGGGTCCCCAGCAATATACCTGGCAAGTTAAAAGTATATCGGACCCGTGGTTGTCGAGAAACAGCGGTCACAGACAAACAGACGTACAAACGTACAGACGTACAGAGATTACTGGAATTATAGATAGATAATACAAGTTCCCGTGCAAGGTACCTCAATGCGGGAGGAAGCCATTGTGCCCACAATGCTTGCCCAACCTATGGTTGTTTGTCAGTGCTCTATCCTTTTAAAATGGAGCGTCAAGCAAGGAAGCAGCACGTACCATTTTGTAGTCTTTGGTATGACTTGGTTCGAATCACCAACCTCCCAGACTGAGAGCACGCTTTGATCATTACGCCACCGAGTCTGATAAATGTGAATATTGATTTGGTTTTTTGGTGTAGAACTGATGAATTTGGTGTCGTTAATTATTTTATTTCACTGTAGCAAATTGTTCTGTTGCTGTTACATGTGGAAGCTAAGCTGGATAGTTTGTGGAAAACGGAATAACAGTTTAATGGAAATCTCCCAAGGAATTCTGCATGAACTGTCCATCACTGTTAGCTTGAATGTGTGGAAATAAGTGTGCCAATGTTCCGGGTGTAATGCTCAAAAACCACTTGATCTCTCGCTTGTGCACAAGACACATCTTTTTGTTGGCATAGTGCCTTCCAACACCCCTTCCAACCCCATTCTTTCAGTGTATTGTTGCTTGTACCCATCAAATATTGCGCTCTTAGCACGTTCACTAAAAATGGTGGCAAATGCCCTCTTGACATGCCTTTTGCACGTTAAGGGTGTAGTACTGGTGAAAAATTGAGAAAACTACATAGGTACCTTTGGGAGGCCTTTACACAAAAACAAAGTCAAGTTAATATCTAATTTTCAGTTTTTCTTGAAAGATATAATCTTGGCTTTAACTCAGACCAGTTTCAACGCTTCTTTGTCATATTACATGCATATAATTTGCATAAATTAGACCGTCAATAAAAAACAAGGAAAAACAAAGAACACATTTCTACTTCTATCTTCTATGTCACCTATCATTCTTTTCACACAAAACTTGGTACATGTATTATACATGTGTTACTCTACTACCTGATGAGAGGATTTTGTGAAATTATGTCAAATGTTCACCAATGAGCTAATTATGCCAATTACCAGATAAAACTTGGTTGTCCTTCAATAAATCCACAATGGCTACTCCTATAAACAAAAGCCTTCATCATTTTAAAGGAAGTGATATTCTGAATATCCTGTCCAAATTTCAGCCCAAAAGAATGATGCAAATTTAAAATTTCATGCAAAATATTATATTTCTTGGAAATTGCGTGTAAAGATAACAATAATTAGGGGTACTTCTATGACCTCTAATAGCATGATTCTTGTTTATAAGACTATAAGGAAACTGTTCAGCTAAAAAAAAACAAGAAAAAACATCTGTTCACCAGTACTACACCCTTAAAAGTACAGGTGTGCGTACCTTGAACAATCGTGCTCAGGAGGATAACTGGCGTGCCTTTTAACTCGGGACTTTTAATGGAGTAAACATTCAGAGTACGGTATCCAGATCATTTCTACAGTCAGCATCCCTTTCGAGTGCCAAATGCTGCGTTGCATCAAAAGTAAAATTTTAATGTTGACCCTTTTTCGTTGATTAAATTAATTGTTTTAATAGTTGTGATTGAACTGTGAAAACTCCTTATGCAATTTTAAAAAAATGTAATGACCATTCGATGCGTGTGATGCAATCATCCGTTAAAATTTATCGTTTTAAAGGATTTGTCTTATTCTCTCGTTGTGCACAAAACGAAATGTTGGCGGTGGGAGGGAGCTCTGCTTTCTCACACTTGGTTCCTGATGCTATGATGTGCTGACTTCACATTGGAAAAGTTTCAAGACTTGAACTGCACTACGTGCCGCCTCCTTTGTAACAATGTACATTATTCTATGGAGAAAAACACATTCCTAATATATATTTGAGGATGCTCCTAAACATGACATGCGATTGCCAAATAATAAATTATTTAACCATAAATGTGTACCACTTCCTCGTCCATACTCTTCTCATTTGTGATAGCTGTCATATGTCAAATGTAGTCTGTGTACCATAATTTTGCTAACCCTCTGTATTTCCTTTTAACTATTTTGACATGTTTATTATTAGGAGTATTGAGAACCATATTGATCTGTTTATTATTTGAAGTATTGGAAAGCTTTTTGTGGCTACGCACAGTTGCACGTCTAGTCCTTTGCCAATGGCAGTTAGTCCTTGTAATGTAATGAATAAAAGGAGCTCGGTTGCAGTGTACCTGCGTCCGACGTCCGTGTGTGCGTCCGGCTGTCAACAATTGTCCTAATCAAGCAATAACGGTACCCCTGCCCCTCCCTCCCCCCTACACAATCAGCAGCGTTGGCAATCTGCAAACAGGATGATGTAGTTGAGTAAGGTTATGGTAGATGGGCCGGTTTTAATTTACAGTTTGAAACGAAAACTCTTCCTACTCCATCTTCTTCACTTGTAATGGTGCGTCTCATTCCATCCTGTTTCTCATATCGATTAGATTCAGAAAACGCTTGCTATATTCAATACTTTGTTTTTTAAACATTTCCATTTTATTCATACAACAGTAATATACTGCCCTATCAAACAGTATTTCTGATTATACACCACCTTTTAAAGCGTACGTAAATCTATCTCTATCCATAACATTGCTATGCCAAAGTATGTGTGTGTGTGCATGTTGGTACCAGTTAAGACTCACTCTAAAGAGTGAGTGCAGCCACTAGGTAGTTACTGGTACGTTTGTGGGGGTAGATGATGGAATCCCGTCGTACAGATAGGAGGATTGTATAGGTATAGCATGGACCGTGGACGAGTAGTAGACATCTTGATGTATTAAGTTGGGAAACTGGAGCTTAACTTGTTTACGTGTCTTCACACGAGGGGTGAAGCTATGGTAAATAGATAGGGGTTAAAATTAGTTTTCCACCAGTATGTGATTGCCCTCAGTGTTTTTTCCCTATGTTTTTACAATTACAACAAGGCCGGCCATAAACCATCCATAAAACAACAACAACCATCCACTACAAGCAGGCAGAGCTGTTCGGCAACTAAGCCCCGCCTCCAAAGAAGATCATAACCGGCAGGCTGCACCCCCGAGGTTCATGATTGGTCGGTGTGACGTCAGGAGAGAAGCTTCGAGCAGGAGGAAGAAGAGTCGCTCTCTCGGTCACTTTTGTGAACAAGAAGCTCGCCATTGTTGGAGGAAGAAGATCGTGTCTCCTGCGTCTGGATCGGCTGCTTCTGGCTTGTGTGCGCTTGTGAGTAAAGCTTCCGGGGCTTTTGTGGAACTTTTTCGATTGTGAGGAGAAGGTGTTGGCGGCGGTTTGTGGGGCTCTTGGCGTTTCGGACCGGGTGGAGAGTGAAAGCGGACCACCTGCACAAATTACCTGACGTTTGTGGTGCCATGGAGAGCGACTCCGCACCATTGTTGGAGCGTTTCCCACACAAGTGGCTTCGTGCCACCTTGTACTGCAGACCTCACAATGAGCACCATTTTGTGGCCATAGTTAAGTGCCGGCATGAAAAGGAACATTTATTTTTATTATCTTTCCCCTTGTCTGTTTTTGTGTCCGAGTGGAGGATCCTCAAAGTAGGAATTTCAATTATTTTACCTCAACCTTTATTTCGACCTTGATTTATTTTCATTAAATTCCTTATTGTTGCATTTTATTTGTCGTGTGTGTTTATTCGTTGTGGGTTTTGGATTAAACCCGTGTGCTTCTGTTCGGGTAAGCGCTTTGTTTCCTTCACCCGCGCGCGGTGGAACAACCGCCAGGATTTCGGAAGTTCGCCTCGGGAGTAAAAACAATCGGCCATTCGTCACCCAGTGGTCTTCATCGCTGGTGACACGACATTACCATAAAGGAGGTAGTTTTATACATGCTTGAGTAGGCAAGGTTTATGGTACTGAAAACTGGACCACAAACCGCATCGAGCATTTTTAAATGTTTTATTTTTCTACAGAGGTCGCACACTCGTGTTGTCACGCAAATTGTGCATATTCATGAAGAAGACAAAGACACCAGACAACACTGAACTTGACTTTTCAAATTAAACATACAAAGACATGTCCCTGAAGGGGGTGGTGGTTCGTATCCAGCCTGTGGCTGCTGGTTACATCATTTTCTGGAAGTGTGGCTGTACCGCTGATGCAGTTCCCCCCTGTTACCAGTAAGCTTGTACCCATTTTGCCAACCTCAGAAGGATGACAGGCTGTCAACCCACCTGGTGGTAATTCAACGGCACGGCAGGAGCCATGTTGTGACGTCGCTTCTCTCTCCACAGTCGGCAGGGCATTGAAGGAGAAACCACCATCCAACCACATCCACAATTCCCCCACCTGGCAACATGCCATTACACCCCATATGGCTTATCCATGCTCCTTCTTCTGGATGCAAGCATCAATTGAGAACATGGGATGTATCATTTTATATTTTGTATAAGAAATTATTGTAAGATTTATTTTATTATATTTCAACATTTTGCTCCGACTTTTGCACTGTTAGCCTATAGATCAGGGGTCAGCAACCTTAGGCACGCGTGCCACCATTGGCACGTGGCAGCGTAATCATTGGCACACTGGCGAAAGCAGTGCCCTCTCAGCTGCATTCCAAATCACCTCTTGAACAGCCATCGGCTGTTGCGCGGCCTGTCTTATTTAGTTTGATTGAGGGTACGGCCTCCCGCTCACATTTCCCACAGGAATTGCAGTGAAGCGGTTCAGGTTCGGTAGATCATGGCAACCCCGCTAGCTAAGAAAGCTAAAGTAAAGGTTTGGGCATTCCAGCCCTCATGGACAGAAGAGTGGGGTTTTGTTTTTCAGAAGGACCGTGCTGTGTGTACTTTATGTTTTGAAAATGTTGTTTGTTGAATGTCGAGTGTTAAGCGCCATTTTGAGACAAAGCACGAGAAAACTTTCAAAGATCAGGCAGACAAGGCAGAATCCATCAAACGTGCCATGTCCAGGTATGGGAAGCAAGGCAACACCCTCAAAATCTTTGCCACTGCTAAAACCATGCGACTGAAGCAAGCTATCGCATTGCTCATTGCATTGCGAAATGCGGAAAGCCATTCACTGATGGTGAATATATTAAGGAGGCTTTTCTCTGTAGCTCAGAGGTTCTGTTTGAAGGCTTACCAAACAAAGAGACAATCAAATCAAGAATAAAAGATATTCCCATGTCAGCGAGAAGTGTTGAGCGACGCATCGAATAAATGGCAGAAAATGTCAGCGCGCAGCAAATAGCTGGGTTAAAAGATGCTGTGGTATTTAGCATTGCACTTGACGAGAGCGTGGACGTGAATGACATACCACGTTTGGCAGTCATGGCAAGATACTGTGATTCGACTGTAAGAGAGGAACTCTGCTGCTTAAAGCATGTCGGACACAACAAAAGATGAGGACATAGCCAAGGTGTTTATGGAACATTTTGAGGAGCGAGGTATTGACATCAGGAAGATTTTTGCAGTGACAACAGATGGCGCCTACGCCATGGTCGGGAAACAGAGGGGAGCTGTCAGATTAATTGTGGAAAAAGTCGGTCACCCCATCATGAAACTCCACTGCATAATACACCAAGAAAACCTCTGTGCAAAGATGTCAAATTCAGATCTTAATGAGGTTATGGCTACAGTAGTAAAGGTTATTGACTTCATAGTTAAGCGATCTGCTCTGACACACCGACAGTTCCAGTCCCTGCTCGAGGAAATGGACTGCACATACAAAGATATCCCTCTCCACTCAGCGGTTAGGTGGCTAAGCTGCGGAAAAGTTTTGGAGCGGTTTGTCAGCTGCTTTGATGCCATCAAGGCCTTCCTGGCTGAATAGGGCCAAAACTACCCAGAACTCGAGGACGAGAAGTGGGTTGTAAACCTTATGTTTCTCACGGATATTACGGGACACCTCAACGAGCTCAATCTCCGACTGCAAGGTGCAGGGCAAACTGTTTTGGACATGATCGACACATGGACGATTTTGTCGGCAAGCTAGCAATCTTTTCAAGCGATGTCGCTACCTCCACTTTCTGCTACTTCAGACACGTAAGGGAGCTGTCCTCGCAGCACAGCATCAGCACCGCTGAAATATGCAAATACATGAGCGAGCTTGAGTCGGAGTTCACAACACGATTTGGGGAATTTCAGAATTATGGACCCATGTTCTCTTTCTTGATCAAGCCAGACAGCTTTGATGGACACGAATTGGATTTATTTCTGATAGACTGGTTGGATACACAGGACATGGAAATGCAGCTGATTGAGCTGAAGAGTTCAACACTGTGGGTGACTAAGTTTGCAGAGCTATGGAAACGACTAGAAACCACGGCAGTGCAAGATCACGGAACCTGCATCTTCACCTGCTGGACATCCGTGCCGAAGAAGTTCAGCTGTCTCCGGAACGTTGCACCGGCTTTGCTGTCGGTCTTCGGGTCAACGTACCTCTGTGAGCAGATATTCTCACACATGAAGAACGTGCTCAGCCCCTCCCGCAGTCGTTTGACAACCGACCACTCCGAAGCATGTGTGCAACTTAAAGTGACTAACTACAACCCCCAGATAATGGAGCTCAGCAAAGGAAAGCAGGGCCAGGGATCACACTGACTGGTAGGCATCTGTTTATTTGTAGTACACATGGGTTTGCATATGTAGCTGTTTGTCCATCTCTTTTTTTCCAACTCAGATGTGGATGTTTTCATGAAGATGGCAGCATTCTTGTATAGTACTGGTATTTCTGTTTGATACGCTTTATTCTCCCTTTTTGACATTTGTTCCCAATGCAATACTTTGTAAATGAGTTACTGAAAGCAGTGTTTTGAAAGGGGGTCAGTGCATATAATTTGTAACCTCATGGGGGACATGACAATTGAAATGACATGAAAAAACAAGTACAAAAAGTTTTAATTAAAACAAAAGCCGCGTCGATGTTACACAATGCCTAGATGCAGCTGTGCCTATAACGTCGATGTTATAGGCACAGGACATTCCTATTGATTCGACTACTTGATGTTATTTTTGTGCAAAGTGAAAATATATCTCGGCAATTTCCCGTGTGTGGCGACGAATTTTTAATATATCTCGGCATTTTCCCGTCTGTTATTTCAGGCGGTGTATGACTGACCATGCCGCGATTTTAAAAAATATATATCTCGGCAATTTCCAGTGTGTGGCGACACGTGAACGAAGCTATGCTCCTCTCTCCACATTATTGTGACGACGTATAAATTAAATATTTCATCGTGACGATTGTCATCAAATGGACGAAGTTTTAATATATCTCGGCATTTTCCCGTCTGTTATTTCAGGCGGTGTATGACTGACCATGCCGCGATGTAAAAAAAATATATCTCGGCAATTTCCCGTATGTGGCGACACGTGAACGAAGATATGCTCCTCTCTCCACATTATTGTGACGACGTATAAATTAAATATTTCATCGTGACGATTGTCATCAAATGGACGAATTTTTTATACATCTCGGCATTTTCCCGTCTGTTATTTCGGGCGGTGTATGACTGACCATGCCGTGATTTAAAAAATATATATCTCAATGGACTTGAAGTTACAGGCCTTTCAGAATTCATTTCGTTCTATAAAGGGCAACTTTCATCGGATTTTCTTCACGTTTTTTTTCAACCGAGTCTAAAACTATGTTAGCGACTGTGAAAAATGAAATGATATATCGAATTTGATTTGAAAGAAAACTGTGAGAGAGCAAGACACCACGGGCCTACAAAACAGGCCTCAAAGCTATGCGAGTTAATAAAATGGTGGATATTTGTTTATATGAAGCCTCTCCCACAATGGGTGTAGCTTTGAGGTTTTGTCTTCTCTGCAAGAACAACAACAACAACAAGAAGAAGAAGAACAAGAAGAACAACAACAACAACAGCAGAGGGCACTCTATGAGCAGCGTCTTGCGACGCGGCTAAAAAGAGAAAAGATGGACATGAAAAAAGAGAACCATGACAATTACAACTACATGTGGGCAGGGTACAGCCCGAAGTGGAGATCGGTTTCTGAGGTTTGGGACATGGAATGTAGGGACAATGACAGGGAGATCAGGAGAAGTGGTGGAAGTATTGGTCAGAAGAAGAGTGGACATATGTTGTGTGCAAGAGACGAGATGGAAGGGAAGTGGTGTGAGAATGGTGAAGGGTAGGCAGGGACAGAAATACAGGTTTGTGTGGCAAGGGTGCCTGGAGGGCGTGAATGGTGTTGGTGTCCTGTTTTCTGAGGAGTTTGTAGACAGTGTGGTGAGTGTGACTAGAGTGAGTAATAGGTTGATGATGGTGAAAATGATGATTGGAAAGCACTTGGTGAACGTCATCTCGGGATATGCTCCGCAGGTTGGTCGAAGCGATGAAGAGAAGGACAAGTTCTGGTGTGCGATAGAGAAGCTGATGGAAAACGTGAAAGATGAGGAAGTTGTTGTGGTAGGAGGAGACCTAAATGGACATGTGGGAAGGAGTATGGATGGTTTTGACGGAGTTCATGGGGGTTACGGATATGGTGTGAGAAATGGAGAAGGTGAAAGGATTTTGGAGTTTGCTGATGGAGCTGATTTGTTAATTTGTAATACTCAGTTCCAGAAAGAGGATAATAAGCTTGTTACATACACGTCAGGTGGGTCGACGACAACCGTTGACTACCTGATGGTGCGTAGGCGAGATAGGGGGCACCTCCGGGACACAAAGGTGATCCCGGGGGAGGAGGCTGTTTCACAGCACCACTTGGTTGTCTGCGATGTAAGGGTGAAAGGTGCGAGGAGAGCTCGGCGGGTGAAGTACCAACCGAGAATGAAGGTGTGGAGGTTGAAAGAGGTGACAGTAAGGGAGGCATTAAAAGAGAGGCTGAGTAGGGTCGAGGATGATGTGGTTGAGCTTGAAAGTGGTTGGATGTCAATGAAAGCTAGTCTGTTGGGAGCCATTGGTGAGGTATGTGGATGGACAAAAGGACCACCGAGGCACTCGGAAACATGGTGGTGGGATGATGAAGTTGGAAAGAGGATTGACGAGAAGAGGAAGAAGTTCAAGGAGTGGCAGAAGGCGAAGGGTACGGGAGCAGAAACAGCAGAGCATGAAAGTTATAAGGCAGCCAGGAAGGCTGCAAAGAAAGAGGTAGCAAAGGCGCAGGAGGCATGTAGGAACACTTGGATTCGGAAGAGGGTCAGAAAGCAGTATTCAGGATTGCAAAGCAGATAGTGAAAGAGAGGTGTGATGTGATGGGGGTGAGTTGCTTGAAGGATGAAGTGGGACAAATCGTTGTTGACCCAGATGGAATTAAAAGAAGATGGAAAAGATATATGGAAATGCTGTTTAATACAGAGAATGAATGGGATGGCAACATAGAGAGTAACCCAGTTTTAGGACCGGCAGAGAAGATAACTGAGAAGGAAGTTGAGGAAGTGATAAAAGCAATGAAGGGTAGAAAAGCGGGAGGGGCGACGGGAGTTGTTGGAGATATGTTGAAGGCAGCAGGAAGTTGAGGTGTGAAGAGAATGACAGAGATCTGTAATCTGGTGGTGAAAGAAGGCCGCATTCCAGTGCAGTGGATTGGGAACTGAGTACCCTCGTCCCTCTATACAAGGGGAAAGGTGACCCTCTGGAGTGTGGCTCGTACCGAGCGATAAAGTTATTGGAGCATGGAATGAAGGTATTGGAAAGGGTGTTGGAGAGGAGGATAAGGAAGAAAGTGAAGATCGGCGAAATGCAGTTTGGATTCATGCCAGGAAGAGGAATGACAGACGTGCTTTTCATTGTGAGGCAGTTGCAGGAGAAGTACATGGAGAAGAGGAAGAAGTTGTTTCTTGGGTTTGTTGATCTGGAGAAAGCATTCGATCGGGTTCCACGCAAAGTATTGACATGGGCATTGAGGAAGTTAGGAGTGGAGGAATGGTTGATCAGAGTAGTGATGGCAATGTACAAAAGAGCGCGCACAGCTGTAAGGACGAAGGACGGGAACAGTGGTGAGTTTGAGGTGAAGGTGGGAGTGCATCAGGGGTCGGTACTAAGTCCACTACTATTTGTAGCTGTGATGGAGGTGCTGGCTCAGAACGTAAAGGAGGGTTTACCGTGGGAGTTGTATGCAGATGATCTGGTGTTGATTGCGGAAAGTATGGATGGACTGAAGGAAAAGATGAACACGTGGAAGGAATGTATGGAGACAAAAGGTCTGAAGGTGAATATCGGAAAGACGAAGGTGATGGCAAGTGGTAAAGCATGTGGTGAGGTGGAAAGAACTGGGAAGTGGCCCTGTGCTGTGTGTAGGAAGGGTGTCGGAGTGAACTCCATTCAGTGTACAATGTGCGCTGAGTGGGTTCATCAAAAATGTAGTGGTCTGAGAGGGTCATTAACCAGTGTGGCAGCTACATTCAAATGTAAGGTTTGCACAGAGGGAGCTGCAGATGGAGGAAATATTGAGTTGGATCTTGGAGACGGCGTGAAGCCGGAAGGTGTGAAAACATTTTGCTACCTCGGAGACATGCTGAATGGAGAAGGTGGATCAGACTCGGCAACGGTTGCTCGAGTGGGATGTGCATGGAAGAAGTTCCGGGAATTGAGTGGCGTGCTGATGATGAGGGGAGTGTCGTTGAAGCTGAAGGGAAAGGTGTATGCTGCATGTGTGAGAAGTGTTATGATTTATGGGAGCGAGACATGGGTAATGAACGTAGAGCAGCAACGAAGGTTGGAAAGAGTGGAAATGCGAATGGTTTGACGGATGTGCGGAGTATCGTTGAGAGAGAGGAAGACAAATGATGAATTGCGAAAGATGATGGGAATAGAGCCTGTGATTGATGCTGTGAAGAGGAACAGGTTGAGATGGTTTGGTCATGTGTTGAGGAAGGATGAAAGTGACTGGTTGAGAAGAGTGATGGAAATGAATGTAGAAGGAAGTAGAAGACGGGGAAGACCGGGAAAGACTTGGCTAAAGATAGTGGAAGAAGAAATGCGGGCAAGGGGGTTAACAAGGAGAGATGCAGAAAATAGGGCAAAATGGAGAAGATTGTCATGGGGACCGCAAGGCTAACCCCCGCTCTAGCAGGGAAAATGGCCTTTTAAAATGCATGTTGTTGTTGTTGTATGGGGGACAAATTTAACAATGATAAAATGATTACAATGTCCTGATTATGAGAGATAAATGTTTCTTTAAAATGTTGTTGCTGTGCATGTAGCCTATATGGATGGAATAAAATTCCATGTCTGTTGGAAATATTTTTTTGATGTGATGTCATAATTAAATTTAATGTTGATATGGCACACAAATTAACAAGATCATTTCAAACTGGCACTTCATGTCAAAAAGGTTGCTGACCCCTGCAGTATAGGTAGATCAATTACTGGGATATTTACCCCGCACATGCGAAGTGAAAAGCTGAGTTAAGTAATATTGGTTCATGTCCGTCCGTCCGTCTGTCTTGTCAGTTTACGATCGTCAGTTTATGATTGCGGAGCAATGTATCTAAATCTAATGTTGTATTTTGAACATTAATCGGAAACTAAGCTTCTCGTTTTAAGGTACGGTACTTTGGCTTTCAATTCATCCCGATCTCACATGAGCAGAGAGGAGTGAGATAATTTGTTTTAATTCTGTCTGCCTCCCTGGCAATCCAACAACATGGAAAATCATTCCAAACAGGAAACTTGTTACACATACGCACATACACATGCACGCGTGCGCACACGCTCATAATGGACACAAACAACAAGCATGAATTACAAATGTAACATGTTAGATAGGATGATGTAATTAATAGACAATGTTGGAAAGCGCGGTAAAACCCGAATTAATTAATTAATACGATTTTTACAATCTTTATTTTCTTTAAATTTAATTATATACTTGAAAACTGGTGCACAAATCGCCTTCATATTACTTCCGAGAACCTCCAGTTTTGAAGTGCATCAATTTAAATAAAGTTAAATGGGGTAGTGTATAAGTGTGGTGTTCACGACTGCTTTTGGACTACTTCGATAGCACAAAAGTCTGATTGTTTTTTTTTTATTTTTTAACGATAGTTAAAACCATTATTTAATTACTATTTAAGTAACTCTGTGTGGGGTATCATGTTCTATGAACTCTATAGTTTAAATTTGTTGTACCTTTATTATTGTACCACAAACAACAACAACACAACAACATGCATTTTAAGGCCATTTCCCCTACTAGAGCGGGGATTGGCCTTGCGGGCCCCATGACGATCTTCTCCATTTTGCCCTATTTTCTGCATCTCTCCTTGTTAACCCCCTTGCCCGCATTTCTTCTTCCACCATCTTTAGCCGTCTTTCTCGGTCTTCCCCGTCCTCTACTTCCTTCTACCTTCATTTCCATCACTCTTCTCAACCAGTCATTTTCATCCTTCCTCAACACATGACCAAACCATCTCAACCTGTTCCTCTTCACAGCATCAATCACAGGCTCTATTCCCATCATCTTTCGCAATTCATCATTTGTCTTCCTCTCTCTCAACGGTACTCCGCACATCCACCGAACCATTCGCATTTCCACCCTTTCCAGCCTTCGTTGCTGCTCTACGTTCATTACCCATGTCTCGCTCCCATAAATCATAACACTTCTCACACAATATTGTACCACAAACAAAAGAACAAAAAAAAAAAACATTACAACTCGGCTTGGATTTAATTTTTATGTTGCACGTCTGTGCATACATCCAGTGAAGTTGGAGGAAGTCCAAGACTGCGCCACATTTAGGCCTTAATTGTTGATGCTCCTCCTTTTTATCACTTTTGGTAATGATTCACTGGAGCCTCGTGTGCCTTCTTTTTCCAGGAGCCAACATACTTCGTGACTCTGTGGGAAATGTCAAACTCGGGGACTTTGGGGCGAGCCGGCGGCTGCAGACCATCTGCTCCGCAGGCACAGCCTTGCGCTCTGTCACAGGCACGCCGTACTGGATGAGCCCAGAGGTCATCAACGGCGACGGTTATGGCCGCAAGGCCGATATCTGGTGAGTGGCAGCATTGCTGATGCAAAGGCCTTGCCTGTTATTCAAAATGTCCTGATCTCAAATTGCACTTCATTAGTTGTCATCTTACAGTCACGTGAAAAAGTAAGTACACCCCATGTAAAGTTTTGACTTTTTCAACATATTTCAACATACAGCTATTTGATCTTCATTTCAACAATATTGACAGATAAAGGTGATATAATAAAACAAATATCATGAAACATTTACATTTTGTAGTCCATTGTATAATTTAAATAAACATCAATGCAAACTTCGCAAGTGGAAAAACTAAGTACACCCTTGGCTCTAATAGGTGATGTTGCCCCCTTTGGCAGAAACAACCTCAAGTGGGCGTTTCTTATAACTGTCTACCAGTCTCTGACATCGACTGGGAGAAATTTTTGCCCACTCCTCCATGCAGAATTCTTTCAGCTGTGCGATGTTTGAGGGGTTTCTTGCATGCACAGCTCGTTTCAAATCCCCCCACAACATCTCGATGGGATTTAGATCCGGGCTTTGACTTGGCCATTCCAGAACCCTCCATTTCTTTCTTTTCAGCCATTCCTTGGTGGATTTACTGGTATGTTTAGGGTCATTGTCATGTTGCAAGGTCCACCTTCGGTTGAGCTTCAACTTTCCGACAGATGGCCTCACATTATCCTCAAGCACCGTCTGGTACAATGAAGAATTCATAGTGGATTCTATGATGGTGAGCTGCCCAGGCCCTGATGCAGCAAAGCTGCCCCAAACCATAATATTTCCACCAACATGCTTTACAGTTGGTATCAGGTTCTTGTGGTCAAATGCTGTCTTTGGTTTTCACCAAACATGTCTTCTGGTACTGTGGCCAAATAGCTCTACCTTTGACTCATCTGTCCAGAGCACATTGTTCCAGAAGTGCTGGTCTTTGCCTAGGTGTTCATTGGCAAACTTTAGTCTTGCCCTGATGTTGTTTCTGGACAGCAAAGGTTTCCCCCTGGCACACCTCCCATGTAGATCAAATTTGTGCAGCCTCTTTCTTATGGTAGACTCGTGCACTTTGACATCAACAGTGGCAAGAGCTACCTGTAGGTCCCGTGATGACATTCTGGGGTGCTTGGAGACTTCTTTCAGCATCTTGCGGTCTGCTCTCGGGCTGAACTTGCTGGGACGGCCTGGCCTGAACAGGTTGGCAGTTGTTTGGAATCTTCTCCACTTGTAGATGATCTTCCGGACAGTCGAATGATTGATTTCAAATTGTTTGGAGATCTTTTTTAATCCCTTCCCAGACTCGTAGGCATCTATAACCTTCTTTCTGAAGGCCTCAGAGAGCTCTTTTGATTGCGGCATGGTGATGCCGCACACTTCAACAACAACGAGCAAACCAAACTAAATGTCTGAGGTTTAAATAAGACAGGTTCCTCCAAGATCCTCTCTAACGATGTTCTAATCATTTGCACCTGAGCTGGTGCACCTGATTCTAATTTTAGGTATTTAAAATAGTGACAAATGTAGGGGTGTACTTACTTTTTCCACATGCGAAATTTGCATTTATGTTTATTTAAATTATATAATGGACTACAAAATGTAAATGTTTCATGATATTTGTTATATTATATCACCTTTATCTATCAACATTGTTGAAATGAAGATCAAATAGCTGTATGTTGAAATATGTTGAAAAAGTCAAAACTTTACATGGGGTGTACTTACTTTTTCACATGACTGTACAAAGAAATTAATATCTGGAAATTTGTTCGCTGGAAATGCTTTACCTTCGTGTATTCTAGGTGCAAGTAAGAACTCTTTTGCCTGTCTGTAATCAAAAATAATAGTTATGCTGTGTCTGCCTAAACAGGACCGATTGCAAGATCCATTTCACTACGTTTTGACATTTTGTTGTGACTAAAATAAAGTCTATATATATATATATATATATATATATATATATATATATATATATATATATATATATATATATATATATATATATATATATATATTGTTACGTTTATCGAGGGTAGGCAATGGATTACCTAAGTCCAGGTAGAAGTGTATCGTATAGTGTGCTCCGAATGTCGTGATGAAGAAGAAGAAACCCCCCATGTACATAAGTCGGGAATCCGTTAGGCAGGATGTCACGTAAGTGTATATTTGTCCCCATGTCGAGGGGTGGGGTTATGCGAATTAGGGATTAATGGTAAATTCCCTGTATGTAAATGGCCTCTGAAATTTCTCCTTTGTTCGTTATATGACACAAACCACACCCGCCTTGCACTCCACACCTAAAATAAACACCAAATAAAAGTAACCGGAACCAAGATTTGAACAATACCGCTGACGCTGCCAGCCGACACATCGTAACGCCAAGTAGGCAGGTCCGTGAGGCCACGCCCCGAGGGGTTGTGATTGGTTCAAGCAAAAGACTGCTGAGATGGGACTCTTGTATTGGAGGACACGCAGACGTCATTGGATGACATAATATAATAGCCCAGGGAACAAAAGGCTTGGGTTCAGAACATTTTGATCTTCTTGGTCCCGAGTTTCCTGCAGAAGGACGCAGCTCGTGTTCTTCCTCGTCTTGTTCCGACTTTAATAGCGAACAGTTGGAGCTTTCGTAGTCCCTGGCTTTAATCCTGTTGCAGTCGCATGTATGTTTTTTTTTTTGTTTTTTTTGTATACAGAATCGAGGCTCGTGAAAGAGCTAACATTTATCACACAAACAAATCAAACGGACAAACAAACAAAGTATATAAAAAGGGGTGCGGTAGACAAGATGGGGAGAGAAGGGGAAGCACATAAACACAACATTTGCGAACAGGGACATCGGGAAATATGTGGGAGGGAGTGGGCTTGGGGGGGGGGCGTGGGAAGGGGAGGGGGGGCGGCGTTGGAAGGGGAGGAGGGCGGTGGGAGAAGTATAAACACAAGGACACCAAGGACTTCTAGGGAAGGAGTTGGTATTTCTAAAAAAGTGGATTTGGGGTGAAATTAGCGGGGGTAGAAAAGATCAAGGTTTTGGATGGGGGAAGATAAGAGATGGTGGTGAACAGCTGTTTTAAAGACCTGGATGGAGGAGTGGGATTGAAGAGAGTGAGGGAGTTTGTTCCAGAGGTGGGGGAAAAGAGGAATGAAGGAGTGAAGCAGGCAGATCTTGTGCGACCTGTAGGAATATTTGGGGGACAGAGCCCAGAGAGAGCTGGAGGAGCAAGGCCAGAGAGGAGTCGGTAGAAGACAGAAAGACCACCAACCTGCCTGCGGTGAGTAAGTGAAAGGCCCTCGGAGGTAGCTTCATCGCGGGAGATTCCAATGATTCTGAACGCTTTGGTTTCAACAGCGTGAAGACGAGCTAGGTGTGAGGCAAGAGCACCAGCCCAGAGGGGAGAGCTGTATTCCATTGAGCTGCGGATGAAAGCCTTTGTATGTGGTGAGGAGCTCAGGTGTGCCAAGGAAGGACTTCGCACGACGGAGGATGCCCAGTCGGCGACTGGCTTTGGAGGCCAGATTTGAAATGTGGTTTTCCCAGGAAAGATCATGGCAGATAGTGAGACCCAAAAGCTTGAGTGACAGAACTTCTTGAAGAGGATTATTCAGAAAGTAGATGGGAGGGTTGTCCAGTCGGTCTTTTCAGAGAGACATCGTAAGAGTGTGAGATTTGTCAGGACTGAAAGACATGCTCCACTTGTTTGCCCAGTCTGTGATTTTGTCCAGGTCTGCAGAGAGTGAGGAGGCTGCAGACTGCCGATCTGAGGGATGAGGAATGGAGCGGCAGAGAGTGGAGTCATCAGCAAAGAGATAGAGAGGATTTTCAAGAGAGTTGGAGAGATCATTGATGAAGACCAGAAAAAGCACAGGGCCCAGAACACTGCCTTGGGGAACTCTAGCCTGAACAGGAAGAGGAGATGAGAAAAACCCATTCAGGGCCACACGTTGACGATGACTAGAGAGGAAGTCCGCCAGCCATGCGTGGAGATTTCCATGGATACCAAAAGAGGAGAGTTTGGTGAGCAGAGCAGGGTGCCAGACCGTATCGAAGGCACGTGATATGTCAAGGGAGACAGCTCTAATTTCCTGTTTGGCATTGAGGACCTCCATCCATTGTTGAGACAGCAGAAGCAGCATGTCCAGAGTAGAGTGACCTGGTCTGAAACCAAATTGATGATCAGAGATCAAGCCATTGGAGAAGAGGAAAAATTTCATATCCGAAGCAATGATGGATTCCATGACTTTGCTGATAATTGGGAGAAGGCTGATTGGTCTGTAGTTGCTAGGATCTGTTTTTGCACCTTTTTTGTATAAAGCGGTGATGTTGGCTGATTTCCAAGCAGATGGCAGATGACCTTGAGCAAAAGAGAGGGTGAAGAGAACAGAGAGAGGGAGTGAAAGAGCGGAAGAACAGGATTTTAGGACCCGTGGGCTGATGCCGTCAGGTCCAGTTGCAGAATCAGAGTCGAGGGTTGACAGAAACTTTTCCACCTTGTCAGGAGGAAAGGACACAGAGTCCAGGAGCAGCTGGGTACGACTGGGTACGGTGGGTACAGAGAGGGATGGGTTTGGGACACAAGATTTAGAGGCAAAAACAGAGTTGAGGCATTCAGCTTTTTCACGTGCGGAGTCACCTGTGTAGCCGTTTGAGGTAAGGGAGGGGATGGAGGGGGAACAAACACCAGAAACAGATTTGACCAGACGCCACCAGGATTTGGAAGAGGGAGACAGATAAGAGAGTTCGGTCTTGAGAACGGAGAAATATTGTTTCCTGGCTCTCCTGAGGGTGGACACACACTTGTTTCGGGCTTTGTGAAAGGAAATGAGATTTCCTTCCGTTGGATTTGCTTTCCAGGAGACGAAGGCAAGTAGTTTCTGGGAAACAGCCTCACCACAAGATTCCGTGTACCACTGTACCATTGATGGGAGGAAGGTTATGACAACTGAAGATGAGATGGGATAAATCTGTGCATGAGAGAGAGCAATTTACTTTGGAAGTATTCCCAGGATGAGTTGATGTCAGAGGCGGTAGAGATGGGAGACCAGTCCACATGATTGATGGCTGCTTGAAGACCGTGCCAGTTGGCTCGAGTGAAATGCCAGACTCGTCGACGCTGAGGAGGCTCCCTGAGAATGGTCAGAGAGATGTCCACTTTAACAAGCACATGATCAGATGAGCTGATTGGAGCAGAAGAAGAGCAGCAGATATTTTCAGGGAAGTTAGTCATAACCAAGTCCAGAAGAGAAGATGCTCCGTTGACTGAGATCCGGGTCGGGAAATTTACAGATTGTGTCAGTCCCAGTGAGTCGCAGAAGTCCTTTGCTGAGGAGCCATGGCTGGTGAGAGAGGTACCCACACCCAGCCAACTGGCATGGTGACAATTGAAATCACCACATATGAGGAAGAGAGAGTTGGGATAAGTAGATAGAAGTTGGTCCATATTATCAGACAGCGAGATGTAGATGGAGTCATCACTGTTTGGTGGACGGTACAACACACATATGAACAAAAGGTGGGAGCGAAGGGGAAGCCGTAGCCAGAGGTATTCCTGGGGGTGAGGTGGAGAGAGGGCAGTGCAGGGCGAGTGAGAAAGAGAGTTTTTTTTATAAAGATAGCAACCCCACCTCCAGGACGAGGCTCAGGTCTATCATACCAGAGGAGGGAGTAACCCGGGAGAGATACTAAGGAATCAGAGACATCATGAAGGAGGAAAGTTTCTGTTAAGCAGATCACGTCTGGTTTGTCAGAAGCAACCTGTATGGAGAGATCAGTTAAGTTTGAACGAAGGCCCCGGATGTTTGAGGTCCATACCGTTAATGAAGAGGAAGGGGGAGCATCGGATACAGAACAGGGGGAGGGAGGGGTAGGGTAAGATGTGGAAGAGGAGGAAGAAGTAGGGAGAGCTGTTGGAGGTGTGTCAGAGATTTCAGAATAACTCGGAGAAAGGGAAGGATGGGGCGGACAAAAGGTTTGATGGTGATTGGTTGAGGCACAGTGAGGTGTTATTTGAGGAGGAGGAAGAGCGAGGCAGAAGGTTGGGGGAGATGGAGGTGAGAGTTGGAAGGGGGAAGAAGCGGGGAGGATGCTTTGAGGAGGACGGGTGAGAGGGGGGAAATGGAGAAGAAATGAGGGTGGGGAGATTTGAAGGGGAGGGGGGAGTTTATGAGGGGAGGGGTTAGGGGGGAGTTTAGGAGGGAAGGGACAAGGGGAGGGATTTGAAAGGGATGGGAGATGGGGGAGATTTGGAGGGGAGGGGTGAGGGGGGAGTCAAGGAGGGGAGGGGTGAGGGGGAGTCTAGGAGGGGAGGGGTATGGGGGGAGTTTAGGAGGGAAGGGGGAAGGGAGGAGATTTGAAAGGGATGGGTGATGGGGAAGATTTGGATCTCTTGCGCTGGGTTCCCATTGTGCACAGTCGCGTATTCTTCTCTGGCTCCCGGGTTTTGACGACAAGCGGACACAGTTGTCCTCGCTCTTGGTTTCGACCTTTGTGGCGAAAGGCGGTTGCAGCTCGTGGACTCTGGTGCTATGTGGAGCGGACGCCGATCCCTGTGTGCTCGCTCTCTCTGCCTGCTCCCGCTCCCGAGGGATCTCTGCCTGCTCTCGAAGCGGACACAGTTGTCCTCGCTCTTTGTTTCGACCTTTGTGGCGAAAGGCGGTTGCAGCTCGTGGACTCTGGTGCTATGTGGAGCGGACGCCGATCCCTGTGTGCTCGCTCTCTCTGCCTGCTCCCGCTCCCGAGGGATCTCTGCCTGCTCGCTTCGCGCTCGGAGCCTGGGGTGAACGGACTGCGCGCCGAGGCCTGTGTTTCCCGCGCACGGACTGTGTGCCGAGGCTTGTGTTTCCCACGCAGGGACATGGGACGGGGCCTGTGGCGACCCCGGACGATCAAGGGGACCAGAGCTAAGTCACAAACACTACATTTTTTCCCTTTCAAAATGTTGGAGCTTTCGTGTTCATCCCCTCGTGTTGTATACGAGTCTGTGTGGGGGCGCTTCATTTAGGATATTGGTTTTGTCGTGCATTTTATTGTTTAAAAAAAAACAAAAAACACCTTTAGAGGCCATTTTTCCCCGCAAGCGGGGGTTGGCCTTTTTCGGGGACCGTGGTTGTTGTTGTTTTTTGGTCCCCTTTTTGAAGCAATGTTTTACGGCCGGATGCCCTTCCTGCCGCCAACCCTTTTTGTCGCCTTTTTACGACAAACAGGGAATTACCAGTGAACTGGTACTCAATTTGCCGACCTCGGAAGGATGACAGGCTGAGTCAACCCCCCTGGTGTTAATTCAGCGATCGACCGGGATTCGAACCCAGGATCCTAGGATCCTAAGCTGGCACCCTAGCCGCTAGCCCAACACCAGGCTGGCATTTATTTTATTAAACAATATTATTGTACATTTTAATTCCGTGTCGGGTTGAGTTGATTACCAGGTTCGAAGACGTCCAGTGGGGTCCGTGCAGGTAAGAGCTTCGGTACCCTTCACTGCCTTATCCCCCGTGCGTATTAACTCCACAATAGTTGAATTAAATGCCTCGGGGTGTAAAGCTTGTTCGGCTATCCGTCCCCCGGGGTGTACACCCCGGGAACACGACAGTGTGTGTGTGTGTGTGTGTGTGTGTGTGTGTGTGTGTGTGTGTGTGTGTGTGTGTGTGTGTGTGTGTGTGTGTGTGTGTGTGTGTGTGTGTGTGTGTCTATATATGTAAATATAAAATGAGATCCAATGTCTCCATCAGTTTTGCATCCCAAAACACTGGCCACAGAGTTGAACATTGTACCATATTGATTGCCGAGGATCCAGGCAATGCAGGTTCAAAAATGATTTGATTTGGACAAAAACATTTTCATTATTCACATTGACCGATAAATACCCAGACAAAGCAAGCATGATCTCTGCTTTGCGTGGCTTGGTGACAAGTCGCGAGACACTGCTGATTGGCTGTGCAAGGGTAGGCGGGCAAGTGACATCAATACACCCTTATTGTATGCGTTTCCATGTTCTTAGAAAAAAAATAGAACTACAAACGACGCAACAAAATGGTGTGTGTGTGTGTGTGTGTGTGTGTGTGTGTGTGTGTGTGTGTGTGTGTGTGTGTGTGTGTGTGTGTGTGCGTGTGCGTGCATGTGCGTCATTACCTTCACCAAGGGTGGACGGATTCGAACAAAATTTGGTGGATGGGTTGTCTGTGAGTTAAGGAAGAATTTATTTGAATGTGATGACAGCCCGGGTCTGGATACGACTATTTTTTCGAGAGATGGAGCCAAGAATGATATATAATAGCCTGATATTTTAAAATGTTGTGGAAGGATTATGACGAAACGAGGTGGATGAGTTGGTTAGGTGACAAGAACAAGCTTGATTAAGTTTTTGTTTGGGTCTGGATGTAGATTCGGTCTAACAGTCAGATACAAAGCATAACCAGTTCAGCCTGATGGAGGTATGCACTTTACCAAGTGTTGTTCCAGTTTTAGATGTGGAATGCCGTTCCTGTGTTGTATGTGGAACGTACTCAAAGCATCACACCTCTGTCTTTGCAGGAGCATCGGCTGCACTGTCGTAGAGATGCTCACAGAAAAGCCCCCGTGGGCCGAGTATGAAGCAATGGCTGCTATTTTCAAAATTGCTACGCAGCCCACCAACCCGGAGCTGCCACCGCACAACTCCGAACACGCGCGGGACTATCTGCGATGTATCTTTGTGGAGGCAAAGGTGCGACCGTCGGCTGAGGAACTCCTTCACCACCCATTTGTCCACATCCACTCTTAGCATCCTCTAACAGACTGAACACTCTGGTTTCTTGGTGAGCCTGTTATTGAGGCCCCCCCAAGGGGGGAGTGGGGTGGAAGGGGTTGGGATGGGTGCAATTTTGAGCACTTGTTCAACTGCATTAGTGATGCATTCAAATCTTGATTGGTTTAGGACTTTTATATTTTTTAGCCTCTTTTTTTTTCTGCGTTTGCAGTACGGTAATTCACCCAAAGGACCATGGCAGCAAAGCCCATCTCCATGTATGCATGTGTGTACGTTTGTGTGTGGATGTATTGAATTTTCTTTTTTCTTCTGAACCTTTCCTCAAACCAGGTACCAAGATAGATAGATAACCTTTAAAAAATCCTTTTAATCAATTACTGTCTTTCCCAAAATAAGAATAAGATCACTTTATGAACTTTTCTTCACCTCAATAAGAGACTTTTAAAATATTCCTTCTTGCCTTTAAAAAGAAATTCAAGTGTGGTGAATTAACCAAACTCGTAGATGTATACAAATGATCAAATATGCAATTATTGTTGTTTTGGAACTTTTTGGCTCCATTAGAGCCGGGTTAATATTGTATGCAGGGTGTCCCACGGAACGGTGAATTTAATTTGCAATAGTAAACGTCATTTTCCTGCCATGTTCCAAGGAATGTTTTTAATTTGTCTTTGTAAACGAGGATTATTTTTGTATTTCCGTAGGTGAACATCACATGCTTTCACCTCAACAGGCTTGTGTAAAGGTTGCTTTCAATTGTTTGCAGTCTTTTTTTTGTTCAATATAATTATTTAATCTGTTCAGAATTATTTGTCAACGTCTTTATCTGTTATTTCTTCCGCTCTTCGATAGCATAACTCGGATTTCAGACCTGCCTGCCTCGGTTACGGCATGCTGCCTATTCTTTCGTAACCAAAACATCGTACATCCGTCCATTAAAAAAGAAATTTGTAAGTACAGTGTTTAAAAAAAAACAAAAAAACATTTTACCACCTTCTTTGAAACACAAATCTGGCTGTGAACTGAACTCGCTTCCCATAGTTATCATGTTTTGTTTTGCCCTCATCTGAGGAGGAGTAAACACACAGCTGTACATCTAAGCATGCAGTAAACTGCATATACCAAGATGTGTGGCTGTACATCTAATATTGGAAAGTAGCTCGGTCGCAGTGTGCCTGCGTGCGTCCGGCCTCCAACAATTTACAGTTTAAAACAAACACTATAAAACAAGCACATCTTCTTCACCTATAACAATGGTGAGTCTCATTCAATCCCATTTCTCATATTGATTAGATTCAGAAAAGGCTTGTTCTATTCAATACTTTTTCTTTCAACATCTCCATTTTATTCATATAACAGTAATAAATTGCCCTATCAAACACTATTTCTGATTATGCACCGCCTTCTAAAGCATACGCAAATCTATCTCTATGTATAACATTGCTATTCCCGTGAAACAAAGCAACGGGTCTTATCTTCTAGTTGGCACTACCAGCAGCTCGTAAACCTGGGAATGGCCATTTTTTATCATAACAGAATGCTCGCCATGAATGCCCAGCGCCAAACCAGTGGGGCCTTTTTTTTTCTTATCCTTTCAAAGAAACGGTGTCAAAGCGAGATTGCGACTTGTCACATGATCCAAAAAGGTCCAAAGCCGGAAAAACCGTCCAATACGATCAAACGTTCTTAGAGAAATACCGACAGATAGCATACATAAAAGTTCTTAAATCTCGACACTTCGTGCTCGCACATCAGTTACCATCACGGTGACTTTTCAATCGCTTTTCAATATTTAAAGACGGCGATGTTAAAAGAAAAATATATATATTGAATTTCCTCCCCGAGTTTAAAGTTATCAAGGTTTCACAATGATTGCATAATGACGTTTGTTTTTTATTTTATTATTTAAGTGTACGTGTGTGTGTACATAGCACTGATAATATCAAACCTTTTTTTTCTCGCAATGTTTTTATCGAATAGATATTGTTCAAAATGAAGAAGAATCACAAACAAATACTGAAGAGGAGGCAGGCAGGGACTGAGATTTTTCTTTTGTTTTTGTTTTTTTTTAAACAAATTTTAACACGATTGAGTAATTTTATCCAGTGTTTAACGTTGTTTATAAACTAATGCATTGTGCTTCTGTATTTTAAAGGCGGGCGGTTTGCACACGATTGTTGTCTGCGCATCTGCATTGATCATGGCAAAATGTTTGTGTGTTCGTTCTTCTCCATCCAAACTCTCCTGATTCACGAAGTGGTGAATGTAGCTGCAGCGTTGTGCAGATAAAAGGGTTTTTTTTGTTTTTTTTATTACTTAATTTATGTCGCTTTCATTCGGAAAAATGAACTCAGTGGTGTAAAACTACTTTTGGCGTATCGCTTGCCATAGACGTGGCTTCGAGGTTAAATATATTGGAAAATAATGTTGGTTTATCAGAGCTTGAAAAGGCAGAGCTGGTTTGTGCCGAATCGTGTATGTGCTGGCACATATTTTGATACTCGTGACGCTGCACTCTGTGCACGTCGAAGATTTGAAATAAGAAATTTTTTTTTAATGAAATGTATATTTTTGCACGCATTTGGCAGGCTAAATGGAATAGTTGCACATGTAAAATTATACACACTGGTTTGAAATGTTTAGCTTGTTTTGGAACAAAAAAAGTTCAACTTTTACCCCTTTGCTACTGAGCATAGAAACCAAAACTCAGTACGCGGTATTAGGTCACAGTGCATTGGTACGTACTCTCGAAGTTGTTTTCGGTACGGTTGGAAGGGCTCTGCTTTAGCGTTTGGGGCTATGGTGTTTATGAAGGGCTGCAATGATGTATGCCCTGTTGTGCCTTTCTCGTGCATCCCTTTCCAAAGGGTGTACGAATAGTCTTAACATTTGAAAGCTTTGATGATGGTCGCTAGTCATCTTAAAGACGGCTCTGGTACTCTCGAAATCTAAAATCACTGCTTTTTGAATATGCTGTACATGTTGTCGTCTTATTGGCCACATGCTAATAATATTATTATTATTATTATCATCATGCTTTTGTGAGCATTTTAAAGTCAGGTTTTGATTGCATGATTTCATATATTATATCTGTCATTATGTTGCTGCAAACATTCGGAATTTCAGTACAACAAAACGAAGGAATGCTTCTTACCAAATTTTCGTACTTTCCTCCAAAGGAAGAATATTTTTTTTACCGAAGACTACGGGATAGGAGATATGCCGAGCTATTGCACATGGTTTCAAATAAACGGCACCGGTAGTTCTCCAAGTCGAGCAATCGTTCCAAATGGAATTTGAGGAGACTGAGAATTTGAAGTCGCTATTACTAACTGTTCGTTATTGCCAAACATCGTACCGGCTGCAATTTGTACATTGTGGGGTCATGTAAACGACCACATGGCGATCCAGAACTACCAACACCCATGATGAAAAATTCAAAATGGTGCTTGCGCTAGATAGCTTGCAAATCCCCTATTCGGTCTAGCTCTTGGGTTCTACAGTCAAATGTCTCCATGTTGTCACTTGCAAAACTTGTCATTTACGGATCTCACAATTGGTGTGTTTGTGCAAACAGGGTTCACGTTGACGGTCATAATGATGATAAAAAAGAAAACTTTTCTATCCAAGTGTGTAAATTTAGACACTTACAAACGGCATCTGTGACATCTATAAATACCGATGAGGAAAAATGGTACTTTTATTTTGATCTTAAATTACACGTTTGCGGCTTAATGTTGTGCTAATAATAAAAAATCGGTTTCTGCCAACGAAGGTTTTCTGCTCTCAGGCTCTCATGATCAAATATGATCAATTCTGCTCTCAGGAATAAAAATGTAATTTGATTTACTTTATCCTGAAGAATTGCCTTGTGGGCAAGAAATCCGATTTGAGAAAATTTGTGTTTGTTTAAATTGTCTACATTAATTTTTTTTTTTTTTGGCCAATACCAATTCGACGTATCTACTATTAACCACCTTTTCACGATGGTTAGTCAATAGTGCATTTCAATCGTTAAACAAAAAAATGAGAAAGTACATTTTTGACGTAATTATAACTATCCTTGAAAACAAACAAATGAAACGCATCAACGTAAAACTTTCCTATTGTTTTGTAATTTTTAATTGGTGGCGAGAACTTCCATCACTTTTTGAAGTAGGCAAATGAAGTAAAACTTGAATTGGTCAAATTGGCATTTTCTTTTTTACACTTCTTTTTTTTTTAATCTGGAGACTTGGTTTGCATCAAAATATGATTTTCTTGTGAAATAACTTGCTGTACGTAGAAATGACTGTTTTGATTCCCCAATACTCTGTTTTTGTTTTCAATGTAAACGTCATGACAAAATGACCTTGAAAGTTTCAATAAAACATTTTAAGAACAAAGAAATGCCATCGTTGTCTTTTTCTGCAGCACCTTGAATTGGAATCTGAAGCGTTTGGGTACTTTAATATTTATTTTGAGCTTCAACAGTAGTCACGTGAAAAGGTGGTTTTATGGAACCAGCCTCGGTGGTGTAATGGTTAGAATGTCCGTTCTGAGTCTGGAAGATAGCTGGGCTCTCATTCCAAAGACATTTTATGCCTCTGCCCCCGAAGGTGGCCGGAGGCATGTTTTCAGGTTGTCGGTACAGGCCACAGGGTACACCTCGTTTTTCTCACCAACCACTTGTCCGAATGAGACGAAATTCTCAGGGTAGGAGCGAAACCCATTTAGAATGTTTTTGTGATAATTGTGACATCATAGGTCATGTGGTTTGGCAGCCATCTTGGATTAAAGGCATATAATTAAAAATATATTTCTTAGAAACCGCTGAATGGAAAAAATTGAGACTTGGCACATTTTTAAGGACCCCCAATGGGGAACAAAAGCATGATAATGATGACAGATGACATCATCGGTGAAGTGTTTGGTATACCAGCCAAAAATGTTTTAATCGAATTCCTTATCCTAAAAAATTTAAATTGCAGGCACATCCAAGACATGTGCCAAACCAACACATTCGCCAAACTAACACATGTGCCAAACCAACACATTTGCCAAACTAACACATGCACCAAACTAACACGTGCACCAAACTAACACATTCGCCAAACCAAGACATGTGCCAAACCACACATTCGCCAAACTAACACACGCGCCAAACCAACACATTCGCCAAACCAACACATGCGCCAAATTAACACATGCGACAAACTAACACATGCGCCAAACCAACAATCTCGCCAAACTAACACATGTGCCAAACCAACACATTTGCCAAACCAACACATTTGCCAAACCAACACATTTGCCAAACCAACACATTTGCCAAACCAACACATTCGCCAAACCAACACATTCGCCAAACTAACACATGCGCCAAACCAACACATGCGCCAAACCAACACATGCGCCAAACCAACACACTCGCCAAACCAACACACTCGCCAAACCAACACACGCGCCAAACCAACACATTCGCCAAACTAACACATGCGCTAAACCAACACATGCGCCAAACCAACACATGCGCCAAACCAACACATGCGCCAAACCAACACATGCGCCAAACCAACACACTCGCCAAACTAACACATGCGCCAATCCAACACACGCGCCAAATTAACACACGCGACAAACTAACACATGCGCCAAACCAACACATGTGCCAAACCAACACATGTGCCAAACCAACACATTTGCCAAACCAACACATTTGCCAAACCAACACATTTGCCAAACCAACACATTCGCCAAACCAACACATGCACCAAACCAACACATGCGCCAAACCAACACATGCGCCAAACCAACACATGCGCCAAACCAACACACTCGCCAAACTAACACATGCGCCAAACCAACACACTCGCCAAACCAACACACGCGCCAAATTAACACATGCGCCAAATTAACACATGCGACAAACTAACACATGCGCCAAACCAACACATTCGCCAAACCAACACATTCGCCAAACCAACACATTCGCCAAACCAACACATTCGCCAAACCAACACATTCGCCAAACCAACACATTCGCCAAACCAACACATTCGCCAAACCAACACATTCGCCAAACCAACACATTCGCCAAACCAACACATTCGCCAAACCAACACATTCGCCAAACCAACACATTCGCCAAACCAACACATTCGCCAAACCAACACATTCGCCAAACCAACACATTCACCAAACCAACACATTCGCCAAACCAACACATTCGCCAAACCAACACATTCGCCAAACCAACACATTCGCCAAACCAACACATGCGCCAAACCAACACATTCGCCAAACCAACACATTCGCCAAACCAACACATTCGCCAAACCAACACATTCGCCAAACCAACACATTCGCCAAACCAACACATTCGCCAAACCAACACATTCGCCAAACCAACACATTCGCCAAACCAACACATGCGCCAAACTAACATGCGCCAAACCAACACATTTACCAAACTAACATGCGCCAAACCAACACATTAGCTAAACCAACACATGTGCCAAACCAACACACTCGCCAAACTAACACATGTGCCAAACCCACACATTCGCCGAACGAACACATGCGCCAAACTAATACATGCGCCAAACCAACACCTTCGCCAAACTAACACATGCGCCAAACCAACACATCCACCAAACTAACACAAGCGCCAAACCAACACATTCGCCAAACTAACACATGTTTCGCCAAACTAACATATGCGCCAAACTAACACTTGCACCAAACCAACACTTGCGCCAAACCAACACATTCACTAAACCAACACATTTGCCAAACTAACACATTTGCCAAACCAACACATGCGTCAAACTAACACATGCGCCAAATCAACACATTCACCAAACCAACACATTCGCCAAACTAACACATGCACCAAATCAACACATTCACCAAACTAACACGTGCCAAACCAACACATTCGCCAAACTAACACATGTGCCAAACGAACACATTCGCCAATTAACACATGCACCAAATCAACACATTCACCAAACTAACACGTGCCAAACCAACACATTCGCCAAACTAACACATGTGCCAAACGAACACATTCGCCAATTAACACATGCACCAAATCAACACATTCACTAAACTAACACGTGCCAAACCAACACATTCGCCAAACTAACACATGTGCCAAACGAACACATTCGCCAATTAACACATGTGCCAAACCAACACATCCACCAAACTAACACAAGCGCCAAACCAACACATTCGCCAAACTAACACATGTTTCGCCAAACTAACACCTGCGCCAAACTAACACTTGCACCAAACCAACACTTGCGCCAAACCAACACATTCACCAAACCAACACATTTGCCAAACTAACACATTTGCCAAACCAACACATGCGTCAAACTAACACATGCGCCAAATCAACACATTCACCAAACCAACACATTCGCCAAACTAACACATGCACCAAATCGACACATTCACCAAACTAACACGTGCCAAACCAACACATTCGCCAAACTAACACATGTGCCAAACGAACACATTCGCCAATTAACACATGCACCAAATCAACACATTCACCAAACGAACACGTGCCAAACCAACACATTCGCCAAACTAACACATGTGCCAAACGAACACATTC
Source organism: Myxine glutinosa (assembly GCF_964187855.1). Taxonomy (NCBI): domain Eukaryota; kingdom Metazoa; phylum Chordata; class Myxini; order Myxiniformes; family Myxinidae; genus Myxine; species Myxine glutinosa. The sequence goes on along the minus strand of NC_136270.1, from coordinate 34,264,616 downwards.
GCCAACTAACACATGTGCCAAACCAACACATTCGCCAAACTAACACGTGCCAAACGAACACATTCGCCAAACGAACACGTGCCAAACGAACACAGTCGCCAAACTAACACATGCGCCAAACCAAGACATGTGCCAAACCAACACATTCGCCAAACTAAATAAATTAACTAAATATCATTAAATAACAATAACTAAATAATTCACTAAACTAAATAACATCTGTGACCCATTTATATTGAAATATTACATTTATGACAATATAGCCATATTGGATTTGGCATGGTTTGGCAGGCATATTGGATTTAACCTAAAGCCTTCAAAAAATATCTCCCAAACCACCGAATCGATCAACTCGAAACTTTACGTGTAATTGACTAGGCATGGTGATAAAAAGTTGATCACGAAAACGTCATTGGTCATATGGTGTGGCAGCCATATTGGATTTAAGGAAAATATTCAATAATTATGTCTCTGAAACTGCTTACCCTATCGATGCGAAATTTTACAAATGTCATCCAACACCATTGTTGCATATAGTTTGAAAATGATGACATCATGGGTCGTGTTGTTTGGCAGCCATCTTGGATAGAAAAACGAGCCTTAACAATTCTACATGGGTGTCGCTCCTACCTAACAAAAAACAATCAACATGAAACTTCACAAACATGATCCCCTACCCATACATATGCAGAGTGTACATTTTTGATGTCACCTGCCCTGTGGTTTGGCAGCCATATTAGCTTGAAAGCCGATATTTTTTAAAAATCCCTTCTCCAAAACTGCTTCACCGATCGATGTGAAACCTGTCATGGCTGGTGAAAATGTGATACTTGAGAACAGCTAAAGGGATTTAAATCAAACTTGTTTATTTTTAGGACGGTGAACGAGGGCATCTACCCGTTCTCACAGGCAGGGACTACGCGGAGGCATATTGGCGACCCAATCGCATTGCTCTTGTTTTTACTGGTATGTGCTGCTACCTTGGTTGACACTGAAAATGTAAAAAGGAATTGAGCATGGATGAACAACCAGATGTTGGTAATAATAGCACAGGCTTTGATGGGCCCAATGGCCTACTCCTGTGTCGAAGTTCCTTGCAAGGGCCTTTCCTGCCGAAGAATATTTTATTAGGCTGTGGGCTGTGGTCTATTATCGTGTCACTCCATACTCCAACATCGATGGACTACCCGATTTCACCTGAAATCAACTGTTCTTATTATTTGAAATAATAATTCACTTTTTGGCACCTAGAAAGACTGTTATTAGTTCGAGAACTTTGGCCTCAAAGTTGATTAATTTTGGGTGTGGTCTTTGCGGAAATTATTACGGCTCGACCAACCAGATCACGCCATTCACTTGGAGGAACAACTCAATCAGAATACAAAATGGCTGCACCCACTCCAGGCGTGAGCGATTACAGCTCGGAAAAACTTCGATGTAGCGTTCATTTTGGTGGAATTTTAGACGAAATTGTTACCCTGTTGTCAGAAAAAAGTTGGAAGAAGATCTGAGTGCGCAGAGACATGGAGTCGCTCAATATGATGAGTCTGTCATTGCAGAATGACGAATGTTTTCATGGTGGAGTTCTGGATGTCGGACATTTTTTGAAAATGAATGGAGGATATCATCTATCATGATACTCTCGCTTCACCAACCAGACCCGGCTAGAAAATGGAGGAAAAAAAATGTTGGAAGCAATCAATAATTCCTCCTCTGTGACCTGCTGATAAACGTCCAGCAGATCCTGAACTTACTGCAACATGATTATCAGACAGTTGGCGGGCAAATTATCAAGCGGGGATCCATTGGTATTCATTGATCAGATTGATTGAAGCGCCAAATCCTGCGGTTCATGGAGACAAAGGGGGCCATCTTTGTATTGGATGATGAATGATCCCATCCAGAAAGACTTCATACCCAGTCTTCATTGATCTTGTGGAAAACAAACTGCATGATCTTCGTGGAAATTCTCATGTCGGTTTGTGCATATTTCATGTACCGAACTGTAAAAATGCTCTGAAAACTGTCAAAACAAGCATGAGTTGTCACAAGATGAATATTTGATGAACGATTATGGACGAGTCGACATGGAGGACGAGTAATAGCTCTAGTAAAATAGTTTTGTTTTTTAACAGGTGCAAGGGTTTCAGCCTTCCTACATCTTATATCGTTATCACACCCATGGCTTCATTTTTGGTTTTTGTTCTTTTTATGAGATATCGCCCTCTACAAAGATTTTAAGGCCACTCGAGGTGGGGGCTACACAAAGGAAATTATAGATATTAGACAGGAAGGAGGAATCTATTGACATTCCTCTTGAATTGAGGTAGGTTGGGTTAGAGGGAAAAGCAGGATGCAGGGAAACTGTTCCAGAGTGATGCCGGGCGGAGGGGGAGGGGGGGGGGGGACTCGAAGAATACCTCATAGTCACTCCTTGAGACAGGTTCAGTGTATGGATGGGAAGAAACTGCCAACGACTGAAAGTATGCTCAGGTGGAACAACCTGAGCTAGACCCTCAGAGCACATTCCGTGGTAATATCTGTAGAAAAGGCTGAAGGAGCAACAGAGCGGCGGATTGAGAGAGGTTCCAGGGATGACGCCAACACCTGTCCCACCATAATGGCAGCACATCGCTGGATTCTGTCAAGAAGAGATAGGTGACAGGCAGGAGCACCAGCCTACCAGCAATGATAGTCCATGACAGGACGTATAGTGGCCTTGTATAGGTGTAGCATAGCAGCTTGATAAAGGTATCGCTGAGCACAAAATAAGCAGGCGAGGTGCTGGGAGGCTCTTTTAGCGATACCAGAGATCTACCTTTTTCAGCTGAGGTTTGAGCTGATGTCCAATTCAAGCAGACGGGTAACAGGAAGTTTCTGCAAAGGTGAAGAATCCATAGACAGGGTCAGAAAACAAGGTGATCTTGAACGAGACAGACAAGGTGGTCTTTTTTTTGGTTGAAAGTAACGATCCAGTCTTTTCCCCAGTTCGTCACACTCTCTCGGAGTCTAGGTCCTCATTGAGAGTGGAACTCGCATGGTCACAGGTAGCAGACAAGTTTCTGGGTAGGTAGTCATCTGCATAAATGCTTAATTAAGGAAGAATACAATCAGGCAGATCATTGATATATAACAAACAATATTGGACACAACACAGACACCTGAGGAACAACATCATTCATATTATGGACAGGGGATGACTGTCCCTCATGTACCACAACGATTGATGATTTGCAAGGAAGTCTGAGATTGTATCAAGCAATTTTCCAGAAATTCCATATGATTTTACCTTCTGGATGAGGGCCTTGTACCACACTTTCTCAAAACCATTTGAGATGTCGAGATCAACAACCCTGGCTTCTCTTCTCCACATTGATCCAAAGCCCTATTCACATATTCAGTAACTAAGGATAGAACTTGACTGTCGAAAGCCATACTGAACATCATTTAGGGGGTTGTGGGTTTCCAGATGAGTCATGAGTTGTTGTTTTTATCAAGGATTCAAACACTTTGCTGATAACGACTAACAGGCCGATAGTTTGAAGGATCTGAATACTCACCGGAGCCTTTAAAGACAGGGACCACAGAAGCCTGCTTCCACATAAGTGGAAACACAGACTTTGACAGACACAAGCAATACAGTTTTGAGAGAACGGAAGACAGTTCAGGTGAACACATCTTCAAAGCAATTGCAGGGATTCTATGTGGTCCAGTGGATTTGCCTTGGATGAGACGTTTTTGTGTCCAGGTGCTGTGCATGCGCTGCTGATCCATACACTCAGATCCTTCTCGCAGGTTGTTTTTAATAAATTGTAGTCTCTAATTAATTGACATATGTGGGAAAATTACATGGTCCTCTGATCCTCTGGTGCAGGTCCTCTGGTGAATGAATGAGCATGCAATTTTCCCACACATATAATTGCCACTCTCTTTCCATCAATGCTTCCGGGGCACCCGCTGCCAACCATAGGAGCACCAACGGCCTGAACACGAGAGGGTCTTCCTCCAATGGGGGAGGCTAATCCATGTCCGCTATTACAAACACCACTGGGGGCGTAGAAACAATTAAATGAATGAACAGGATTATAACTAATTAATTGACATATGTGGGGAAATTACACGCCCAGACCAGGAAGCCCAGCCCAGATAGCTCGGATGACAGAGCACTGGTACAGTTCCACCAGAGGACTTGGGTTCGATTCCTGGTCTGGTAATTCTGATAGTAGTTTCAGTTGGTCCAGCCTGTCTATGCGAGCCTGGAAACAGGCAAATATACCCTCTATAGAACCACGGTGGCCTCTATTATCACATGGAGTCCACCACAAATTTGTACCTTAAACTGCACTGCGACTGAATGGGAGGGACACAAAATGGCGGAAATGCTCAAAAACCATGTTTTTCCACTCAAAGCTCAACTTTGACGAGCCCTACACAGATACGTCACACCTTGTAGAAGCGCCAACAAGTATTTTTGGAATCGGCAACTCTTCAGCTAAAAAAATACGTGAAAAGCAGGTAGTCCCACGATTTGGGGCACGAAGCGATTTTCTAGTCACATTTTGCCACATCGGCCCTACAAGGGCCTATAAATATTTGTGCAAAATTTTATGAAAACGGATCTTTGTTACCTCCACCACCAAAGGTGGACAAGCGTTGTTTTCACCCCTGTTGGTTTGTCTGTTTGTGAGCAGGATATCTCACAAAGTTGTGGACAGGTTCGGACGAAACTTGGTGGATGTGTTGTGCAGGTGAGAGGAACAAGCCGATTCGATTTTGGTTCAGGTCGGGATGCAGATCCGGCCTATCAGTGAGATACAAAATTTAAACTTCAGCTTGGGGGAGGTACGCCCTCTACCGAATGTCGTTCTTGTCGTTTGTTTTACTTTCTCAAGGAGATGGAGAATTGAACAATCTGCATTGGGAAACATCAGAAAGATGACCGGCTGAGTCAACCCACCTGGTATTATATAATGGCACGACAGGAGCTCAAACTTAAGACCCTAAGGTCTTAGGCCAGCCACCTTAACCGTAAAGCCAACACCAGGTTGAACTGTTGGTCTGCAGGAAATACAAGTAGAAGAAAGTTGAACCTACTCGCAACTGAGTGGAAGAACAAGTCATGTTTTATAGAGTCGGTGGTGTTTACGACAGGATGGTGGACAGGTAGCACATTTACCCTTTTGAGCTGTCTAATCTGGGTTCAAATCCCGACCCAGCTACACACTGTCATCCTCGTGTTTCACGGACAGGGTGAAGGTGAATCATCAATGTGTGGCATCCCTCCACTTGGAGGGACTTAAACTGGGAGTCTTGTCTGCCAGAATGGGTTGGTGGACGTTAAACATCCCATGATGTCCTTTGCAAAGAGTTGGCGAGTATCGCCGGCATCATGGCCTAATTCCAAGTTCCTGCCCTAACTCGGCGAACGTCAGGCCTGGCCAGGCCGGTTCGTGAACAACAAAAATATTTCGTTTGATATATTTTGAATACGAGCAACGGTACCCACCCTACGGGTGGGGCTTCGATTGGGAGACCCAAATGAAAAGGCAAATATCAGAAATTGAAGGCTTTTTTTTATTTTAAACGATTTTTATAAAACATCCGTTAAATCATATCACACGCAAATCATTAAAATTTAAACAGTATTTGTAGAATTTCAATAAAAGCCACATCACTGTTCAGATCGGTAAATATTATTCCATCGTGTTTGGAAAAACTGGAAAATTGGAAAAATTGGAAATTGGAAAAACAATATAGCCTGTTTTACTCCAGGGTGTCCCAGGATTACCCACCCAAAATTTCGCTGCGATCGGTTCAGCCGTTTTTGCGGTACCTGGGAACAGACAGACAGACAGACAGACAGACATTTGGTGAATTGTAGTAAGATTGATGATTTTGGTGTCCATAACATGTCCATAACGTCACCATTAATGTTCTATGCACTTCACAATTTCTCCTGTTATAATCGATCATATCTCTTTACAGTATCTGAGATAATAATAATAATAATAATAATAATTCATTTATTTTGTATAGCGCTTTTCCAGAAGCCCAAAGGCGCTTTGACAGAGTGGAAAACATAATGCATAACAATACATGAAAACAACAATTGCAAAAAGACAAGAATCAATAGGGAAATATTTAAAGCAAAAGGAGGGAGAAGGAGAAGTGATAGTCAGGGGTTAAATGCTGTGGGTTGAATGTTGAATGCAGTGTTGAACAGGTGGGTCATTAGTGATGTTTTGAATGTGGTGAGTGAGGAGGAGTCTCTGATGGTGTGAGGTAGTGAGTTCCAGAGGGTGGGAGCAGCGATGGAGAAGGCCCTGTCCCCCCAGGATCTGAATTTGGTCCGGATGGAGGGGGTCAGGAGGTTGGTACCAGCAGAGCGGAGGTTGCGGGTGGGAGTGTGTCTGGAGAGGAGGTCAGCCAGGTAGGATGGGGCCAGGTTATGGAGGGCTTTGTATGTCAAGAGGAGGATTTTGTACTGGATTCTCTGGGGGATGGGGAGCCAGTGAAGCTTGTAAAGGACGGGGGTGATGTGGTCACGGGTTCGCGAATGGGTGAGTAGACGGGCAGCAGAGTTCTGAATGTATTGGAGTTTATTGGTGATTTTTGAGGGTGAACCATAGAGGAGGCTATTGCAGTAGTCCAGACGGGAGGTGATGAAGGCGTGGATGAGGGTTTCTGCAGCCGTGGAGGAGAGGGATGAGCGGAGACGGGCAATGTTTTTCAGGTGAAAGAAGGCTGACTTTGTGATCTGTTTAGTGTATTTGTCGAAGGAGAGGGTTTGGTCAAAGATGACGCCAAGATTCCGGATGTGAGGGGAGGTGGATACTGGGATACCGTCGATGTTGAGGGCAAAGTTATGGGTGGATTTTGTGAGCGTTTTTGGGCCAATGATGATTATTTCAGATTTATCATAGTTAAGTTTGAGGAAGTTGATTTGAAGCCAGGATTTTATTTCAGTGATGCAGTTTGTCAGGATAGAGTGGGTGTCGGTGGAGACGGACTTGGTGGAGATGAAAAGCTGGATGTCATCGGCGAAGCAGTGGAATTGGAGACCATGACGGCGGATTAAGTGACCGAGGGGGGACAGGTAAAGGATGAAGAGGAGGGGGCCAAGAACTGAACCTTGGGGGACACCTTGGGGGAGGGGAGCAGTGGGGGATTTGCAGTTATTGATGGAGATGAACTGGCGTCTGTCAGAGAGGTATGATTTGATCCAAGAGAGGGCAGTGCCGGTAACGTTAAAGGTGGATTCAAGTCGGGTGAGGAGGATAGTGTGATCGATGGTGTCAAAGGCAGCGCTGAGGTCGAGGAGAACGAGAATGTTGAGGTTGCCGGCGTCAGAGGAGAGGAGAAGGTCGTTGGTGATTTTGAGGAGAGCAGTTTCAGTACTGTGGTTGGAGCGGAATCCGGATTGGAATGTTTCATACAGGTTATTGGCAGAGAGGTGATGTTTGAGTTGAGTGGCTACAGCGCGTTCCAAAACTTTTGACAGAAAGGGTAGGTTGGAGATGGGTCTGAAGTTATTTAGGGTGTCAGGGTTTAGACCAGGTTTTTTTAGAATGGGGGTAACAGCAGCAATTTTGAGGGATGGTGGGACGATGCCTGTAGACAGGGAGGAGTTTATTGTTGCAGTGATAAGTGGAGAGAGAGCAGGAAGGGAGGCCTTGACAAAGCTGGAGGGGATGGGGTCAAGAGTGCAGGTGGCAGTTTTCATTCCTATGAGGAGTTCAGAGAGGTCAGTAGGGGAGATTGGGGAGAACCGAGACAGGATGGAGACAGGAGATGAAGGATGGAGAGCAAATGTGGATTCTGTGGTGAACAACTCAGCAATGGGGAGCGAACAGTAGCTCTCAGAGAGAATGCTGCACAAGCTTTAACAGATGCAGCCAACAGAGAAATGATGATATCCGAACAAGGCCAAGATAAACGATGCATCAGGAATGTTGTGTGTATTGACGTCCTTCAAATATAGCAAAAGCAAGTTAGAAGGACATCTGATATAAGTGGTGGTGGTGGTGGTGGTGGTGGTTGTTTTGTTGTGTTGTTGTTTTGTTGCTGTTGTTTTGTTGTTGTTGTGTTGTCGTTGTTGTTTTGTTGGTGTGTTGTTGTTGTCGTGTTGTTTTTGTTTTGTTTTTGTTTTTGTTTTGTTTTGTTGTTGATTTTGCTATTGTTGTTTTGTTGTTGTTTTTTTGTTATTGTTTTATTGTTTTTTGTTGTTGATTTTGCTATTGTTGTTTTGTTGTTGTTGCTTTTCTTGTTGTTGCTTTTGTTGTTTTGTGGTTATTGTTTTGTTATTGTTTTTGTTGTTGTTGTTTTGTTGTTGTTTTTGTTGTTTTTTTGCCCCAGTCAGTTCTGGTTGAACACACCAGTGGCACAGAGATCCCTCACATCCAAGTTGTTGTGCTCTTGCCTACGTGAAGCCAGGACCGCACAGTCTTCCATGATATGTTTGTATTGTGTGTGGAGCGGCCTGGCAGTGGTTGCAGGTGTCGTCGGTGGTGTCGTTGAGTCTGTGTTTGTGGTGTAAAAGTTGTGGGTGGTGTCAACAGCAAAAAGCGTGAAAGGTGAACATGATCAGACCTGGGGAGTAGTTCTTTGTAGTTTCCATTGGTGGAGTGATATTACGAAGGATGTCACTGTAGTGTCTATGTGGTGTAGTTTTAATGTGTCTATGGGCCTGTGGGTGGTTGTACATGTAGTGGCAGGGTGATTAGGGTTGGCATTTGCCGTTGCAAGGGACTGTGCACCTCTCATGTCTAAGTGGTCTTTGATTTTTTATTTTTTATTTTACTTGTGTGTGTCGGTGCTTGATTGGTGTTGTTAATGTGCAACCTGTGATGATGTGAAGGGCTTTGTTTTGTATGGTCCGCAGGGTGTTGAGATGTGTGTTTGATAGGTTGGAGGCCCAAGATGAGCTGGCATAGTCATGAGGCTAGACTACGGATTTTTATGTTAAGAAAATAGGCCTTTTATGTTTTGAAAAGCGGAAATTTTTTTTTTTAATGTGAAAAAATCCCGAAATATTTTTTCCCCCCGTTTTATTCATTTTTTATTATTACCAAGTTTTTCAGAAATCAGTCAAAAAAAGAACAAAAAATGGTAAGCTTTTTCCTGCACAACATTAAGCACTCTGGGCTAGTAAACAGGTAAAAAATGACGTTCAGGTACCTTTATTGCAACCGCATTGTTTGATAAGTAGAGGACTAGAAGAAATTGACAAGACCCTTTTAGGAACGGTTAAAGTAGGTGTTTGAAATCATTATCTTGGTAATGTTCTCCTTGGTGAGGCGGTGTTGGCGGTCGGTGAGGACGTTTCTGTAGACGGAGAAGGACCTTTCCACGTCGACGCTGACGATGGGGCAGTACCTCAAGAGGGGTATGTCAGCAAGCTTGACTCCAGCCGGCACACCAACCTCAGATCTGTGCTGATCTCCATCCAGGATCAAAGCCACTGTCCTCAGCACACCAATGTCGGGATTGCGCTGCAGCACCGCCTTGAACTTGGTGAGCAGGATCTCCTTACGGCAGCCTCGGATCTTTTCGAGCTCCTCCTTGGCCTGATCAAGGAGCTGGAAGGCCTTGGCCAGCTCCATGCCGGCCTCCTCCAGCTGCTTAAGGATCTTCGGGATGAACGACACGTGGGCATTTAAGAAGACCAAACTGAGCTTGATGTCCGCCTTTCCGAACAGGTCCTTGGCACTCCGGATTGCCATCGCGTCGTCATCGTTCAGCTGGTCCACAATGTCCTTGACGGCCTCGAAGTGCTCGGCGTAAAACACCGCGGCGTCGATCCACGTCCCCCACCGAGTCAGAATGGGCTCCGGGGGGAGAGAAAGATTGGGCTGCTGCTCCTTCCAAAAGACAACACGCGACGGGGCTTTGACAAACACCTTCTTCGTCGTGGCAATCAGGTCGTTGACGTCCTTGAACATTTCTCGGACTGTCTCGCAGACACGGTGGAGCGCGTGGGCAACGCAAGTCACATGCAGCAAGTCCAGGAAGAGTTCCTTCAGGGTATGGCCGGCCTTGATTATATAGGCCGCGGCGTTGCTGACGAGGACCTTGAGGCACTCCGGCTTGAAATCAGGCCAACGATAGCGCAGCGTGTCATTGACAGCACGCACGATCTCCCCGGAGTTGGTCTTCTCCAGAAACATGCACTGGACGAGGTGGGGACGAAAGTACCCCTCCTTGGACAAGCGTCCCGCGATGATGTTGGCCACATATCGACCTGCCGAATCGGTCGTCTCGTCGACGGACAGCCAGATGGGCTGCTGTCCGAGGTCGGCACGGATCCCCGCCAAGGCCTCGCCGTAGCACTTGTCGAGGTAGTGCTTTCGAATCCAGCTTTCATCGGGGATCTGGAGAGTGATGTGCTTCTCCAGGAACGACCGGAGGGCAGGGTTTTCCAATTTCGACCATGGGATGCCAGCGGCCAGCATGGCCTGGCACAGCTCCTGAGCCACGACGTTGCACTTGTGCCTCTTTCCGCCACCAAAGTCCTCCATGGTGGCTTGCGTGACCGTCCTCTTCTTCTTCAAGGCCAAGTTGCTCTTGTGGCGGTCTCCTCGGACATGTTGGGCCAGCTCAGACTTCTGCTTCGCCCGGAAAGTCTTTTCACAAGCTCGACAGAAAGCCGTGTCACTCGACACGTACTTGAAGGTGGCCCCATCGCCGCCAGCGTTGAATTCCTTCAGCCACTTGTCACGAAGAGCAGCACTCATCTTGATAGGAGACTTGTTCACACTTTGTGTACACTCTCACTGTAGTACACCGCCTCACTGCTGTACACGCTGGGGACGCAACGCACGCAAGTGGACGCAACGTTTTGTTTTTGAGATCGATCGCAGTTAAAAATTTCGATCGCAGTTACAAATTTCGATCGCAGTTTAAAATTTCGAAAAATTCCCTAATTTTTTTTAGCGTTGCCAGACATTTTCGACCAAAAAGGGCATTTTATTTTATTTTTCCCGAAAAAGGGCGAAATTCTTTTTTTCTCCGAAAATAGCAAAATAATTTTTTTGCGCGCAAAAAAAGCCGTTTTATGTGAAAAAATATTTTTTATTTTTTCACATAAAAATCCGATGTGCAGTCATGACTGATCTAATGTACTGTTTGTTTGTTAGTGATGTTGTTTCTTTGTGGTGTCCGAAGTCAGGCGGTGCCTACGAGTGCCCTAAGTGTGTTCAGCCTGGGTGTGCATGTTGTTTTAATGTTTGTGATATGAGAATGACATGGATATTGTTATGTTTATGGGGGTAGGTAAGAGAATACCGCAGGAAAGGTAGGATTGAATAGAAATACCATGGACCGTGTGACGTGTAGGAGCATCTCGATGTACTAAGTCGGGAAAATGTAGCTTAATGTTGTGTTTAAATGTCATCATAAGAGGGGTGATGCTGTGTTAACTAGTAGTAGGGTTTAAGGTTAATTTCCCCTGTTCATGATGCCCACTGTGGCCACTCCTAACATTTAAAACAACTGCCGGCTGGTATTCACGGTCCATGGACATGATACGGCAAAGACCCGCCCAGGAGAGGCGGGGCTACAGTGTTTCAATGGGCGGGGAACGGGACTGGCAGAACACGTCCCCCTTCCTCCCCCGAGTGATGCGGCCAGTGACGTAGGCGGGCAAAGAGAAGCTTCGCGATTGGTTCGTGTGGAGCAAGAAGCTTCGCCATTTTTGCGTCCTAGGAGGAGAGTGTTTTGTGTGGCGATCGTGAGGGAGCTTTGACAGAAAGAGGAAGTTGAAGAAAGGATAGGAAACTTTGAGGGACCGGAGAGAAAGAGGGCCGTCTACGTGCTCACCACTGGCCTCGATACCGAGCACTTTAAGCATGTGGTGTTCAACGTTGTCGCCATTTTGCAAACACTGTAGCCCCGCCTCTCCTGGGCGGGCCTTTGTCGTATCGTGTCCATGGAACATGAATACTAGCCGGCTGCTATTTTGCTTGGCCGGCAGTTGTTTTAAATGTTAGGAGTAGCCCCAGAGGGTATCACAAACAGGGGAAATTAACCTTAAACCCTACTACTAATTAATATGGCATCATCCCTCGTATGATGACATTTAAACACAACCTTAAGAGCAACATTTTCCCTACTTATTACATCGAAATGCTCTTGCACGTCACATGGACCATACTATTTCTATTCAATCCTACCTTTCTTATGGTATTCTCTTACCTACCCCCATAAATGTAACAATATGTTAATTTTAGCTCTTACACGAGCCTCGATCTTGTATACAAAAAAAAAAGTGATGCCGAGTATTTTTATTTGGTGTGTGTGTGGGATCGGGATGTTGTTCAGTGTGATGTGTGGTGCAGCGCAATGTTTCTTGGTGTAATTTGTTCGAAGAGTGACTGTTGATTTTGAGTGGGATAGTTTTAGTCTGTCGATGGTGAGCCAGGTTTGTAGGGTGCTGAGGAAGGGTTGAAGTTGTGCGGTGGTGTTGATATTGCGATGTGTGGAGGTGATGGTTGTATCATCTGCATACGAGGCTAATTGTATGTTCTCGGGTAGTTGTGGAATGTCGTACCTGGACAGATTAAAGAGTGTGGGGGCCTTGAGGGACTCCATTTGGAATGTGGTGAGAATAGTGCATTTTGGTGGTTTTCTATTGTTGAAGACTTCAAAGGTGTTTTGTGTGAGGTTTGTGAGGAGAGTGGTGGTGGAGTGCTTTTTGTCTGAATCCGTGTTGGGTGTGTGAGAGAGGGATGTGAGGGTTTGTGAGTGTAAGTATAAGGTGTTCTGTAACTTTGGAGGGTGTGCAAAGTCACGTGATAGGTCTGTAAGAGGCTGCTTTGGTGGGATCTTTATTGGGGTAATGATTTTGCCTAGTTTACAAACTTGGGAAATTATTGAGTGTTGGTAGGAGAAATTACTTATATTTTTTCGGAATGATATGCCGTGTGGTTCAAGGTGTTTACAATGTAAATTGGTGATGTCAGGGCCGTAGCCTGCGATTTTTTGATGATTTTTGTTGTTTGTGCGGGAGCGAATGGCATGATGGTGGCGTCGAGTTGGTAGCTGTGTTTTCGTCTTGTTATACTTTTTTCCTCTTTTCCGGGTCCTATGTGACTTATGTTTGCGTAGTGATTGATGAGGAGGTTACCTTGTTGTTTCTCTGATGGTATGTTGTCTGTGGTGGTTATGGCTGTATGTGAGGGTGTTATGCCGCTGTTGGAGTTATTGATGCTGTTTATGGTTTTGTTACAAGTGTTTGGTATTGGTTGAGTGATTTAGTGTGTGCAGAAAGGAGTGCCAGTTTTGTAGGTTTTTTTGCCACGAGTATTTTGTTGTTGATTTCTGTGTTTAGTGTTTGAATCCTTTCTACTATGTCTGGTGCTTTGGGTGATGGTTTCTTCTGTTTTAGATTGTCTCATCGTTTGATGAGGTGTGTGATTTTAGTTGTGTGATTTGCGGATGTCAATGTTAGTGATGTTGTTATAGTTAATTGTTGTTTGAATTTTTGTTCACAGTCATATGCTCAAAGTTGTCCCACATTGCTTTTTTGCAATTGGTGAATGTTTTGTTTTTGTTTGTGTTGAGGTCTATAGTTGTGTTTATGGTAATGATGATTGTTACGTGCTCCTCCCCAACCCCCTGGTCACGGTGTACCTCCGAGCCCCGAGAGTCACGGCAGAAAAAATGTGTTATTCTGTATGTCAAAGATCAATGGTGAAGCCACACCAATTGTTACAAACAAACCAGTATTGTATTAAGATCACACAAGAATAACAGTACAACAACAATAGTAATCAATTGTACAACCAATATATATTTCCTATGATGGTACCATCAGGTTCGTACAATATAACTCACTGTGCTCCAAGTGAGCGAAAAGGAGAAGATTCCCAATGGCTCTAATTCCGGCTTCAAGCCAAAGTTGATTCCGGCTTCAAGCCAAAGTCGATCCGCTCCAGCGATCGTCAGAACGATGTCCAATCGAGACCAGAATCCCGTTGGGTTGGCAGTTACAGTCCTGCTGCCAAAGCTGTGCAAAGGCGCCCTCAAGGCGACTGGGAAATCCAAAGGCACCCTCCAGGCGATGGGGAAATCACACCCTCGGGTATGCACGTTCCACGGATCACAGTCGGTGAACCGCAAATTAATCTTCAAAAGCCACGTTGCACACACACACACCAGATACGTCTGAAAGCGGTGAAAACGGCTGACGAAGCAAAGAAAGCTTGCTCGACGCGCAAAGCGCGTGAGTCAAAATGGCCGACGGCCCATTCTCGAGATGTAATGGCCCTTCGATGATTCTCTTTGGAATCAATCGCAAAACCTGACACACAGGTTAATCTGTCACAGCGATACCAACTCTGTCGCAGGAATCCCTTTCCTGGGAAACCCAAAGTTCACTCGTGACTCTTGCTCGCCAATGTTCGCTCCAGACCGCAAAGCAACTATGCTTCTTGTCCGACTCCACTCGCTCCGCCTTCTTTTCTCTTCTTCTTCGTCGTCCGGTTCCCGGTCCGGTTTCCCGTTTCTTTTAACTCTAACTTTTTCACCTTTTGAAAACAGTTCATAAACAATAAACCTTTTGAAAACAATAATATATATTTCCCTTAAACGACAACAATAATAGTACATGGAATCAAAAATGTTTAAAGTGGATGAAAACCCCAACAACGGAAGTGACGAATCCGTAACAATGATGGATAGGTGATCTGAAGGGAGTTGTTGTACTCCACATGGTTGTGATGCAATGTGACGGAGAACAAAATGTTATGTCTGGTGATGAGTTATTGTAACCGTGTGTGTGTGTGTGTGTGTGTGTGTGTGTGTGTGTGTGTGTGTGTGTGTGTGTGTGTGTGTGTGTGTGTGTGTGTTGGTCTGGATTATTAAGTATAAATAAACGAATTTAGTTGTGTGGTAATGGTTTCGGCTCTGGAGTTTTGTTGGTGATGGATGTACCAGGCCATGTCTTTGTCATTGAAGTCCCTTCCGATGATGGTGTTTGGGAGGGAACAAAGGTTCTGCTTGGTACATTGGGGGATGTGTCTGGTGGTATGTAAATATTTATGATGTTTGTGTGTTCTTTTTTGTTACCAGTTTTAATTTTGAAAGCTTGAAGTTCAAGGGTGTTGTCTGGTGGTGGAAGTGATTTTGTGTGTTATCTGTGTATCGAATTGTGAATGTATGTGATGACGCCTCCACCTTTAGTGTTCGGCCTGTCTGTGCGTATAGGTGTATAGTTGGGGATGGTAGGTATATGTGATGAGGCCTCCACCTCTGGTGTTTGGTCTGTCAGTGCGTATCGGTGTAAAGTCGGGGATGGTTGGTGTTTAGTTTTTCTCGTGTAGTTTGGTTTCTTGTATGATGGTTATATGAATGAAGAGTTCAGGCGCAAAAACCGATAAACGCCATTTTTGATGAAACTGAACTATGTTTACCGAAGTATATGTTTCAATACCTCCGTTTCAGTAGGCAAATCATTTTCTCCCAAAACCCGATCGCGTCCACGTATTTTAAGATACAGCCCATGTCATTTTGATGGGTTTCACCTGGAATGCACAGCAGAAAATCTTGATTTTCTCATTTCAGCAAAAATGGATATATCTGTTTTTGCATCTGAACTCTTCGAATGTTGTTTTTGAGAATGAAGTGTTTAAGTTGCATGGCCATGCTGATGAGGCCCCCTGTGTTATACTGGCGGATATTAAGGTTATGTGCGTTTCATGGGTTAAAGAGGATGGGCTCCCGGATTGGTTTCTATGTCTCTGGCTAGAAGGAGGAGAAAGGGGAGGACTGCTGGGGGAGGTCACTCCCCAAAGAAGAAGAATGAAAAGAATAAAGAAATAAACAAGAAGACGTCATGCAGAGCACAACAACAACAACAGGCATTTTAAGGCCATTTTCCCTGCGAGAGCGGGGGTTAGCCTTGCGGGCCCCATGACAATCTTCTCCATTTTACCCTATTTTCTGCATCTCCCCTTGTTAACCCCCTGGCCCGCATTTCTTCTTCGACCATCTTTAGCCAAGTCTTTCTCGGTCTTCCCCGTCCTCTACTTCCTTCCACATTCATTTCCATCACTCTTCTCAACCAGTCACTTTCATCCTTCCTCAACACATGACCAAACCATCTCAACCTGTTTCTCTTCACAGCATCAATCACAGGCTCTATTCCCATCATCTTTCGCAATTCATCATTTGTCTTCCTCTCTCTCAACGATACTCCACACATCCACCGAACCATTCGCATTTCCACCCTTTCCAGCCTTCATTGCTGCTCTACGTTCATTACCCATGTCTCGCTCCTATAAATCATAACACTTCTCACACATGCAGCATACACCTTTCCCTTCAGCTTCAACGACACTCCCCTCCTCGTCAGCCCGCCACTCAGTTCCCGAAACTTCTTCCATGCACATCTCACTCCAGCAACCGTTGCCGAGACTGATCCACCTTCTCCATTCAGCATGTCTCCTAGGTAACAAAATGTTTGCAGAGCATTTTGCAGAAGCATGTCTCCTGCTCCATGCATAGCACAATACTTGCAAAATCCAACCCCTCCCCCCCCACCCCCCACCCTTCACAAAAAGGCTGCCATTGATCCATCAAATTGCCCATTTCATCAAGATTAAAATTGACGATCTTGATCAAAGCTCGGGTCAATAGGATGAAAAGTGACGATATTTCAGATGATCATTGATGATTTTAGCAGTTTGACCTTGAGTTGACCTTTGACCTTTTGACCTAAAAATAGTTGGTTTCCCAATTCAGTGAAGTACTATGCAAATGCTGTTAAATTTTTAAGTCAATCGGATGAAAATTGACGAATTTTCAGATGAAAATTGATGATTTTGGAAGTTTGACCTTGAGTTAACCTTTGACCTTTTGACCTCAAAAATAGTTTGTTCCCAATTTAGTGAATCGATGTACAAATGCTGTTAAATTTTTAAGTCATTCGGATTAAAGTTAATGGTTTTTCAGATGAAAATTGATGATTTTGGAAGTTTGACCTTGATTTGACCTTTTGACCTCAAAAATAGTTGGTTTCCCTATTTAGAGACTCAATATACAAATGCTGTTCAATTGTCAAGTCAATCGGATGAAAATTGATGGTTTTTCAGATGAAAATTTATGATTTTGGAAGTTTGACCTTGAGTTGACCTTTAACCTTTTGATCTCAAAAATAGTTGGTTTCCCAATTCAGTGATGCACTATGTAATTGCTATTTAATTGTCAGCTTAATAGGACGAAAATTAATGATTTTTCAGATGAAAATTGATGATTTCAGAAGTTTGACCTAGAGTGTCTCTTTGTGTGGAGACTCTTTGACCTTTCGACCTCAAAAATAGTTGTTTTCCCAATTTAGTGACTCGATGTGCGAATGCTATTCAATTTTCAAGTCAATCAGATGAAAAGTGGCGATTTTAGAAATTTGACCTCCAGATGACCTTCGACCTCAAAATCAATAGGCTTCTCAATTGTGACGACCTCTACAACTTGGCGAAGGTTCATGACGATCGGTTTAGAATTGTCAACCGACCAATATACTTGAAAAATCTTTGATTTTGCAAGTAACAAACGTTTGCTGTGGATATGTGATGCATGTGTGAGAGTGATTTGTGGTGATTTGAGTGATTCTGTGTGAGGTGTTTGTGTGGAAGATGAGTGATGTGTGGTGATTTGAAGTAACTAATGGGGATGCCTCTTCACGGTGGTTGCACCCCAATGCAAAACGGGGGCCAAATCTTCCCCACTCTTCCCTGCTACTACTTGGACATGTCAACTGGGAGGCGTATAATGACGATGTCTGCTTCAATAGCACTAATCTTTCTGGAATTTTTGTTTAACGATCTTTAAAATCATTATTTCTTTAAAATGAAGTACATCTTTGAATACTGTGTGGGGTAACGTGTTCTATGAACTCTCTTACTTGAGAGGGAGGAAGAGGGACCATTCCAGTGACGAGAAGGAGGCAGGCGGTTCTCCAACCATCTAATTTAATTGGGCCAACATTCAATGGTGATTGAGAGCGGAGGGACATGGCGTGTCATCACTGACGCACGTGGCCGAGGCCATGAAAGGTGTAGCAACAGCGGAAGTTCAGAAGTTCCCCGGAATCGACTGATATTCCTCTCCTTTCTGTGAAATTCCTTTCTGTCTCATGCTTCCCGCTGTCTACTCCACCATGATGTGATTGCTGGGCCACAAGGTGTAGATTATTTGATCGAGAAACAACTTGTGTCTGGGAAGAAAATGGCAAAAAAAACCAGCAGAACCCTTGATCGGGAAGCTGCTTCAGCAGTACCGACGCTCTGCGGAGTATGATACACCAGAGAGAGAGAGAGAGAGAGAGAAGGCATAGATTGTCTTTAAATATTGTCAAGTCCGCAGGCGATGTAAACCAGCCTTGGACGGATAGTCGGTCAGTCTTTACTCCGATGCGAGCAAGCCGAAAATTGGTGGTACTATTTGGCGCACGTGGGATTGGACCAAAGTGCTTACCTGCACGGACAAAAGCCAAGGGGTTTTATCTGAAACCCAACACCATGCAAACAAGACACGACAAATGAAATGCAACAATAATAATGGTTTCATAAAAATGAAGTACGGAATGAAAATGAAAGGTGAGGTAAATCGAATGTCCTAATTGAGGTACCTCCACATGCAGACTCAAAAAACAGACAGGGGATTGATTAAATAAAATAAAATAACGTTTTAAGTCGGCTGGTGCTCAGCTTTGCGTCCCAGCGAGGACTTTGAGGAGCTTGGTGGTCGTCAAACCCGAGTCACCGTGCGGGAAGCGCACAAGATGGCGCGGAGTCGCGCCCGGTGCCAGCTGCCGGCATGAGGCAAGCAGACAGGACAGCCTCCTTCGGTCTGCTCACGATCTCCTCCATCTCCGAAGAGCACCACTGTCAACAACACCCCCTCCGACGTTGCAAACGTTCTCTGAGCTCCGAACCGTCCTCCCCAAAAAGCGCACACGAGTCAGCCGCAGCCGAGAACCAGAGACAAAAGCGTCCGCCCGTCACGACGCCAGCATGAGAGAGACCGAGATTCTTCCTCCTCCATTCTCCAAGTCTCTCGATGACGTCACCCAAACCGATCATGCACTTCGGGGGCAGGGCCTCACGGCCCTCTTGACCGCCCACCGATTCTCCGCCTCTACTGGGCGGGGCCTTTTTCCCCAGTCGGTTGGTGAGGCGGGGTTTAGTCCGATTGGGAATGTTCGGGTTTCTGTCGGCATTTATGCCGGTAGTTGTTGTTGGTTAACGACGTGGGTTTCTATGGCCGATTTGTTATAGTTGTAAGAACATAGGGGAAATCATAGGAGTCAATCGCATACTGGGGAGATTAATCTTAAACCCTAGAGCTAATTCGAATGTCTTTACCCCCTGTGTGAAGAACACATAAACAACCTTAAATTCACAGTTTTCCTACTTACATACATCGAGATTGGCTTCCTACTCGCACGCGGTCCATGCTACTCTGCACCGTTCTATCTCCACTATTGTATGTCATCCCCTACCCCCCACAAACGTAATAATATACCTGGTCTCGGGGTGAATTCAGATCGAGGTAGTCACCCATTGGTAATTGAGTTGTTGCGGGTGAATTGGTGACGGTGACTCCGTATATCAAGACCGCACTGTATGCCTCTCGGGTTCACTCGGCCTAATGAGAGACAAAGCGTACGGTACCAATTAGGTGAACACTTGTTTGATTTGATCTAACAACTCAGCTGAATGTTATGATCACATTTAGGTGACTTGCCAGACTTGAAACGGTAGATAGATGAGCGTACAGAAAGAGGGAAGGGAGAAGAAGAAAGGGAGTTTGCAGGAGCAATTTGCAGGAGCTTGCAGGTGACATAAAGGGAATCGTCTGTGAAACTTTCGAGGAATGATGTTTGGGTTTTCTCTTCCCAATGTGAACCAACAACGAGAAATGGTGTGAAATTAGTATCGAGGGAAAGGGTGGAATGCTTGTTTTGTTTCAAACAACTCTTACTTGAGTTGTTCTTGAAAGAGTTGTCTTCTCTGAATTTGTTAGACACCATTGCTCCAGAGGCTGGTGTGGGTTCACCATAATTGATAAAATAACTTATCACCGACGTCTGTTTTATCCAGGCTGTATAAGGCCTGAGTAGTCCATCACTCGGTGTGCCTCACGTGTACCACCAGCAGTGCAGAAATCTAATTTGCAAGGAATTCAAAAATCGGAGTAAACGGCGTTGTTCGGCTTGAGATGCACTATAAGTTTGCCAGGTTTCAACTCAATAGATCGAAAAATGAAACAGGAGATGCATTTTAAACGAGTTGTTTAGTCCATCGGATCCTCTGTCCTGTAAGCCCTAGATCCTTCTATTACCAATAACTACATGGTTAAACTGCCAAAATCAAGACTCCTGCTCACCTTCACTCTTTCATTCCTCTTTTCTCCCACCTCTGGAACAAATTCCCTCACTCCCTTCAATCACACTCCTCCCTCCAGGTCTTTAAAACAGCTGTTCACCACCATCTCTTATCTTCCCCCATCCAAAACCTTGATCTTTTCTACCCCCGTTAATTCACCCCAGATCCACTTTTTTGAAATACCGACTTCTTTCCTAGAAGTCCATGTGTTTTTTACCTCCCCCCCCCCCCCCCCTCGCCTTCCCATGCCTCCTCCCCCCCTCCCATGCCTCCTCCCCCCAAGCCCTCTCCCTCCCACAGATTTTCTGATGACCCTGCTCTCCATCTTGTCTCCCGCTCCCTTTATCATATGTTTTATGTTTTATGTGTCAGTTTGTCTTTTTTTTTTTTTTTTGTATACAAGATCGAGGCTCGTGAAAGAGCTAACATTTATCACACAAAAAGACAAACCGACACACAAAACACAAAAAACAAGGGGAGCGGCAGACAAGATGGGGAGAGAGGGGGAAGGACACAAACACAACATTTGAGAGCAGGGACATCGGGAGGACTTGGGGGGAGGTGGGAGAGGAATTAAAACATATGAACACTGATATGTGTTCAGTCCATGTGTTTTTTTGTGATCAATGTTAGCTCTTACACGAGCCTCGATCTTGGATACAAAAAAAATAAAAAATAAAAGTTCAACAACAATAACAGCAGTGTCATAGATTGTAATTCCAGATGCTTCCATTACCCATTGTTTACTGCGATATCCAAGATGGATACTGAACGATCTTGTGTGGTTTGATAAATAACTACGGTAGGCTTTTTAATTGTTATTACCCTGTGCCCGCAAAGCTATAAGAGGCGGTTAAGCGATTGTGTGCGTATCGGTTGCGTGCGTATGTACATACGTACGTCATACTCTTACATACGTACGCGTGTGCATTTTAACAATTAATTTTCTCGGCAAGCGTTGGTCCGATTGACACGAAATTTTGCATCATAGGAGCGGCTCCTCCTGTGGAGTTTTTTTAGTGATAATTATGACGTCATAGGTCATGTGGTACAGACACTATCTTGGAAAAACTTTGCACCTCTATATCTCTGAAACAGCTCAATGGAAAAAATTTAAACATGGCTCATTGTCAAGTACTCCCCATAGGAAATAAGATATGTTAATGATGATGTCATCGGTGCCTTCATTATGACGTCATAATTTGACAAGTACAACGCTTGATCTGACCAGTATGAAAGAAATTTTTCTCTGCAACTGTTGGGTTTGATGGACAAATTTTCACAATAGTTGCGCCTCCTGTAGAAGTTTTTAATGATAATTATGATGTCATAGGTCATGTGGTACAGGTACCATACTGGAGAAACTGAAAAACTTTGCACTTATATATCTCTGAAACTGCTCCTTGTGAAAAATTGAAAAGTGGCTCATTGTAAAGTACTCCACATGTGGAATAACATATGTTAATGATGATGTCATAGGTGCCTTCATTATGACGTCATGAATCGACAAGTAGAACGCTTGATCCGATCAGTATGAAATTTATTGAGCGTGATGTAGGGGTAAATTGGTCAAGATAACAAATCGATGACGTCATCAGTCACGTGGTTCGGCAGTCATATTTTCATGGCGTAGCCCGTAGCGCAATGCCGCCTGGAACAGCGTTTGTCTGTCCGTCAGGTGAATGTATGTATGTATGTCCCTCACAAACGTCCACCAATCAGAGCTGAGGATCTGGTCACATGACAGGGGGACAGCAGATCCTCCACTCAGCAGATCTAAGGCTGGTTACGCCGTTGTTAGACTATCGGTCTTGTTTGAAATTCAGATATGGTAACTGTGAGATATTGTTAAAAGTTAATGGTGTTAATTTGCTTTATTGTGCTATTTGATGCCAGGAATGGAAATGGTTGCTGTGATTATTGCTCCTGCTGAATGACTTTGGTTTTCACTTACAATAAACCATTGTTGATCATGGACTTCAAGGAGTGATACTGGTTCCTGGGGACATTACATAATTGGCGATGAGGATGGGATCAGATGTTATGCCAGGTTTACTGCAGGTACCTACGGATGGGATGGCAGGATCATTGTTCATGCAAGGAACTGAAACCTTTTTTCAGTCGGAAAGAGGAATTGAGCGTGGACTGTGATTGTATCTTATGGGGCCATCGAGTTGTGATTCCAAGTCCTGGTCGTGCAGCAATATTGGAGGAATTGCATGAGGCGCACCCAGGGATGGTCCATATGAAGGCCTTAGCCAGAGGCTATGTGTGGTGGCTCAGCCTCACTCAGGATATTGAAAGATGGATGCAGGGTTGCAACGCCTTACAAATGAATGCCAAGACTCCTCCTGCAGCAGCTAGACCATGGCAACAGCTCCATATGGATTATGCAAGGCCTTTCCTGGGCTGGATGTTCTTGGTTGCTTCCAATGCATTTTCAAAATTTGTAGAAATCAGGGTAGCGGTGACTGCAACTGCAATAGCTACTATTGAATGTCTGATGGACCTTCTAAAAACCCATGGTCTAGACTAGAGGAACATCTGGTGTCAGACAATGGCGCTTGTTTCACAGCTGCTGAATTTCGGGCCTTTTACGCTCGAAACGGAGTTTATCATTCTACGTTGGCTCCAGTCCGACCAGCTTCTAACGGCCTGGCAGAAAGTATGGTACTGTAGCGGCTACCGCTGGGTTTTCACAATCGCCTTGCACCTATCAAGGACGCGGAGCGATCACCATGCCGGGCTCGTCCAGGACGCCCGGGCAGGCCCGCGCTCAACTTGCCAGGCCTCGGTCGGGACGCCCGGGCATGCCCGGGCATGCCCGGGCAGGCTCGCCCTCAACTTGCCAGGCCGCAGCCAGGACGCTGGGCCACGCCCCCTCTCGCCTTTCCTGGGCAAACGCTCCGGGATAATATGTATATATATTGCTGCCCGATAAACGGGCTTTTCAGAGTGCCTGAGTGTTTGGTTTGATTAAAGCAACTCGGATGAATTCCAGCTTTTTGTCGCGTCCATTCTTCCGATCGACGTGGGAGCCCCAGCTCCTTCATTGGTGACCTACCGACATGGACACGGCAGTCGCCCTTAAACTGCCTACCTTCTGGGAGGCTCACGCGGCGGTTTGGTTCGCACAGGCGGATTCCCTGTTCGCCCTGCGAGGCATCACGGCCGACGACACCCGCTTCCACCATGTGGTAGCAGCGCTCGGTTCGGCCACCGCGGCCCGCGCCCTGAGCCTCCTCGAGAGCCCGCCAGCCGCTGACAAATACGGCACGATTAAGAAGCTTCTCCTCGACGCTTTCGCCCTCCCATCGGCGGAACGCGCACGGCGCCTGCTCGACCTGCCCGAGCTCGGCGACACGCGCCCTTCCGAGCGAATGGACTACATGCTTTCACTGCTCGGCGAGCACTCTCCGGCATTCCTGTTCCGGGAGCTGTTCCTCCGTCAGCTGCCTAACCCGGTACGCCTCGCCCTGGCAAGCACGACGATCACAGATCCCCGGGCCCTTGCCAGAGAAGCCGACAAGATCTCCGCCGCAGGACAGCGCATCGCAGCGGCGACATGGGACCCACCGCCGTCCGACGCAACACCCATGGCGCCCGAGCACCCGGCACGGTCGACGACCGAACTGCCGACGCAATTGGCGGCCGCTACACCGAGCCGACCACCTCCAGCACGACGACCGGGGCCTCCACCTGACCAAGCGTGGTGTTACTATCATGCCAGGTTCGGACAGAAGGCCCGGACATGCCGACCCCCGTGCACCTTCGGCAGGCCGGGAAACGGCCGGGCCGGCGTTCATTACCAGCCATGAGCGCCGGCCACACGGGCAACTTACTGTTCATCACGGATAAAGCGTCCGGACGGCGCTTCCTGTGCGACACCGGCGCCCAACTGAGCGTCATACCCGCCTCTGACCAGGACAGGCAATCCGCGGTTTGCGGCCCCTCCTTGGTTGCGGCCAACGGATCGACCATCCGTACCTTCGGCCCGCGCAACGTCACCCTCTGCTTCGGCGGCCAACGCTTTGCTTGGACGTTTGTAACCGCAAACGTGCCCATGGCTCTGCTAGGCGCCGACTTCCTCTGCGCACACGGACTGCTGGTGGACGTCCAACGGCGTCGTTTAATCAACGCCGAAACCTTCAGCTCCCTGGTATGCACATTGAGCAGCTCCGCGCCGACCGAGCTGGCATGCGCCATCCCGGCGGCGAACGAGTTTGCTCGCCTGCTCACGGAGTTCCCGGCCCTCACGCGGCCGACGTTTTCGGCCATCGCAGTACAGCATGGGATCGAGCACCACATACCAACCACGGGCCCGCCGGTCTACGCCAGGGCCCGCCGCCTCGACCCAGCCAAGCTCGCCGTGGCGAAGGCCGAATTCGACGCATTGGAGCACCTCGGCATCGTGCGGCGCTCCGATAGCGCGTGGGCCTCGCCACTGCACATCGTGCCAAAGCCGGGGGGTGGATGGTGCCCGTGTGGCGACTACCGCCGTCTCAATGATGCTACCACCCCCGACAGGTACCCGATCCCGCATATCCAAGACTTCTCCGCCCGTCTGGCGGGACGGGTCATTTTTTCGAAAATTGATCTCATACGGGGATATCACCAGGTACCTGTCAGGGCGGCCGACGTCCCTAAAACGGCAGTCATCACGCCGTTCGGCTTATTCGAATTCTTGCGGATGCCGTTTGGTCTCAAGAACGCGGCTCAGGCGTTCCAGCGCTTGATGGACGGCGTGCTGCGTGACCTGCCGTTCCTTTTCGTTTACCTGGACGACATCCTCGTCGCCAGCACGTCCCGGGCCGAGCACCTCCTCCACCTCCGAACACTGTTCGGGCGCCTCAGCGAGCACGGCCTCATCGTCAACCCGGCCAAATGCCACTTCGGCACGACGGCCGTTGATTTTTTGGGCCACCACATCACCAAGAAAGGGGCCGTGCCGCTGCCAACCAAGGTCGAGGCCATCACCACGTTCCCGCGTCCCCGCACCATAAAGGCCCTGCAGGAATTCCTGGGAATGGTGAATTTTTATCACCGCTTCGTGCCCCGCGCTGCTCAACTCATGCGGCCCCTCTACGAAGCCCTCCGGGGCAAGCCGGCCAAGCACGACATCGCCTGGTCCGCAGCAATGGATGCGGCCTTCCAAAGCTCAAAGCGGGCCCTCGCCGACGCAACACTGCTCGCTCACCCAGTGCTCAACGCTCCCATCGCCCTCACCACGGATGCCTCCGACTATGCGGTGGGCGCCGTACATGAGCAATGGGTGAACGGGGTTTGGCAGCCACTCGCTTTTTTCAGCCGGCAGCTCCGGCCGAACGAGCTCAAATACAGCACGTTTGACCGGGAGCTCCTCGGTCTACACCTGGCCGTCCGCCATTTCCGCCACCTCCTGGAGGGCCGACCTTTCACGGCGTTCGTCGACCACAAGCCGTTGGTTTACGCCATGGCCAAGGTCACGGAGCCGTGGTCGGCCCGCCAACAGCGCCACCTCTCCGCCGTGTCGGAGTTTACCACGGACATCCGGCACGTCGCCGGCAAAAACAACGCCGTGGCCGACTGTCTTTCCCGGGCCAGCGCGAACGCGGTCCACCTGGGCGTGGACTTTGCGCTTATGGCGGCGGACCAAACCACCGACACCACGGTGCAAGCCCTCCGGGCAGCGGACACGGGCCTCCGCCTGGCCGACATCCCCTTCGCGGACACTGTCCTGCTCTGCAACGTCTCCCAAGGCCAGCCTCGCCCCATCGTGCCCGTCACCTGGCAACGCCGCATCTTCGCCTCCCTCCACGGCCTTTCCCACCCGGGCCAGAAAGCTTCCCAGAAGCTGGTGTCGGCGCGATTCATCTGGCACGGCCTTCGTCGGGACGTCCGCGATTGGACCAGCACCTGCACGGCCTGCCAACGGGCCAAGGTCCACCGACACACCCAGGCCCCGCTGGCACCTTTCACCGTGCCCGAACGACGTTTCGACCACGTCAACGTGGATCTGGTGGGCCCCCTCCCCCCGTCACGGGGGTTCACACACCTGCTCACCATGGTGGACAGGACCACCAGGTGGCCGGAGGCCGTTCCCCTCGTCTCCACCACCACCGCCGACGTGGCGCAGGCTTTCATTGCCACCTGGGTCGCCCGCTTCGGCGCACCGGCGGACATCTCGTCAGACCGCGGACCACAGTTCACCTCCGAGCTGTGGAGCGCGGTCGCCCGCAACCTGGGGGTCAAGCTCCACCGTACTACGGCCTACCACCCCCAAGCAAACGAGTTGTGCGAGCGATTCCACAGCTCCATGAAGGCCGCGCTCATGGCCGGCCTTCAAGACGGCGGTTGGGCCGACCGGCTGCCGTGGGTCCTTTTGGGCCTCCGCACGGCCCCCAAGGAGGACCTCCAGGCATCCACCGCCGAGCTTGTCTATGGCCAGGCGCTACGCGTCCCGGGCGAATTCGTGCCCGACGCTACCAGTCCCTGGTCCGCAGCTCACCAGCGCTCGGACCTCCAGGAGGCCGCCGGACGGTTTGCCCCCGTGCCAACATCCCACCACGGTGACCCCCAGTCCTACGTCCCCCCAGCACTTCGCACAGCGGAGTATGTTTTTGTGCGTCACGACGCACATCGGGGGCCACTCCGGCCATCGTACGACGGGCCCTTCCGGGTGCTGCGACGGGACGACAAGTCGTTCGTCATCGACATCGGCGGCAGGTCGGACCGGATTGCGGTGGACCGCCTCAAGCCGGCGCACGTGGACGTCGACCACCCACCACGGGTGGCCCTTCCGCCGCGGCGAGGCCGCCCCCCGTCCACGGTGCCCCCCACTCGACCGCCCACCACCACACCGGACCCCCTCCCACGACCCGCCAGGGGTCGCTTCGGCCGGGTCATCAGGACCCCCCTCAAATTGACCCTGCCGGTGCAAGTCGATTCTGGGGGGACGTGTGTAGCGGCTACCGCTGGGTTTTCACAATCGCCTTGCACCTATCAAGGACGCTGAGCGATCACCATGCCGGGCTCGTCCAGGACGCCCGGGCAGGCCCGCGCTCAACTTGCCAGGCCTCGGTCGGGACGCCCGGGCATGCCCGGGCATGCCCGGGCAGGCTCGCCCTCAACTTGCCAGGCCGCAGCCAGGACGCTGGGCCACGCCCCCTCTCGCTTTTCCTGGGCAAACGCTCCGGGATAATATGTATATATATTGCTGCCCGATAAACGGGCTTTTCAGAATGCCTGAGTGTTTGGTTTGATTAAAGCAACTCGGATGAATTCCAGCTTTTTGTCGCGTCCATTCTTCCGATCGACGTGGGAGCCCCAGCTCCTTCAGTACAGACCTTTAAACGGGCAATGAGAAAGATGACCGTGGAGAACGACAGTCTGAAGAACAAGTTGGCCCGGTTTCAACTGAAGTATAATGCAACCCCACACACGACGACGGGCCGTACACCGCCTGAATTGTTGTTCAATCCCAAGTTGCCATTGCGCCTGGATTTGGTTCGCCCAATAGTGAATGTGCATGTAGGTCAACAACAGGAGCGTCAATAGGAGTACTATTGTGGTACAGATCGTGGTTTTGTTCCCCAAGATAGTGTTTGCAAAGAATCATGGACAAGGGGATCAATGGATGCAGGGTACAGTGACAAAGCAGACCGACCAGTGTCATATCAGGTACATCTAGACGCGGGTGGGCCTATACGCAGGCATCTGGACCAGTAACATCCTCGACCTGAGCCCTCAGAGGAGAAGAGCTCTCCCAGGCTTTCATGTACGGTTCTGGACCAGCAAGAGCCTGTGGTAAAGTCGTGTGGGGGCCTTCGTTAGGAGAGGTCAACTACAGGGTTGGAGCAATTGGACAGAGACAATCCGCTTGCAGATTCAAGGGATGGGTTACGTCGTTCAGACCGTCAGGTTAAACACCCGACCTACTTGAAAGATTATGATTGTACCTGATGCTATACAATGTTTTGATCTTAGATTGGAGGAGTGTGAGATATTATTATAAGTTAATGGTGTTAATTTGCTTTGTTGTGTTATTTTAAGTTTGAACAATATACATCCGGATCCGGATGTATCTTGTTCCGGATGTATCAATATACATCCGGATCCGGAAGGACGGAGCTTAGGGAGCGCGCCATGCTGGAAATGGAGACGTTTGCTTGATTATTTCTACCTGCTGAATGAGTTTGGTTTTCGCTCACAATAAACCTTTGTTGATGAACTCCAAGGAGTGATACTGGATCCTGGGGACATTACAGTAACCCTACCAATTTGCACTGCTGACTTGTGGTTGATGGCCTCCAGTTCTTGGCATATCTTTTATATTGCCTGGTGCAAAGAGTATATGCTCCCAACACAGGAGTGTGTTTTTATAGGGAGCTTCTTGGAGGAATCGTTGCTAGAAGTCAATGCGCACCTCTTTTTCCATTGTTTTTCCTGGTTGTGGACCTTTGTGAACGCAGACATTGAGAACAATCCGTTGTTCAGTGGTGTAATTGCTTGTAGTTGTAATTGTATCACCCATGGTTACGTTCACTCAATTTTAAAAAGAAGGAAACGAATTAACTTAATTAATTACGCAAAGGCAATATGTCACAATTTTTACAATGGGTGACGAGACATTGTGGCCAACCCTGTATATCATGAGCAGTTGCAAAGTGCGGGTTTTATTATTTGGCCATTGTAACTGATAAGGTACACAGCAAGAGCTGGGCAGATAAGACCAAGAGGCACGCAAAAAAGACAGTCAATAAAGAAAACGAAAAAAAAACAAGCACAGATACATTCAAAGTACACAACGCCCCCCAAGCCAAATAAATACATCTTTCCTGGAAGTCCTAGCAGTTTTCATGTGTTTCATGTGTTTTGTGTCCATGTGTCCATGTGTTTTTTTTTACCTCTCCCATCTCTCCCCGCCCCTTCCCATGCCTCCTCCCCCAAAGCCCTCTCCCTCCCACAGATCTCCTGATGTCCCTGCTCTCCATCTTGTTCTCCCACTCCCTTTATCATATGTTTTATGTTTTATGTTTCAGTTTGTCTTTTTGTGATCAATGTTAGCTCTTACACGAGCCTCGATCTTGTATTAAAAAAAAAGAAAAGAAAATTAATTAATATCCCCCAGCCGTTTGGCCGTTCGGCATCCAGCAATACCCCCGTGCAGTTCATAGAGACTGTATTGGGAGGGAGAGGTGTACAATAATTGATTGATTAATTGCATAATTAAAATCAACAAATAATAATCATGCAATATTTTCTTAATCAATTGGCCAACAGCATACCTAAACCACCGGTCCTTCATCCAAAGCTGTAACTTTTTGAACATTAATTAAATAAGTCTTTATCGAAAAAATGAAATAATTAATTGATTAATCAATTAATAATTAATCGATTAATTGATTAATAAATCAAAATCATCCGTCATAGCCACATCACTTGGTCACTGTTGTGTCCAAATATCAGATTCCTAGCTCAAAAGGTGCCTGAGTTATTGCCCAGATGAGAAAGGAAATAAATAAATGATTAATAATGAAAATAAATAAATAGTAATCATAAAATAATTAAATAATTAATCAATTGGCTAATAGAATACCTAAACCACCACTGTTTCATCCGAATCTGTAACTTTAAATTTTTTAAATTAATTTAGTAATTAATCAAATAATTAAATAATTAATCGATTAATTGATTAATCAATAAATCCAACATATCCTTTACAGCCAAATCACTTTGTCACTATTGTGTCCAAATATTAGCTTCCAAGCTCAAAAGGTGCCTGAGATATTGCCCAGATGAGAAAGGAAATAAATAAATGATTAATAATGAAAATAAATAAATAGTCATCATAAAATAATTAAATAATTAATCAATTGGCTAATAGAATACCTAAACCACCACTGTTTCATCCGAATCTGTAACTTTAAATTTTTAAAATTAATTTAGTAATTAATTGAATAATTAAATAATTAATTGATTAATCAATAAATTAAAAATAGCCTTTATAGCCAAATCACTTGGTCATTGGCATGTCCAAATATCAGCTTCCAAACTCAAAAGGTTCCTGAGATATTGCCCAGAAGAGAAAGGAAATGTATAAGTACTTAATTAATCGATAACAATTAAGTAACTAATCAATTAATTAATTAATCAAAAAACAAAAAATACAGTTTTTGCCAAAAGCACTTGTTCACTATTGTGCCGAAATTTCAGCTTCCTAGCTCAAAGGATGGCTGAGATATCACCCGGACAACCAAGAAAACAAGAAAACAAACAACCAGAGTGAAAACTGAGTACTCCCTTTCAGCACGCGTCATTACCGGGGCCCCTGCGGTGCCTGGTAATGACGTCATGCAGCGCCTGGAGATGGCATAGGAAAGGAGCGGTGTGCAAAAACTTCTGGGGAAATGCAAAACCATGTAGTCCATCCCGTTCGGCCGTGTTTTATCTTTTGGAAATCTTGGAAATCTTGGAAAGGAAATCTTGACGCCGAACTACGGTCTACACTCTACAGGTAGGGTAATTACAACGCGCACGGTTGATGTGTGTACAGTGAACGGTGGGAGATGCTTATACACATCGGTTTAAGTTAAGCATATGACGTGAAGCATATGTGAAAAGGCCTATAAAAGAAACAAAAGGGAAAAATTCAAATTATAAAATGGATTAATTGGTTAGAAGACGGTTGGGCGGTGTATTGTCGATTCTTCTGCAGCGCGGTGTGTCATTTCTTCAACCGGACTTTCCCCCTTTTCCATGATCGCCATTTTTTCAAATTGGGGGAATAAGTGTTAGGTACGGGTTACAACGTACGATGAAAAGTGTAACAAAAACTAATGGAGTGAAGAAATACTAAAGAAAAGAGTAAAACGTGAAGGAAGGAACAATTCCGTGACGTCATGGGGGTGTCAGCCAGAAGGGAAAACGCCATGGCGGCTAATGGTGGTGTTTGAGGCGATTCTTTTGACACATATTTTGCTGATGACGGTTCACCTGGCCTACGCATGAGCTCAGGTACGGTCGTCATTGCTGTACCTGTAGGGTTTGACCTGTTTACGCCGCACAGTGGTATTCACCTCGTTGCCAGCTCACCTGAAGTCTGCTGTTCGATGCCGCAGCTTTCTCGTCTTGAAGAAACTGATTGAGTTTGGGAAACCGCGGCTCTAACATCCCGTGTGACGTTGTTTGTGTGCACTGGTCAGTGTGTGCTGTGATCGCCGTGGTCCGGCGTGCCGACGCGTAACTTTAACTCGCAATGCGGTTGTTGAAGCGGAGGTTGCTCCAGCTGGTCTTTGTGTACCATATCCAGAGGTTTTAAGTTATGCGAGTTGTAATAATATACGTATTCTCACGCAGATACTTTGTTCACTTCAAGATCGATGTTCGTGCTTCTGCCGGTTAAAAATAAGACTTTTTTTTTTTCCCCTCACATAATTACCTCGGTCACGGTGTCGGCGGGGTCGTGTTTACGCGGCACGGCTCGATTGATCCCTCATGGTGTTCTGAGGTGCTCAGTGTCGTCCGTGCGTATGTGTGTCGTCCGTGCGTATGTGTGTCGTCCGTGCGTATGTGTGTCGTCCGTGCGTATGTGTGTCGTCCGTGCGTATGTGTGTCGTCCGTGCGTATGTGTGTCGTCCGTGCGTATGTGTGTCGTCCGTGCGTATGTGTGTCGTCCGTGCGTATGTGTGTCGTCCGTGCGTATGTGTGTCGTCCGTGCGTATGTGTGTCGTCCGTGCGTATGTGTGTCGTCCGTGCGTATGTGTGTCGTCCGTGCGTATGTGTGTCGTCCGTGCGTATGTGTGTCGTCCGTGCGTATGTGTGTCGTCCGTGCGTATGTGTGTCGTCCGTGCGTATGTGTGTCGTCCGTGCGTATGTGTGTCGTCCGTGCGTATGTGTGTCGTCCGTGCGTATGTGTGTCGTCCGTGCGTATGTGTGTCGTCCGTGCGTATGTGTGTCGTCCGTGCGTATGTGTGTCGTCCGTGCGTATGTGTGTCGTCCGTGCGTATGTGTGTCGTCCGTGCGTATGTGTGTCGTCCGTGCGTATGTGTGTCGTCCGTGCGTATGTGTGTCGTCCGTGCGTATGTGTGTCGTCCGTGCGTATGTGTGTCGTCCGTGCGTATGTGTGTCGTCCGTGCGTATGTGTGTCGTCCGTGCGTATGTGTGTCGTCCGTGCGTATGTGTGTCGTCCGTGCGTATGTGTGTCGTCCGTGCGTATGTGTGTCGTCCGTGCGTATGTGTGTCGTCCGTGCGTATGTGTGTCGTCCGTGCGTATGTGTGTCGTCCGTGCGTATGTGTGTCGTCCGTGCGTATGTGTGTCGTCCGTGCGTATGTGTGTCGTCCGTGCGTATGTGTGTCGTCCGTGCGTATGTGTGTCGTCCGTGCGTATGTGTGTCGTCCGTGCGTATGTGTGTCGTCCGTGCGTATGTGTGTCGTCCGTGCGTATGTGTGTCGTCCGTGCGTATGTGTGTCGTCCGTGCGTATGTGTGTCGTCCGTGCGTATGTGTGTCCGTGCGTATGTGTGTCGTCCGTGCGTATGTGTGTCGTCCGTGCGTATGTGTGTCGTCCGTGCGTATGTGTGTCGTCCGTGCGTATGTGTGTCGTCCGTGCGTATGTGTGTCGTCCGTGCGTATGTGTGTCGTCCGTGCGTATGTGTGTCGTCCGTGCGTATGTGTGTCGTCCGTGCGTATGTGTGTCGTCCGTGCGTATGTGTGTCGTCCGTGCGTATGTGTGTCGTCCGTGCGTATGTGTGTCGTCCGTGCGTATGTGTGTCGTCCGTGCGTATGTGTGTCGTCCGTGCGTATGTGTGTCGTCCGTGCGTATGTGTGTCGTCCGTGCGTATGTGTGTCGTCCGTGCGTATGTGTGTCGTCCGTGCGTATGTGTGTCGTCCGTGCGTATGTGTGTCGTCCGTGCGTATGTGTGTCGTCCGTGCGTATGTGTGTCGTCCGTGCGTATGTGTGTCGTCCGTGCGTATGTGTGTCGTCCGTGCGTATGTGTGTCGTCCGTGCGTATGTGTGTCGTCCGTGCGTATGTGTGTCGTCCGTGCGTATGTGTGTCGTCCGTGCGTATGTGTGTCGTCCGTGCGTATGTGTGTTAGTCTGGGATCCGAGACCTCAAAATTTGATTTTGAAGTGACACCCCTGCTATAAAATGTTTGACCCCTAGATCATGTCTGTGGGGGTGTTAGCCACCAGAAAAGTGACTTTAGCAAGGTAGTTTGGATTGCGCGAATTCTGTAGGGACATTTTTTAACTTGGGGCGTGAACTGTAAAAAAGCAAGAAATTTAGGGGTAGGGGAAATTCAATTGACCATATATCCCATAATACAGGGGTGAGTGCAACAAATTACCACTCATTCTTTTTGTTATAAAGTTGGCTTTTATAGGAAACATGATTCAACGTGATTGGACCATCCATGAGGTCAGCAGAGCTCAAAAGGTCACGGAAAGTGGGTTAAGCTAAAACTTTAGCTCCTTTAGTAAATAAAATCACATTTTTCCTACTTCAAGCTCAATATAGCCAAACTTTTACACCCAAAATATGTTGTTTGTACCCCTCTGATGTTTTTGGGAAAGAAATGCCCCGACTGAACTTAACTTACTGGCATGTATGTCACTTTAGATTTGCATAACTTTAAAAAAATCACCAAAATCGGGCATTCACACTATCTATTTGCACGGTACTCTTCAACATGTTTTAAAACGACAAGTCATACCACATACTGTCTGGAAAAGTGTCATTACCTCTATTTACTCATCATCATCACCGTCATCAGTCAGAAGCCGTCCACATTTTTCTCTGTCGCCATTGCAGGCACATGCAATGATGCATGGTACTCCAGCTTTCGCACAAGGGCAATTCTTCAGGCAGTTCGGTTTCTTCTCATATTTGCAGTACTTCAACTTCGCAGCAGAAGGCTTTGATGGCTTGCTCTTCATGACAAGAATTAACCTGTCACCATCCACACTCCTGCCATACTCTTCAGGTGGAAGAAGCACTGGATTGCTGAGTGAAGCTTGCTTGTATAAGCTGATCTGACAAAGGCTCCTGAGAACGTGGAAGTGAAAAGCATCTTCTGTTGGAGGAAGGGAGCGCAGATCTAGTTTGCTAGATGCAAACAAGTGGGCGCGGAGCTTATCCAGGGATGAATACCCTGGCTTGCCGTAGAGATCACAAAAGAAGCTTCGTGCTTCAGTTATCACCTGATCATGTGCAGAAGGTCCGGATTCATGTCGGATGAAATTGGACAACGCTGGCTGTTTGTGAACATGCTGGAGTGCGACTTTCACTGCTCTCTTCTTACCCCGTTTGAAAGGATAGCTCACCGAATCACAACCTGACAGAATGTAGGAGATGAGCAGTGTGTCTGTGAGTGCC
Organism: Myxine glutinosa; assembly: GCF_964187855.1. Lineage (NCBI taxonomy): Eukaryota > Metazoa > Chordata > Myxini > Myxiniformes > Myxinidae > Myxine > Myxine glutinosa. The sequence goes on along the minus strand of NC_136270.1, from coordinate 34,229,876 downwards.
AATACGTCCTTTCCAACTGCTTTGGCCAACTCATTCACCAAGTCATGGATGGGGAGGAACAGATCATCCTTTTCCACCCATAACTCGACAACGTTTGTCAACCGAGGGAAATGATACATTGACAAGACGATGATATCTGTATCTGTAGCCTGAATGACAACTACGCTGTTGTCACAGCTAGCAATGTGAGCAAAGATTCTGGTGTCCGCCTCCTCGTGGTTAGGGCAGTACAGCTCATCAACATTGGTATGTTCCGTCTGCGTCACACGAGTTGCCTGGGCGTTGACCCCAAGGACCAGGCAGAAGCCATCAGGCCAGGATGACTCCTGGGACCAACGTGAAGCAAGATACGACAGCAGATTGGTCTTGTTACAAGGGTTTGACAGGAATGTGTTCCAATCAGGGATTTTCATGATGTCCGCTGGAACAAACTCTGGCAAGTTGGTATTTGACTCCCGTCTCTGGCGTTCATCCCCTTTTAGACTCTTCAACCCAAAATCATATTGATCGCCCACGAAATGCACTTCAGTGCAATGTCTGGGTTTCATGTTCAAGAGTTTGTTCCTGTACCTTTCCTGAAGTTGGTCAAATGTACTCGAACCAAGTGTGTTGAACCGCTGGATGAATGCCATTGCATTGACTACATAAACTGCATCAGATGCAGAAGGAGGCAACTCTTTTAACGGTTCCCATGACTCGGCAACCTCTGCCTGTAGAGTGGATAGATAGTTGGATTTGCAACCTTTGCGCATGGAAAATCCATTCTTCTCTGGCTCAAACAACGAGGGAGGGTACTCAAGCCATTCGTAACTAAATGCCTCAGTCCGTGCCTCATCACTCAGGTCCTGTGCGAAACAAAGTGCCCTTGTCACTGCACTCTCCTCTCTGATGACTTCTTTCACAGTGTCCATCTTTTTCTTACTTTTCTTCAGATGCGTGGCGAATGTTTCTATCTTCGGTTGGACAATCTTGTCTGCATTCGTTGTCGTGGCAGCATCCATTGCCTCCAAGCCTAGACGGTTGGCATCTACCAGGGTAGTTGCTGCAAGAATCTGACCTGTGGATATGTTCATTAGTTTATCTGTTGCAAGTGAAGGATCGAATGGGTTTTGCATCTTCTCTTCCACGGTCCGTTTGATCTGCAACACGGCTTCCATGTCGTCTTTCCTCAGCTTCTCGTGGTGGTCAGATTGCGGTGAGGCCATGTGTGCCATCTGTTTTACACTTTCAGAGACAGAGGTCATGAACCGTAGAGCCTTGATGTACTTTTCTCGTGCTGATTCAGACTGTGTTATACCCTTAAAGAGGCTTGTTTTGCCTTCCCTATTGTAGGTCTGTTCAAGGGCAAGGTCTGTCCACACACCATTAAAGTCTCCTGCAGTCTCCTGCAGTCTGGTGAACTGTGAATTTGCCAGCTGCAAACTCCTCGTGCACTTCTGGTGCTGTTTCTGGAAGCTTTTGCATCTCACTGAGATAGATCGGAAGGCAGGACATGTACTTACTATGGCCGAAAGCAATGGTATAGGGTAGCATATTCTGTACCTCTTGTAAGTGCTGTTGCCACAGCCCAGCTCTCTCAGCATGGATGTAACGCCTTAGGATAAGCAGCATGTCTATGTACATGCTCCAAAGATGGGCTGTCACTCCTAATCCCTTCTCAAAATCTCCCCAGAGTGACTCCAGTGACTCTAGGCATTTCATGACTTCCTTCATGAGTGCAGCAAATTCGTCCTTCTCTTTCCTGTCAAAGGCATTTCTAAGACTTTCAAGCAGAGACGAAAGCAAAGAAAGTGTCTCCTCAGTCTTCTCGAACAACAGCCATTCCTCAAATGCCTCCCACTTCAGCATGAACAATGCCTCACTCAACCATGAATGATAACGGACCATCTTATAATAATCTTTTCCTGCCATGACTTTATTGGCTGTACCTCGACCACAGATATCACTAGAAACCAGAATGTCCTCTATGCCACTCTCCATTATGAAAAATCCAATAGATCCCAAGAAGTTCTGGGCAATATGGAATCCTCCAAGTCGAACAATAACATCTTTGTACTTTTCCGATTCCTTCCTAAACAACCCCTTTACTATGTCATATATCGCCTGGTCACAAGTCACCACCGTCTTAGCCTGACCCATCTTAAGACTCAAGGAGACAAAGTAGTCCAATGAGGTCTGGACTACATCTGCGTTGGTTGGGTTTTGTGGAAGCAATGGTCCATAACCAATCTTTGTTTTCTCTGTATGTATGTTTGTATGTTTGTTACGTAAATAATAATTAACAAGAAGGAAGCTTGCTCCAGCTAGGGAGGCTGAAGATCGATGGTAATCATAAAGATCAGCAAGAGTGAAGCAAGTTGCTGAAACAAATGTAGCATAATAATCACTAGCACCACTCAAAAGATGAAAAGCATCAACCACCACAGTAAACCATCACTATTACGATCAATATAGGCCAGAAACAGCAGAGGGATGCAAAGAACATATTGTGACATATACATATGTGAATTATTTGATAAAGGAGCTAAATTTTCAGCTTAACCCACTTTCCGTGACCTTTTGACCTCTGCTGACCTCATGGATGGTCCAATCACGTTGAATCATGTTTCATATAAAAGCCAAATTTATAACAAAAAGAATGAGTGGTAATTTGTTGCACTCACCCCTGTATTATGGGATATATGGTCAATTGAACTTCCCCTACCCCTAAATTTCTTACTTTTTTACAGTTGACGCCCCAAGTTAAAAAACGTCCTTACAGAATTCGCGCAATCCAAACTACCTTGCTAAAGTCACTTTTCTGGTGGCTAACACCCCCACAGACATGATCTAGGGGTCAAACATTTTATAGCAGGGGTGTCACTTCAAAATCACTTTTTTACACATTTCCAGGCCTCGGATCCCAGACTATGTCGTCCGTGCGTATGTGTGTCGTCCGTGCGTATGTGTGTCGTCCGTGCGTATGTGTGTCGTCCGTGCGTATGTGTGTCGTCCGTGCGTATGTGTGTCGTCCGTGCGTATGTGTGTCGTCCGTGCGTATGTGTGTCGTCCGTGCGTGTGTGTGTCGTCCGTGCGTGTGTGTGTCGTCCGTGCGTATGTGTGTCGTCCGTGCGTATGTGTGTCGTCCGTGTGTATGTGTGTCGTCCGTGCGTATGTGTCCGTGCGCGCGTGTCGTCCGTGTGTCATCACTGTGTGCGTGTGGCGTCTGTCCGTGTGTCATCACTGTGTGCGTCGTCCGTGTGTCGTCCGTGTGTGTGTGCGGTCCGGCGGTCCGTGTGTGTGTGCGGTCCGTGTGTGTGTACGGTCAGGGTGTGTGTGCGGTCAGTGTGTGTGTGCGGTCAGTGTGTGTGTGCGGTCAGTGTGTGTGTGCGGTCAGTGTGTGTGTGGGGTCAGTGTGTGTGTGCGGTCAGTGTGTGTGTGCGGTCAGTGTGTGTGCGGTCAGTGTGTGTGTGCGGTCAGTGTGTGTGTGCGGTCAGTGTGTGTGTGCGGTCAGTGTGTGTGTGTGCGGTCAGTGTGTGTGTGTGCGGTCAGTGTGTGTGTGCGGTCAGTGTGTGTGTGCGGTCAGTGTGTGTGTGCGGTCAGTGTGTGTGTGCGCGCGGTCAGTGTGTGTGTGCGCGCGGTCCGTGTGTGTGCGCGCGGTCCGTGTGTGTGCGCGCGGTCCGTGTGTGTGCGCGCGGTCCGTGTGTGTGCGCGCGGTCCCTGTGTGTGCGCGCGGTCCCTGTGTGTGCGCGCGGTCCCTGTGTGTGCGCGCGGTCCCTGTGTGTGCGCGCGGTCCCTGTGTGTGCGCGCGGTCCCTGTGTGTGCGCGCGGTCCCTGTGTGTGTGTGTCATCCGTGTGTGTGTGTGTGTGTGTGTCGTCCGGGTGTGTGTGTGTGTCGTCGGTGTGTCTCATCCGTGTGTGTGTCATCCTTTGCCCGGGCCGTAATTTTTAAAATTTATTTATTTATTTATTTATTATTAATCATTTCAGCTATTGATAATGTGGAGATAGTTCAACAAAGCTTTATCTATCTATAATTCCAGTAATCTCTGTCTGTACGTTTGTACGTTTGTACGTCTGTACGTCTGTACGTCTGTTTGTCTGTGACCGCTGTTTCTCGACAACCACGGGTCCGATATACTTTTAACTTGCCAGGTATATTGCTGGGGACCCGAGGATGTGCCTTTTCAAGGTTTCATATTAATCGGACAATTACTTACCGAGCTATGTCCAAAAAACGATTCAACCAATCAGAGAGCAGCGAACGATCGCGTGTGCCGAACGTGGAGGACACACTCTGCCTCGGATGGCACATTTGACAGCGTATTCATTTATTTCACGTTTGCAAACTATGTTGGCGTTAAACTATGTTTTAAAACTAATAAAACCGAATTTGCGATTCATTCGCTTTCCTGCGCGTTTGTGCACGCGATGGCGATTTCTTTACCAAACTCCGCAAGCCGTTCGCTTTGGACCAAACCATTGCATGTAAATAGAGGGGGGGGGATTGTCACCGTACTCGCAAGCCGTTCGCTTTGGACCAAACCATTTCATGTAAATAGAGGGGGGGGATATAATTTTATTCACGTTTGCAAACTATGTTGGCGCTATGTTGGCGTTAAACTATGTTTTAAAACTAATAACAACGAATTTGCGATTCATTCGCTTTCCTGCGCGTTTGTGCACGCGATGGCGATTTCTTTACCAAACTCCGGAAGCCGTTCGCTTTGGACCAAACCATTGCATGTAAATAGAGGGGGGGGATTGTCACCGTACTCGCAAGCCGTTCGCTTTGGACCAAACCATTTCATGTAAATAGAGGGGGGGGATATAATTTTAGATATAGATATAGTACGGGCAATGCCCTAGTTATGATAATATGGAGAAGGCAAATTAATAATTTGGTCAAAAGGTCAAAGGTCAGCATCACATAAAATCATACGTTTTCATCCAGTTCACCTGAAATGTAAAGAATTTGCATATTGGGTCACTGAATTGGTTCACCAATCAAAAGCTGGAAGCTGATCGTTTTTTGTTTTTTTTAGATCAAAAGGTCAATGGTCAAGGTTGCGTAAAATCTCGATTTTTCACCCGATTGACCTGAAATGTAAAGAATTTGCATACCGGGTCACTGAATTGGTTCCCTAATCAAAAGATAGGAGTCTATTATTTTTTTTAGATCAAAAGGTCAAGGTTGCATGAAATCGTCAATTTCCGTCCAATTCGTCTGAGATTTTAAGAATTTGCATCTTGGGTCACATAATTTGTTCACCAATCAAAAGCTGGAAGCTGAATTCTTTTATTTATTTATTTATTTATTTATTTTAAGGATCTAAAGCTCAAACGCCGTCGCCAAGGCTCCATAAAATCATCAATTTTCATTTGGTATTTAAAAAAAACTGTGTTCGTTATTTTGAGCATATAAAAGAAGAAGATGACATCTGAATACGAACGGACGAGGGTGGGTTTTGCATTTTCAGATGCTTTCTAGTTGTTATTGTTGTTGGTCTATTGCGAAGTTCTTTGGTAAAATAATAGTACGATTAGCAAAAGTTACCATTGTGCCATGATAATGCATTACATATCCTCGTAGGTGCTTTCTGGTAATTTATTGAACACCACTCTTTTCCTATGCCATCTCCAGGTGCTGCATGACGTCATTGCCGGGCACCGAAGGGGGCCCGGTGATGACTCGCGCTGAAAGGGAGTACTTGGTTTTCACTCCGGTTTCTTTCTTGGTTGTTTTCTTGTTTGTCCGGGCGATATCTCAGCCATCCTTTGAGCTAGGAAGCTGAAATTTTGGCACAATAGTGAGTACGTGCTTTGGCAAAAACTGTATTTTTTGTTTTTTGATTGATCAATTAATTAATGAGTTACTTAATTATTATTGATTAATTAAGGACTTATTTATTTCCTTTCTCTTCTGGGAATTATCTCAGGCACCTTTTGAGCTCGGAAGCTGATATTTGAACATGACAATGTCCAAGTGATTTGTCTGTAAAGGGATATTTTGATTTATTGATTAATAAATTAATCGATTAATTATTTAATTATTTGATTAAAGACTGATTTAATTGGTAACCGCCGGAGTAATTAATGCTCATGTCGTTACGGACGATGTTAACCTGGGTGTGAGCAATGGCGGATCAATGGAGGAAAATTCTTTCATGGACAGAGAGAAAGGAAACATTTTAATGATTTGATTTATTTACAAATATTTACAATGTAATTATTTCAATAGGAAAGAAAAACGGATGAGAATCAGGAAATTAGCTTATTCTACGCCTTATTACGATTACAACAAAAAAAACACTACATGGGCCCAGCACACTTTCACGGGGGAGGGGAGGGGAACGAACTTTGAAAACCTGATAACACAAAGGCTACGATGCTATGGATGCCTCTCCTCCCGACGCCCCCGTCCCGGTGTCGCCACTGTCGCCACTGAACCCTACTAAGGTTGATTTTCATCGCCCGATTACACGATGTAAATTAAAGACATTCTCAAATAAATCGAAAGTAGTTACCAGTTGGAAATCAGGTCAGGAACTTGTAGTGAAGGCTGATTGGAAATTGTATCTGAGGATGCGGGTTGTTAGTCAACAGTGAAATTTGGACATGAAAGAGATACCATCATGTTCCCTCGGACCTATTCCCTATGCCATCGCATACTGTGATGGCACTTTGGCTAAAACAGACAAGAGTGCGTCGATGCATCACATCGAGGCCAAATGCACTTCTCCATTGGTGCATGAAGTAGTTCCATATGACACAGTGCTGGTTGATGGCATGGCATTCCTTCATAGACTAGTCACTTGCTTCCCCCAAACTATGGGTGGATTAGCCAATCTCGTTGGATCGGAGTTCGTTGGCCTGGCCGAACGGCACAAGTATGGACGAATGGGCTGGGTGTTTCGCTATCCGGAGATTAGTATAAAGGCGGGTGAGCATGAACACCGATCTTCGACATCTCAAATAAGGAAGATTTTCGGCCCGGACCAAAAAATACTGCAGAAACTCTCCCAATTCCTCGCGAACGGAAGGAACGAGGAACAAGGAACGGTTGAACGAATTCTTCCTTCAACGGTGGTGCATGAGTGCTGATCTTTTTGACGGCATTGAATTATTCGTGACGCATGGGACAGTGTGCCATAAGATTTCAAATGCACAGGTGAATTTCGTCCTCGAGTTGAGCACCTGTGACCATGAAGAAGCAGACACAAGGCTTCTGTTGCATACTCTCCACATAAGTAACAACAACAACAACAACAGGCATTGTAAGGCCATTTTCCCTGCTGGAGCGGGGGTTACTCTTGCGGACCCCATGACAATCTTCTCCATTTTGCCCTATTTTCTGCATCTCCCCTTGTTAACCCCCTTGCCCACATTTCTTCTTCCACCACCTTTAGCCAAGTCCTTCTTGGTCTTCCCCGTCCTCTACTTCCTTCTACATTCATTTTCATTACTCTTCTCAACCAGTCGCTTTCATCCTTCCTCAACACATGACCAAACCATCTCAACCTTTCACTTCACAGCATCCATCACAGGCTCTATTCCCATCATCTTTCGCAATTCATCATTTGTCTTCCTCTCTCTCTCAACAATACTCCGCACATCCACCGAACCATTCGCATTTCCACCCTTTCCAGCCTTCGATGCTGCTCTATGTTCATTACCCATGTCTCACTCCCATAAATCATAACACTTCTCACACATGCAGCATACACTTTTCCCTTCATTTTCAACGACACTCCCCTCCTCGTCAGCATGCCACTCAGTTCCCGAAACTTCTTCCATGCACATCTCACTCCAGCAACCGTCGCCGAGTCTGATCCACTTTCTCCATTCAACATGTCTCCTAGGTAGCAAAATGTTTTCACACCTTCCAGCTTCACACCGTCTCCAAGATCCAACTCATTTCCTCCATCTGCAGCTCCCTCTGTGCACACCTTACACTTGAATGTAGCTGCCACACTGCTTAATGACCCTCTCAGACCACTACATTTTTGATGAACCTACTCAGCGCACATTGTACAATGTACATTGAGTGGAGTTCACTCCGACACCCTTCCTGCACACAGCACACGGCCACTTCCCAGTTCTTTCCACCTCGCCACATGCTTTAGCACTTGCCATCACCTTCGTTTTTCCGATATTCACCTTCAGACCTTTTGCCTCCATACATTCTTTCCACTTGTTCATCTTCTCCTTCAGTCCCTCCATACTTTCCGCAATCAACACCAGATCATCTGCATACAACAACTCCCATGGTAAACCTTCCTTTACGTTCCGAGCCAGCACGTCCATCACAGCTACAAATAGTAGTGGACTTAGTACTGACCCCTGATGCACTCCCACCTTCACCTCAAACTCACCACTGTTCCCTTCCTTCGTCCTTACAGCTGTGCGCGCTCTTTTGTACATTGTCATCACTACTCTGATCAACCATTCCTCCACTCCTAACTTCCTCAATGCCCATGTCACTACTTCGCCTCCACATAAGTAAGACTAAACCAAATTCTAAGGTGCTGATCATTAGCCCTGACACCGATGTAGCTATCCTGCTGCTGTTCCTTGGTGGTGAGATTGGCATGGAGGCTTTGCACCTGCACACTGGTATGAAGAGGTCAGAACGCATTCTGGACATTAAAACAATCTGATCCACACTTTGTGAGAAACTGTGTGAAGCTCTAATTGTGCTCCACGTTTATACTGGCTGTGACACAGTTGGCGCGTTTCGGGGAAAGGGCAAGAAAACCCCTTTCGATCTTGTCGCCAAATCATCAAACTACCAACAGACCTCTGTGAACTACGACAGTCCTTCAGGTTGTCAGATGACTTATTCCTCAAACTTCAGGCATTCATGTGTCATATGTACAACCAGAAGGTTTCGGACATAGACACTGCTCGATACAGAAGTTTTTGTGTCAGTCCCAATAATGATGATCACAGTGTACCTCCTACGAAAGATGCGCTCTTTCAACACTCCCTCCGTGCAAATTACCAGTCGGCCATTTATCGGAAGGTGCTACAGCAGGAGATGAATGCACCCTCACTTAACGGCCATGGATGGGTCTTGACAGATGACAAACTTGCCGTAGTATGGATGCAGAAAGATCCCACACCACCAGATGTACTCGAGTTAATCAGTTGTACAGAGCCGATGTAACACAAAGCATTGTTTATGTTGAACAGCAGGTTTTGAATGTTCTGAACTTTGTTTGCGTAGTTCGGAGTCGGAGCATCTGTGCGAAAACTTGGCTGAACAGTACGACCCTGATGGACCCGATACTCTGTCTAACAGTGAGGAAGATGATTAGTATGGCATTTCTCACCAGATGGTGCAATTCATTACATTTGTACGTTCTCTTATTACTTTATATCAGACAGTAATAAATGTCTGTCAATCCAAAGATATGTTTCTTCTTGGCCAAAAGCACATTTACTTGAGTTAGTTAGCCCCCACCCACATACATTCAAAGTCAAATAACTCTTCTCCGTGAGGGAATATCTCTTGTGGAAGTTATTTGTTGAAATCAGCGCATCAAAATGTATGGGAAAGAACTATTTCCACGTAGATTGCAATTGGGTAGTGCTGCATCAAAATGTATGGGAAAGAACTATTTCCACGGAGATTGCAATTGGGTAGTGCTGCATCAAAATGTATGGGAAAGAACTATTTCCACGGAGATTGCAATTGGGTAGTGCAAAAACCTTTTTCTAGCCATTTTCGGAAGCAATAGATTATGGCCTATACAGTCTCATTACCTCCGAAGATTATTACCGAAGGTGGATGTGGATGGAGGTTGTTTTCGCCCCTGTCTGTGTGTTTGTCTGTGAACAGGATATCTCAAAAAGTTGTGGACAGATTCAGACGAAATTTGGTGGAGAGTTTGGGTATGTGACAAGGAAGAAATGATTAGATTTTGGTGAGGATCCTTATCTGGATCCGGATGTGGATCTTTGACGTTTTTTAAAGTGATTCATTACCATTGAGAGATAGGGCAAAAAAACGATATATAGCATGATGTCTCAAAAAGTTGTGGACAGATTCAGACGAAATTTGGTGGAGAGTTTGGGTATGTGACAAGGAAGAAATGATTCGATTTTGGTGAAGATCCGGATCCAGATAGGGATCCACACCAAAATCTAATCATTTCGTCCTTGTCACATACCCAAACTCTCCACCAAATTTCACACTGGTATGAAGAGGTCAGAACGCATTCTGAACATTAAAACAATCCGATCTGCACTTTGTTAGAAATTGTGTGAAGCTCTAATTGGGCTCCACGTTTATACTGGCTGTGACACAGTTAGCGCAGAAGGATCCGGATACGAGAATTTTTTTTTAATTTTCCAGTGATTCTTCACCATTGAGTGATTGAGCCAAAAGTGATATATACCATGATGTTTCAAAAAGATGTGGATGACTTGTGACAAAACTAGGTGAATGAGTTGGGTAGGTGACAAGAACAAGCCGATCAGATTTTGGTTCAGGTCTGAAGCCATATCCGACCTATCCGTGGGATACCAAAACGTAACCCATTCAGCCTGACAAGTAGGCTCTCTCCCGAGTGCCATTTTAGCGCTCTGCTGCATTACCTCTCCATTCACGCCATTGAACGTCTTTTCAAATTTGATGAATGATGAGTATTAAGGCTTGCATTCCATTCATTGCATTGATCTGGCAAGGTGTTACCTCCGCCACCAAAGGTGCATGGAGGTTATGTTTTCACCTCTGTCTATTTGTCTGTCTGTTTGTTTGTGAACAAGATGTCTCAAAAAGTTGTGGACGGATTCGAACGAAATTTTGCAGAGATGTAGTGTATATGACAAGGACAAAATGATTCGAGTTTGGTGAAGATCTGGATTCGGATCTGGCTACTAGAATTTTAAAAGTGATTCTTCACCATTGGGAGATGGGGCCAACAACGATACATAGCAGAATATCTCAAAAAGTTATGGACGGATTTGGACGAAACTTGTTGGACAGGTTATGTGTGTGACGAGGAAGAATGGATTCAATTTTGGTGGAGATCCGGATCCGGCTAGAAGAATTTTATAGTGATGCTTCACCATTGAGTGATATGGCCAATCAGGTGGAGGTATGCTCTCTACTGAGTGCCGTTCTTGTTTTTAGTGTGAAGATCCCATCCCTGCATCCTTGTTCTTCTGTTTCGAGCTCATTCTTTCCTCATGGTACTTGTAAACAGACTTTTGCATTCTACTCGGGATTGCTTTGCCAAGCATTTGCTGGCAATGCACAGCAGGATCACTCCTCTTCAATTTCCACATTCCGTTTTGTGCCCTTTCTTTGGTAGTTTGATTGATTCGACCACATTCCCACTGCCTGGGTGCTTTTTCTGCTTCCATAATCTCATTTATCAGACTGTAGCGTATATATGTAGATCCTCCTTTACTACATTTGTACACCTTGGCGTTTGTTTCTCTCTGGTGTTTTGTTTGGTTCTTCAGGCTTTTCGTAACGTCTCTTACTTCAGACTGCTTAAACGGTCCCTTGTCAATGGTAAGATCCGATCCGGTCCTGTCCATTCTTCTATTTCACCCTAGCGTCTATTTTCAGACTCTGTGGCGTACTGGTGCGCTCTGAACCATGGCTAAGTCATAATAAAGACCATAGGTTGGCAACAATAGCTCAGGCTCTAATGGGCCTAATGGCCTCCTCCTACATTGAAGTTAGTTGTGAGGGAACTCGTAGTAGTTATTTATTACTCTCTCTCTTCAAAACTTTTTTGAAGTGTTCGGCTCATCTTTTCATCTGTTGCTTCTCTGAAATTATTATATTTCCTTGTTTTGTCTTTTACTTACTTCCCTCCTCCCCCTCTCTGTCTGTAGTGAGCTGCTTGGTGATTTTGTCAACTGTTGCCATGTCTCCCTTCTCAACTGCCATCTCGGGTTCTTCAGCAATGTTCTCGATGCAATTTATCTTATCCTTTGATGTATTTTTTTTTCATAGCTTTGCCTTGATCAGCATGTTTCTTTTGCAGTCTTTCCATTGACCTCGGTATTTTACACCCATCAATTATCTGCTTCAACTACTTCCAGATTCTGAAATATTCAAATCCAAATCTATTCCTGAAACAGATTCGTCGTTTTATTTGGGAAATCATGGGTTTTTGCTTAGTTAAAAATCCCTTTTAGTTGCAATCGCTTTCTCAGCAGCCTCTTTGTAGCATCATTAATTAATTTGCAGGCTTTGCCAATCACTTAAAGGTCAATGCTATCTCCTTCCTCTGGTTCTGTAAATCTGTTCTGTACAATATGTTGTATTTCTCCTGTACCTACCTGTCTCTGAACTTGTCAACATTACGTCACATCTACTCTCCCTTTGTGCGGGTTTTCCAGCTTTTTTCAGTTTGAGTTCCAGATGTTGTTGGTCACTAAAGATGTCCGTCCGCTCCTCTGTCCAATGTAAGTTAGTTCTTACATCTGTCAATGATGTTTTCCACATTCCTCTTATCATGAAGTGATCAATCTGCTTGTCGATACATAGCCTGCGATACAAGGCTCCGAACTTGTGATATCCAAGTATTTTCATTTATTAATTTTTTTGGGTGCATTCTTGTGTGGAAATAGAGTACCTCCAATGCAGAGCTGGGTTTTTTTTATAGTCGTTCCCCATTTTAATTCCACAATCAAACTCCATGCTCTCATTTCTCCAGGTCGGAGTAGGCTGCAGAGCATCTATGCTGAAGCTATCTTCCTTTTGACATTGAGTAATGTAGCTATTAATTGAAGAAGCGACCTGCCAAGACCCCCCCTACCGATAATAGTGTGGTTTGAGTTCTCAACGTTTCTGTGATGATAGTAAAATTAACTTTATTTACGAGTATTTATTTATTACAAGGATGTGCTATCCGACTAAAGTCCAAACAACCCATCAGGCTAAACACCCTTTCCCACATATGGCGCTATGGACCCAGTAATGGAGGAGTTCAGGAAGAGTACCACAGATAAATATTGTTACTCTGCACTCACAAAGTGAAAAGCAGGGTTAGGCATGCAGTTGCATACGTGTGGCGTACGTACGTGCGTGCCTGTCTGCATTTAAAAAATGCATTTCCTTTGCAACTGTTCATCCGATTGACCCGAAATTGTACCATAGGAGCACCTCCACCTGTATAATTTTTTATTCATAATTATGACGTCGTAGGTCACATGGTACGGATGCCATATTGGAAAACGGTACACCTCTATATCTTCGAAAAACCATTCAATGGAAAAAAATTGAAACGAGGCTCATTGTCAAGTACTCCCCAAGGGGAATAAGATATTGTTACGTGCTCCTCCCCGACCTCCTGGTCTCCTTACCCCCGAACCCTGGGAGGAGTCACGGCAGAAAAGAAATATGTTGCTCCGTGTCGAAATCAATATGGAAACCACACCATGAGTTATCCACAACCAAAGATTATATTAAAGAGCACTCAAGAATCACGACACAAATAATAATAGCAATCCACCTTACAATCAATATCTTAAGATGGTACCACCTTATCTAGTAACTTAAGCCAAACTCATGGCACTCCCAGGGAATGGAACCGAGCACTCCTCAATGTCTCTGTAACCCTCCAAGGCGAAGTCGATTCGCTCCAGCGATCGTTTGGAACAATGTCTGATCAAGATCAATTGAGGCGTAGACGGTCGAAGCGTCACAGAAGTCACGTGGTCCAACACCCAGCAAACTCGCGGTAGAATGGAAAATCTCCAAAGACGCGCGCCGATGTACACGTTTGCCGTTCAATCAGCGAATCGCCGTGTACTCCTCAAACGCCGCGTTATTGCACAGCCGTCCCCGGCAAACCACCGGAGGATAAGCCTAACCGACGCGACAAAAAACCTTTTCCGATGAAGGTAGCGCGCGGGGCGAAATGGCGGACGGCTCTCACTCGAGCCAGAGCTTCTAGGCAAGGATTCTCCGGAATCTCAATGCCAATACCCGACTACGCAGGCTCCACAATACTCCAGCGATATCACCTATCGCACGAACTTCCTTTCAAGGACTCAAAGTCCACTCGCGACGTTCGCTCAACCCCGCTCGCAACGGAGCTTCAAGACACGTTTCATCTTCCACCTTTTTCCTCACGACTTCTTCTTCTTCGCTCCTTTTCTTCTGGGCGATCCGATTTCCTGTCTCATGCTTACCATGAGCGCTTTTAACCTTTTAACCACAATAACCATTTCCCTTAAACAACAATAACCATAATACTTAGAACCCACAATAATAATAATAACAGCAATAATAATAATAAGTGCCGAATCCGTAACAATATGTTAATGATTGTCTTCGGTGCGTTCATTATGTGGTTATATTTCGACAAGTACGTACAACGCTTGATCTGATCAATATGGAAAAAATTTTCTCTGCAACTGTTAGTGCGATGGACACAAAATTTTGACCATAGGAGCGCCTCCTCCGGTAGAATATTTAATGATAATTGTGACATTATAGGTCACATGGTACACGCACCATCTTGGAAAAATCGAAAAACGTTGCACCTCTGTATCTCCAAAACCACTCCATGGAAAAAAAGAAAAGAAACGTGGCTCATTGTAAATAACCCCGCATGGGGAATAAGTGTTAACGGTGACGTAATTGGTGCCTTAATTATGACGTTATAATTGGACAGGGACAATGCTTAGACTGATCAGTTTGAAATTTATTGAGCGTGATCTACACAACAATTATATTAGAGAATATAAATTTATGATGTCATCGCTCACGTGGTCTGGCATCCATATTGGATCAAATAAAAAAAACCCTTCAAAAACAGAAGAGTTGGCTTGCACCAGTTGACTGCGCAGGGTAAGTATTGTCAAGTCAGTGGTCACTGATCTACACATAATACCCCATAATGTCAAAGTGGAGTTCATCTTTTATTTATTTTTTATTTTATTTTTTTGGAACTTTTTACAAAATCATTAATAATGAAAAGCTGAAATGTCTAATTTACATAAGTATTCAACCCCCTGAGTCAATACTTTGTGGTAAGACCCTTTATCAAAGATTTCAGCTTTGAGTCTTCTTGGGTATGTCTATCGGCTTTGGATTTGGTGAGTTTTTCCCATTCCCTGCCGCTTAAAAGCATCCCCATAGCATGATTCTGCCACCACCCATGCTTCACGGTAGGGATAGGTGTGGTTGTGGACGCTTTGCATTCAGGCCAAACAGTTCAATTTTCGTCTCATCAGACGACAGAATCTTTTGCCTCATGCCCTGAGTCTTTCATGATCCTTTTTGCAAACTCCAGGCATGCTGTCATTTGCCTTTTTCTCAGGAGTGACTTCCGTCTGGCCACTCTCCTATAAAGCCTTGATTTGTGAAGTGCTGCAGAGACCGTTATCCTTCCGGCAGGTTCTCCCATCTCTGCCAATGAATACTGTAGTTCTGTCACAGTGGTCACAGTGGTCACAGTGGTCATTGGGTTCTTGGTCACCTCCCTGACCAAGGTCCTTTTTGCGTGGTTGCTCAGTTTGGTCAGACGGCCAACTGTAGAAAGAGTCTGGGTAGTTGCATGTTCTTTCCATTTACCTAATGATGGAGCTCACTGTGCTATTGGGATCTTTCAACATTCTAGAAATGGTTTTATACCCTTCCCCAGATCTATGCCTTCTCACAATTCTAAATCGGAGTTCTACGGACAGTTCCTTGAACTTCATGTTAGAGTTTCTGTGGGACATTGTATAGAAAGATGTTTCTTTCTAAATCATGTTCATTCAATTGAATTGACTAAAGGTGAACTCCATGCAAGTCATATTGGCATCTCAAGGATGATCAAAGGAAATTAGATGCACCTGGGCTCTATTTGAAGTGTCATTGTGAAGGGGTTGAACACTTATTGACTCAAGATATTTCAGCATTTAAATTTTTAATTATTAAAAAATTTTTTTTTTTTAAAGAAATTCGGCTTCGACATTATGGGGTATTATGTGTAGATCAGTGACAAAATAGTCAATTGAATCCCTTTTAAATTCATGCTGCAATACAACAAATGTGAAAAAGGCAATGGGTGTGAATACTGTTACGTTTGTGGAGGTAGGTAATGAAATACCTTAGTCCAGGCAGAATTGTATAGATTAGCGTGCTCCGTATGCAGTGTAGACACCTCAATGTAACTAAGTAGGCCCGGATGTCGTGTAAGTGTATATTTGTCTCCATGCGAGGGGTGGAGCTATGCTAATTAGTGAGGATATAAGAGTATATTCCCTGTGTGTAGTCGCCTCTGTATTTTTTTTCCCTTAGTTCCTTATGACACTTACACCACCAGCCATGCGATCAGTGCCTACAATTAAATAACGCAATTGCCGACTGGATCCGGACATTTGACTTGCACCACCCAGCTCGAATGTTCTCCATGGGCATCAAGAAAGGCCGTGAGGCCCCGCCCTGAGAGGAACAATTGGTCATGGCCATAGACTGATGTGACCGCGCTCGGTGATTGGAGCGTGGGTGAAGTCACGGAGAACATTCGAGCACGGGAGCAAAAAGACGAAGCGACCGCCATCTTTCTCTCTCTTTCTGTCCCGGGCTGGTCGCGTTCATGTGCTCTTGTTCGGGTGCTGGGCGTGTGTTCACTCTTCTGTGTCTGTGTCTGCATACGAGTCCGTGCGGAGGGTCCATCAGTGAGGAATTTTATGTTGCTGTGTGTTCATTTCTTTGTTGCCTGCATTATTTTAATTAAATCTATTACTTGTTGCATTCCCAATCTCTTGTCCTGTACGTTTATTTGTTTGTGGTTCGGAAAACCCTCGGCGCGTCCTCCCGTTCAGGTAAGCCTCGTCAACCTCCACTACCCCCTACGCGTGTCATTACCGCCATAGTTTGGGTGTATGCCTCGGAGGTAAAGCTCGTTTGGTCATCTGTCACCCTGAGGTCTTCACTACAGCGTGAACACGACAATACTTTCTGAATGTACTGTATTACATGTTACCATCATTTTGGCAAGTTAAAAATCAGGTTCCGTTTGGGTCCCTGTCGGGTTGAAATATTGTCACTTTTTGTGATAAACGACACGGGATTAGCCCTGCTGGTTCACAGGCCTGCAGCAACCGCTCTACAAAGACCTGTGAGGAAAAGCTTTAGTTCGGCCATGTTTGAGTTTAAGCTCCAGCGAGCAGCAGTAGCCATCAGACATGGTTGCTTCCGTTCCTACAGCTGCCATCCATGTGACCCGACGTGTACTATAAGCGACTCGTGTAATTTTGTTATAACTGAAGGCATTTCTCAAAGTTTGTCCACTTTTCTGCATTTTGTTGTATAACAAAAATATGCAAATGTATACTGGGAGTTGCACAATGTGTGTAAGTTGTAAAAAAAAAAAAAAATGCTTTCATGATTTGGCAATCTGCTCGTAGCACTGTAGCTCGGACAGCGATGGAGCCCCATCAAGATGATGCAATACAAGGAACCCTATTATCATTATGCCAGCAAAGAATTTTGCAGTACAGAATGCATTCACTGCACAGAATATGGTGTCAAATGCAATATGTCTAGAATTGACCGAGTGTGATGCTGCAGCTTGCAGCAACAGCACGGTATAATTTTTTTCTTTTCTTTTTTAGCCATATTTTGTATTGATCGACTTCAATCTGTAACTCAGATATAAATTGCAATGCAAGTTGCAGAAGAGCCTGTGGAAAATGACATGACAAGCATGATTATGATGTCGAGTCTCCTCAGGCAATGATGGCGTGTTTGCCATCATATTGCCTTTCTATGGTTGGTACACATGAGTAAGTGTGTGGTATAGACGGGTGGTCGCCACTCCTCTCTATGACGAGCATAGTGCCAGTGCCCTAAGTGGTGCCAAGGTACAACGATGTGATCTGGGCAATTTGGGGCCATGGAATTTAGCCCTTTAACCATGGAATAGTGTCCACAAGCAGGAAATTATTGCATGCTCTTTCTGTGTGAGCAGCATGGTAAGGGAATAGGTTTCGTAGTTACATTGCTCTCATTGGTATAGACTTAATTACCCCAGCTGCTCAGGGACAAGATTTCCGTTCCTTGCGATGGATTGGTGACCTGTCCAGGATTTGTTCTCTGCCACAGAAACGTTCATGAATCATCATAAATGCTATTACGCTCTGTCAAGAGTATTGGCCTCCAGAATTCTGATTCGCCTCAAATCAGGAGTCTAGTACAGATTGAGGCAATCCTCAGGTCATGCTCTACACCTGTGAACATAAATTTTTGCTGCAGTCAAAAGCAAGGATTAAGGTTGTTTGCCATTATTGGATTGTTTCAATAAATCATTTTAATTAGCTCATAGTCAGTCACAGTACAGGGTTAAGTTTGGTCATTTATTTTATAAAACATCGTTCATCCAGAGGATCCTGGAACCACATGCTCGAGGTTGGGTAATCTCCCAACTTGCTTTTCTCGTCCTGTTTTCTTTTAGTGGTAAAAACAACAAAATAAAACAGTCGAGGATGTGAGAATAAATGGTGTTAACTGTGTATGTAGCTCATTGTTTAACAGCTGAATCTGTGGCAGTATCATTTTGAGTGCTGGGAGGATGCCGCAACCACTGTACAAACGTGATTCATTAGGGAAATATTTGCACTGGCTCTGCATTATCAAGAGTGGTATGATATTTTGAGCAGAAGTAATATTATTTGTGCCAGTTGCTTCACAAATGTTTCCTGCCTTTGTTTTGTCTGCTCTTCTTCCTCTTATTTATAGTACTTATGGTGTGTATAGTATGTATAGAACCACCATTCGAGGCCATTTCCCTCCGCAGAGCAGGGGTTGGCCTTTTTCAGGCACCATGGTCCCCTTTTTGAAGCAATGTTTTATGGCCGGATGCCCTTCCTGCCACCAACCCTGTTAGTCGCCTCTTGCGACACACAGGGAATTCCCAGCAAGCCGGTACTCAATTTTCCGACCTCAGAAGGATGACAGGCTGGGTCAACCCCCCTGGCGTTAATTCAGCGATCGACCGGGATTCGAACCCAGGATCCTAGGAGTGTGTATAGTATGTAGTGTTATATTACATTGTTGTAATAGCATTGATCTGATGAGTAAATGCATTGCATTGCTGCTGCTAAGTGATGGTTGTTCTGCATATGTACATTCAACCAAACTCGTCATATCTGGAACAGGCCTGTTTGTAATTTAATCTCTCTCTTCACTATATGATGTGAGGCCATTATCTATACTGATTTCCTTCAGTTCAGTAGTGTATCTTTCACATAAGTGCATGTTGCTGGCTTCTTAGGTCACTGCTATATCTGTGCCAGGTGCAATGTCACTTTCAAACTCATGGTTTGCTACATCTTTGGTGTGGCTTTGATCATGTTTAGCTTTTTATTTTCTGGTGTAAGAGTTTGGTTGAGTTGAGATTAGTGAGTGGTTGCAGCTACAAAGTTGTGGTAACAGGATTTTTGTTGTGCCTTGCACAGCCCACCAACTTTCTGGTTGTGACTACCCTCAGCCATGTCATCTGCCAGATCTCGTCATGCTGACACCTCAGTGGGCTACAGCAAATCTCAGCTACAAGTCACGGGTGAGTAGTTCTGTATTGTACCATCACAGTCATGGTGCAACATGGCTGCCTTGCTTACTATGGAGCAGCTCAATGTCATTGTTATGAATATTGGTTAGGCACATGAGGCACATGAGGCACATGAGCACATGAGGCAAAATGGCCTTTTTAAAGAAAAGCAAAGTTGCACGATGCGGTTTTCTTCAGTGGAGTACGAGAAGGTCGGCATTTAGTTTTGATGGCCCGTCACCAATATTTTATTCCATTTTTTAAAATCTCAACTTTGCTTCCTTGGAGCATGAATCAAAATGCTTTCCATTTTTTAAATGACCTGACAAAATAACTTGCAGAGAGCTGTGCAGAACGACGCCAGCTATGACCACACATTGTTGTAGTCTCGTGAAGTTCTGAAGCCGTCGAAAAGGATAATGTGAAAAAAAATTGAAACTAGCCTGCTCCCAATTATCAGCAAAGTCATGGAATCCATCATTGCTTTGGATATCAATTCCTTCCTCTTCTCCAATGGCTTCATCTCTGATCATCAATTTGGATTCAGACTAGGCCATTCTACTCTGGACATGCTGCTTCTGCTGTCTCAACAATGGATGGAGGTCCTCAATGCCAAACAGGAAATCAGAGCCGTCTCCCTTGACATATCACGTGCCTTCAATACGGCCTGGCACCCAGCTCTGCTCACCAAACTCTCCTCCTATGGTATCCATGGAAATCTCCACTCGTGGCTTGCGGACTTCCTCTGGTCGTAGGCAACGTGTGGCCCTGAATGGATTTCTCTCATCTCCCCTTCCTGTTCTGGCTGGAGTTCCCCAAGGTAGTGTTCTGGGCCCTGTGCTATTTCTGGTCTTCATCAATGATCTCTCTGACTCTCTAGAAAATCCTCTCTATCTCTTTGCTGATGAATCCACTATCTGCCACTCCATTCCTCATCCCTCATATCAGCAGTCTGCAGCCTCCTCACTCTCTGCAGACCTGGACAAGATCACAGACTGGTCAAACAAGTGGAACATGTCTTTCAATCCTGACAAATCCCACACTCTCACGATGTCTCTCCTAAAAACCTTGAAAACCCTCCCATCTACATCTACATCTACAATCCTCTCCAAGAAGTTCTGTCGCTCAAGCTTTTGGGTCTCACTATCTGCCATGATCTTTCTTGGGAAAACCACATTTCCAAGCTGGCCTCCAAAGCCAGTCGCCGACTGCGCATCTTCCGCCGTGCGAAGTCCTTCATTGGCACACCTGAGCTCCTCACCACATACAAGGCTTTCATCCGCAGCTCAATGGAATACTGTTCCCCCCTCTGGGCTGGTGCTCCTGCCTCACACCGAGCTCGGCTTCACGCTGTTGAAACCAAAGCTTTCAGAATCATTGGAATCTGCTGCGATGAAGTTAACTCCGAGGGCCTTTCACTCACTCGCCGCAGGCAGGTTGGTGGTCTTTCTGTCTTCTACCGACTCCTCTCCGGCCTTGCTCCCCCAGCTCTCTCTGTGCTCTGTCCCCCCCAATATTCCTTCAGGTCGCACAAGATCTGCCTGCAACCCTCTTATGGTTAAACTGCCAAAATCTAGGCTCTCTGCTCACCTTCACTCTTTCATTCCCCTTTTCTCCTGCCTCTGGAACAAACTCCCCCACTCCCTTCAATCCGACTCCTCCCTCCAGGTCTTTAAAACAGCTGTTCACCACCATCTCTAATCTTCCCCCATCCAAAACCTTGATCTTTTCTACTCCCGCTAATTCACCCCAGATACACTTTTTTTGAAATTCCAACTTCTTTCCTGGAAGTCCTTGCAGTGTTATGTCTTATACCTCTCCCACCTCCCCCCAAGCCCTCCCCCTCCCACATTTCTCTCGATGTCCTTGCTCTCAAATGTTGTGTTTGTGTCCTTCCCCCTCTCTCCCCATCTTATGTTCCGCTCCCCTTATTTTGTGTTTTATGTCGCTTGACTTTTTGTGTGATTAATGGTAGCTCTTTCACGAGCCTCGATCTTGTATACAAAAAACAAAAAAACCCCCCCCAAAAAACTAGAATTGTCGACTTTCACAAGCTATTGTAATGTATCATCCCCCTCCCCAAACCCCCCTGGCCCCTATAAAAGCAGAAAGATTGCACTGCACCAATATCTGCTTGTTTTTCTTCTGCTAGGGCTGTGGGAAGGTACATTTGTGCCTGGTCTTGTCCACATTGGTTAAAAAAGAAAGGCTTGGCATGGCAAAAACGTCAATGTTGTAACCAGTGTTTTTCCACTTTGACACAGGTAAAATTGAAAAGAAGACATCGAACCAATATCTATACCTGCATTTGTGGGAGTTGTCCTGTATCAAAAATAACAGACTACTTCCACTTTGTTGACAAAGGACCATTTATTAATTGCGTACGTACGGAGAGAAATGTTTGACACTAGGCAAGCAGATCTCTGAATCCCACTCAAAACTGAATCCAATATATATATACAAATTGTTTTACTGCAAAAGGAAGGCAGAAGACGAGCTAGAGCATGAGTTAAGAACAAAAGCTGATGCAACGGACCCTTGGTTTCACATTTTTGCACAAGGTCAAACCACAGATAAAACTTGTTTTTGTCAGCTCGCACAAAGAAGCAGTTCTGCCCAGCAACTGTGAAATGGCTCTCAGCAAACCCTGCCCAAGCAAGCATATTTCCCTCGGCCTAGCTCGACTAGGTCGCATGATGCATTTACCCAACATGCTTCTGGCCATGGCTGTCTCTGATTGGTCCAGAGATGATAATTATCCAAGTCCACCCCTCCACATTCATCTGTATGGGCTATGGAAAGGTGTTTTCTTGTGCTGAATCTTGTCCAGATTTATTGAACTATAGGAGGGGAAATCAAAAAGTAAAGGGAATTTTCTTATTAAAATTTATTCCAAAAATTCCCTTTACCTTTTAATTTACCCTTGTATATTGCTTGGCAAGCCAAAAACCTTAATTTTGCAAGCAAGCCAAAAACAACAATCTTAAAAAACCTTTGGCAAACCAAAAACCAACCTTGACACCAATTTCAACCTGAAAAGGACTCCAATCTGAAATGTTTTGAGGCATCTCTGTTGGGGCTGTTTGAAAGCACCATTGTGCCAAAATTAATTAGTGTCGACTTGGATAGAAGGCTAAGTTTCACTTTTGATCACTTCAAATCGGAAGGGAAATCTAAATGGAAACTAGAACGGGCACTCGGTAGAGCGCATACCTTCGCCGCAGCTACTGTTCTGTACTTGGCATGGGAGTGTAGGGAACAGAACAGTGAACAGTTTGGTGCTGATTTCATGCAACTCGGATAAGAATTGACCGAGTTATGACAAAAAACGCACATTTTGCAAGGTCGTGACCCCCCTGACCTTTGACCCCCAACCGCTAACAAGGGTAATGTCTTCACTGGGTCATGTCGTATATCACAAGATCGGGCATTGAATTCTGAACATTTTGGCATTAGTTGCATGCCAATTGGATAAAAATTGACCGCGCTATGGTAAAAATACGATTTTGACCTTTTCGTGACCTTGACCTTGACCTTTGACCCGATTGCTCCCAAAATCTAATCAAATGTGTCCCGTATAATAACCAATCATCCCACCAAATTTCATGCAATTCGGTTGAATACTTTTTGAGTTATGCGAATAACATACACACACACACACACACAGACATACAAATAAATACACAGCGATCAAAACATAACCTTCCGCTTTTGCGAAGGTAATAAATTACAAGGTGGCTGGGCATGTTGGACCAAGGCACCTCCAAGCAAAATTTGAAGAGGGTTACTTGCATAAATTAAGGGATGGTGTGTGATTTTAATTGATGGAAAGGAACAGAAAAAAGCCATACATCTCCTTTTCCTGAATGCTATTTTGATGAAATAATAATAACAATAATACTAACTCGAACGGAACTCTGTAGAGCACATACCTGTGCCAGGCTGAATAGTTTACGTTTTGTATCCCACTGATAGGCCGGATACATATTTGGACCTGAACCAAAATCGAATCGGCTCGTTCTTGTCACATACCCAATTCATCCACCAAGTTTTGTCTGGCTCTGTCCATAACTGTTTCAGATGTCGTGCTTCTTTCATTTTTGGTCCGTTCTCTCAATGCTGAAGAATCAGTATAAAACGTTATTGTATCCGAATCCGGATCCAGATCTTCACCAAAATGGAATCAATTAGTCCTTGTCACTCAACAAACCTTCCACAAAAAAAAAAAACATAACCTCTGTCCTTCTTTGGTGGTGGAAGTCATAATGTTTTCCTGGCAAGATGGATACTATCATTTGCTTTGTCTAAAGCTGATGGTTACTGTCATGCTTCTCAATCTAATTTATCGATCTCAACTGCTATTAAAACACAAATGCAAAAAAACACCCATTCTATATATTGGCATCCATTTACTGGCAGTATAGTTGCGTTTGAAATAATAAAAATGTTGATACCTATTTTAATAGGACTCTACTGACAGTGAAGTTGCACAGGTGGACAGTGTACGAGTAAGAGGAGGCTGTGGCTATAGTACAGTTTTCAAGATAACTGTCAACTTTTGATCTCTCTTTAAACGTCCAACAAAGGGTCATGTAATAGAAGTGAAAATCCAGCTGTGCCGGTATGACCTTCAATATCATTGATGAGAAGGCTTTTTTGATGGAAATAAATATAAAAATATATTGTGGGAGACTGGCAATAAATGCTTTTGAAATGTGTTTGCTTGATTTGTTTAAACTTTGCATTATGGTTATTCATACAATGTACAAAATACCTCTCATGGCTTTAATATTGCTGTTTGAAAAACCCAGAAGTAGATCGCTTTCATCAATTTTATTATACCGCCAATTTCAATAAACCCGGGGGGTTTAGTTTTGTTTCTTTGTTTTGTACGTATGCAGGTACGTGTACATATTATTGTTGTTATTTTATTTGAAGGTACCACTTCTGATGTATAGCAGTTGGCGATTAGAATCTGTGTCCATTCCCTTATTCTATTCTTGGGAAAAATTCTAGGGTTATAGAAAAGGCCCCCTTATATCAGGGTATGTGCTATGTGGCAAAGTATAGAAAAGAAGGGACATTCCAGAGCTTGTAGAAAATGTCAAACAATATAAAATAAGGGGTATTCAAAAAATCTCGTGTGCATGCTGGACTACTCTTGTGTTCTGAGGAGGAACACAAGTAATGTCATGCTCTCAAATAAATAGCTCATATAAATGACTCTACTTTGCTGATAAATGACTTTTGCTCTTTGCTGATGACTCTACTCTCTGTCGCTCCATTCCTCATCCCTCAGATCGGCAGTCTGCAGCCTCCTCACTCTCTGCAGACCTGGACAAAATCACAGACTGGGCAAACAAGTGGAACATGTCTTTCAATCCTGACAAATCTCACACTCTTACGATGTCTCTCCGAAAAGACCGACTGGACAACCCTCCCATCCACTTTCTGAATAATCCTCTCAAAGAAGTTCTGTCACTCAAGCTTTTGGGTCTCACTATCTGCCATGATCTTTCCTGGGAAAACCACATTTCAAATCTGGCCTCCAAATCCAGTCGCCGACTGGGCATCCTCCGTCGTGCGAAGTCCTTCCTTGGCACACCTGAGCTCCTCACCACATACAAGGCTTTCATCCGCTGCTCAATGGAATGCTGTTCTCCCCTCTGGGCCGGTGCTCCTGCCTCACACCTAGCTCGTCTTCACGCTGTTGAAACCAAAGCGTTCAGAATCATTGGAATCTCCCGCAATGAAGCTAACTCCAAGGGCCTTTCACTCACTCACCGCAGGCAGGTTGGTGGTCTTTCCGTCTTCTACCGACTCCTCTCCGGCCTTGCCCCCCCCAGCTCTCTCTGGGCTCTGTCCCCCAAATATTCCTACAGGTCGCACAAGATCTGCCTGCAACCCTCTTATGGTTAAACTTCCAAAATCAAGACTCTCTGTTCACCTTCACTCCTTTATTCCTCTTTTCTCCCGCCTCTGGAACAAACTCCCTCACTCTCTTCAATCCCACTCCTCCCTCCAGGTCTTTAAAACAGCTGTTCACCACCATCTCTTATCTTCCCCCATCCAAAACTTTGATGTTTTCTACCCTCACTAATTTCACCCCAAATCCACTTTTTTGAAATACCAACTTCTGTCCTGGAAGTCCTTGGTGTCCTTGTCCTTGTGTTTTATACTTCTCCCACCCCCCCCCCCCCTTCCCACGCCTCCTCCCCCCAAGCCCTCTCCCTCCCACACATCTCCCGATGTCCCTGCTCTCAAATGTTGTGTTTGTGTGCTTCCCCTTCTCTCCCCATCTTGTCTACCGCTCCCTCTTTTGATATATTTTGTTTGTTTGTCTGTTTGATTTGTTTGTGTGATAAATGTTAGCTGTTTCATGAGCCTCGATTCTGTATACAAAAAAGAAAAGAAAAAAAAAAGGTGCCAATTTGATTCATACAGCTGCATGAAGAAGTAAATATTTGCCAGATATCATATATCATATGTAAATATCATACGCAGTAAATATCATACAGGGTATTATATTTGCCAGATGTAGGGTGCCCCTTTTTATGGGGCGGTCCGCGTCAGTATTTTTTCTCAATCGGATGTCTTTGTATGGCTCAATCAGAAGCCGAGAAACAAATTTTCAGTACCCATGTTAAAGTTTCATACAGAGAAACGTCCCAAAAAAGGAAGGGGTGCTTTGTGCCTCCTCCCTTGATTTCCATACAATAAGCAAGTTGATGTGGTACAATACTCATAATGACGCTGAAAATCACGTTTAAGAATAATTATTTTTTGAATATGAACAAAAAGGAATTTGCTCATTGTACAAGACATTCATTTGTTCATTATTTTAGACGATATACAAGACTTGAAAAAGTAAAGGGGAAAAAAATCAACCCAGATGGGATTTGAACCCACAATCCCCAGCTTGGGAGTCTGATGCGTTGTACATTAGGCCATTGGGCCAGCATGCTAGTTTTGTGTAATAATATGTTGGAGTTATGAAGTGTGTATATATTTTTATATATTTATTTATTTATGGAGATATATATATATATATATATATATATATATATAATTTTAAAGCAAAAAATATGGCGCTTAGGTGGCATTTGTTTCGAAAGCCATTAAGTAGACCTAATGGCCGATGTATATTCGAAGTTTCAGCGAGTTTCAATGTATAGTCCTGGCGATATGAGCGCCAACACATTTTGGGCGGATGGACGGACAGACACCAATGTGATTTCGAGGGTTTACTAAATAGAACTCAGTAATGCATAAACGAACGATGCTGAAATTTGGAACATATTACCTCAACGTACAAAGCATTTACTTCTGAAATTTGCGGCCGATTTCGTCCAGTAGAAGCCGAGAAACGTATTTTCAGTCCCCATGTTAAAGCTGCATACAGAGAAACGATCCCTTATATAAAGGGAGGGGTGCTTTGTGCTTCCCTTTGATTTCCTGGACATTTGAATTGGCTCGAGTGGACTCTGAGCTTCTAAAAACTTGTGATGACTATATAAATATGAACACAAAATTTAACACTAGAACCCCCGGGGCGGTCAATTTGACCGCAAGCACATGTTTGGTAGCTGACTGAATGAATGATCGTTTTAAGGCCATTTTTTCCCACTAGAGCGGGGGTTAGCCTTGCGGGCCCCATGACAATCATGGTTCCCTGTTTTGAGGCAATGTTTTTATGGCCGGATGCCCTTCCTGACGCCAACCCTTGGTCACGCTCTTACGATGCGCAGGGATACGGTGTACCTATTCTAAGTCAGGGTACACACCGTGATCATTCATCCCAGCAAGCTGGTACTCAATTTGCCGACCTCGGAAGGATGACAGGCTGAATCAACCCCCCTGGCGTTAATTCAGCGATCGACCGGGATTCAAACCCAGGATCCTAGGATCCCAAGCCGGCACCCTAACTGCTAAGCCAACACCAGGCTCATGTTTGGTAGCTGACTATGAGTGTAATTTTTTTTGTTCACAGTTTTCATTTTCCTTGACTTTTCTTGATTCTGGGTGTTGAACATTCACACTAAATATTGACCTCCTGACCTCAACCACATTTTAGTTACAGGCTATTATACCTGAAACCACCACTGCGGTCAATTTGACCCCTAAGGAAATGTATTACATAAAACACATGGGTTCAGCATTGATGAATTGTAATTTGAGATAAGTTATTATCAATACATGTATCGATGAGATTTCATCTGTGTTTGCCGAATCTGCTGAGCAGGAAGTGCATGTAATATTTCCAAAATTTTCATTCGTTCGTTCATTCATTCGATTTCAGACAGTGTACTGTATTCACGCTATACAGTAAACATGTCACGGCGGCCAAGGCTCACGGACAGAGATTTTTGAGCTATTGCAGCAGCTTCCTGACAATGAGTCAGAGGGCGATGATGTCGAAAGTGATCAAGATGGAGATGATTACATCCCTGAGCAGGAGCATTCGAGTGAAAGTGACAAGGCGAAGAAACGTCTGAAGCAAGACCTCAACAGCAAACGGTACGAGGAATAGGACGACAGCATGGTGGCCATATGAGTCCCAGGGTACAAGCAATAACACCGGGTCTACCAGGCCACAAGGAGACTGCAAAAGATGGAACAGTGTGGGAAATTGCTGACAGTGCAACTGTTCCTGGAAGACTGGCACATCACAACGTGCTGCAAGAGGCCCAAGGACCAACGCCATATGCTAAGCATCGCATCAGAGAAGAGAGTGCGGTAAGTTCCTGGCGGATGCTCATTGATGAAACCGTGCTACGACAAAAAAGAAATGCACTCAGACTAAGGCCAGGAGACAACTCCATGACAATGAATGGTCCATTTATCTGGCTGAACTGGATGCATTTATTGCTGTGCTCTATGCTCGTGGGATGTCCTGTGCAAAAGGACTTGAATTGAATAGTCTGTGGTCTGTTACCTGGGGCCCACCATTCTTTCATAACACCATGTCAAGAAACAGATTTTGTGATATGCGTTTCTTGCGATTTGACCAAAGGTCAACAAGGTCTGAGCGTTTGCAGGGAGACAAATTTGTACTGGTATCTGAAGTCTGGAATTGCTTTATATAGAATTGCATCCTCTGCTATAAGCCTGGGGAAAACATCACCGTGGATGAGCAACTGTTACCCACGAAGGCCAGGTGTCACTTCACCCAATACATGCCCAACAAACCAGACAAATTCGGAATAAAGTTTTGGCTAGCAGTTGATGTACATTCAAAGTATCTGCTGAATGGGTTTCCACACCTGGGCAAATATGAGCAACGTCCTGCAGACCAGAGGTTGGCTGAAAATGTGGTGCTACATCTTTTGGATCCTTACTTGAATAAGGGAAGAAATGTTACCACAGGCAACTTTTTCACCTCCCTAAAGTTGGCAGAGAAATTGAAATCAAAGAGCACAAGCATAGTGGGCACAATGAATCGTGTACGGAGAGAAGTCCCCTCCTCAGTGAAGAACTCAAGGGCACAGCTCTACACGACTACTGTGATGAAGAATGGTCACACTACCCTAACTGTTTACCAGGGGAAGAGAATTAAGAATGTTTTGTTGCTCAGTACCCTGCACCCCACTGTAGGTGTGAAAGATAACCCCAAGAAGCTTCCTGAGACTGTTGCTTTCCATAATTCAACAAAGTACAGAGTGGATATTGTTGAACAGATGGTCAGGAAGTACTCTGTCAAGGCAGGATCTCGCAGATGGCCAGTTCATGTGTTTTACAACATTCTGGACCTGGCTGTCATAAATGCGTGGGTACTGTTCAAGACAGTGACTGGGAAACACATCAGCCGCCGAGACTTCATTGCGGAACTTGTTGACGAGCTCCGAAAGGAGTACTTATCGGAGTCATCACCCTGGGAACGACAGCAGTTGAGTCGCTTGGAGGAGGGGCGTCCAGAAAAGCGAATGCGGAAACAATGCCAAGTCACCAATTGCAAGAACAAAACTGTGGACACCTGTGCAATGTGTGGCAAGTGCACTGGACAAGTGGTTAAAAAGTGCATAGCTTGCTGTCAGCTGTAAAAACAAAATGGTGGGCAGTTGTGTGATGTGCAAAGAGTTTGTGTTTCAACTCATCTCATCATTACAAGCAATAAACATGTTTAACAATTGATTTCTTGCTTTACTTCATATCATGACCAGCCTTTTTCATCAGTGGTCAAAATGACCACTGTCGGAGGTATTAGGTAGGTGGGTGAGGCTGGTAGTTACAGTGTTAACAAAAGTTAGATTTGTTTTACTTGTAAGAAAAGAGAAAAAGCTGAATTATATAGATCGAGCTGTTAGAGGTTAGCAATGGATGGACATCCCCTTCAAGGCATAGATGTGTGGTTGGCCCAGGAGAGGTTGGAGCTGACAGTGAGGCCTGGAAGTTCCTTTTTGTTAAAATTGTACGGATAGACACGATACAACTGTTTTGATTCCAAAATCTGGGGGAAGTAGCTTTGATCTTCTGGTATATTGAATACTTTGTTGTCCTATTCAGAATTATAATTGTGTGCCTAGAAATGTGGATCAAACTTTGTCTCCTTTAGAAGTTTGTTTTGTTTATATTGATCACCTCTGCCCTGCTTGCTGCATCTATTTTCAGTGGTGTCTGCTCAGCTGACAGATATTAAAAAGTCGCTGTTGGTCCCCCATTCATATGTGGAGCTGGTGGTAGACGGACTGCCTGAGACGTCAAAGAAGACTGAGAGGGTTGGCAACGTGTCCAAGCCACATTGGGATGAACATTTCACGGTGTAAGCACCATGTGGGTGTGTGCGCCAATCTTTTTTTGAAAGTATCTGCTTTTAAATGCCAAATGTTCCTCCTGTGAACTGGTTTACCTTTTTCTTATATATATATATATATATATATATATTTGTATACCAGGTCGAAGCTCGTGTAAGAGCTAACACTAGAACATATAATAAAGGGAGCGGGAGACGAGAGGGGGAGAGAGAGGGAAGCACAACAACAGTAGAGAACAAGGACATCAGGAGATCTGTGGAAGGGACGGGGAGCACAGGATAAATAAGATGGACACTACAATGACTTTCAGGAGAGAAAACGGAATTTGAAGGAGGTGGATTTGAGGTGGAGTAACGGGGGTAGAAAAGATCAAGGTTTTAGTTGGGGGAAGATAAGAGATGGTGGTGGACAGCTGTTTTGAAGACCTGGAGGGAGGAGAGCGATTGGAGAGAGTGTGGGAGTCTGTTCCACATGCAGGAAAAAAGAGGAATGAAAGAGTGAAGGTGAGCAGAGCCTTGATTTTTTTGGCAGTTTCACCAGAAGAGTGTTGTTGACAGATCTTGTGTGTCCTGCAGGAATATTTGGGGGACAGAGCACAGACAGAACAGGGGGAGCTAGGCCAGAGAGGAGTCGGTAGAAGATGGAAAGACCGCCAACCTGCGCGCGGTGAGAAAATGAAAGGCCCTTAGAATCGGCTTCGTCGTGGGAGATTCCAATGATTCTAAGAGCCTTGGTTTCTACAGCATGAAGCCTAGATAGATATGAGCAGGTGCACCAGCCCAGAGGGGAGAGCAATACTCAATCAAGCTGCAGATGTAAGCTTTGTTTGTGGTGAGAAGCCCAGTCATGCCAAGGAAGGACTTAGCAAGATGGAGGATGCCCTGTCAGTGACTGGCTTTGGAGGCCAGCATGGAAATGTGGTTTTCCCTGGAAAGGTCATTGCAGATAGTGAGGCCAAAAAGCTTGAGTGAAGAAAACGTACACTGATAAACGGATAAGAAAAATTGATGAGAAAAATGCAAACTGGCATTTGGAGGCAAATTTTATGATCTTTGATTTATTTTTGAAATCGACTGAAAATGCTGCACGTTGAAAGTATACAGTCACGTGAAAAAGTAAGGACACCCCATGTAAAGTTTTGACTTTTTCAACATATTTCAACATGCAGCTATTTGATCTTTATTTCAGCAATATTGATAGATATAGGTGATATAATATAACAAATATCATGAACCATTTACATTTTGTAGTCCATTGTATAATTTAAATAAACATAAATGCAAATTTCGCATGTGGAAAAAGTAAGTACACCCCTACATTTATCACTACTTCAAATACCTAAAATTAGAATCAGGTGCACCAGCTCAGGTGCAAATGATTAGATCATCGTTAGAGAGGATCTTGGAGGAACCTGTCTTATTTAAACCTCAGACATTTAGTTTGGTTTGCTCTTTGTTGAAGTGTCTGGAGTCACCATGCCGAGATCAAAAGAGCTCTCGGAGGCCTTCAGAAAGAAGGTTATAGATGCCTACGAGTCTGGGAAGGGATTTAAAAAGATCTCCAAACAATTTGAAATCAATCATTCGATTGTCCGGAAGATCATCTACAAGTGGAGAAGATTCCAAACAACTGCCAACTTGTTCAGGCCAGGCCGCCCCAGCAAGTTCAGCCCGAGAGCAGACCGCAAGATGCTGAAAGAAGTCTCGAAGGACCCCAGAATGTCATCACCGGACCTACAGGTAGCTCTTGCCACTGTTGATATCAAAGTGCACGAGTCTACCATTAGAAAGAGGCTGCACAAATTTGATATACATGGGAGGTGTGCCAGGAGGAAACCTTTGCTGTCCAGAAAGAACATCAGGGCAAGACTAAAGTTTGCCAATGAACACCTCGGCAAAGACCAGCACTTCTGGAACAATGTGCTCTGGACAGATGAGTCAAAGGTAGAGCTATTTGGCCACAGTACCAGAAGACATGTTTGGCGAAAACCAAAGTCCGCATTTGACCACAAGAACCTGATACCAACTGTAAAGCATGGTGGTGGAAATACTATGGTTTGGGGCAGCTTTGCTGCATCAGGGCCTGGGCAGCTCACCATCATAGAATCCACTATGAATTCTTCGTTGTACCAGAGGGTGCTTGAGGATAATGTGAGGCCATCTGTCGGAAAGTTGAAGCTCAACCGAAGGTGGACCTTGCAACATGGCAATGACCCTAAACATACCAGTCAATCCACCAAGGAATGGCTGAAAAGAAAGAAATGGAGGGTTCTGGAATGGCCAAGTCAAAGCCTGGATCTAAATCCCATCGAGATGTTGTGGGGGGGGGTTTGAAACGAGCTGTGCATGCAAGAAACATGCAAAACGAGCTTTTATTATTTACCTATTGATTTTTGTCTTTTTGCACTTGTTTTTTGTACTCTGTCAAAGCGCCTTTGGGCTTCTTGAAAAGCGCTATATAAAATAAATATATTATTATTATTATTATTATAAGAAACCCCTCAAACATCGCACAGCTGAAAGAATTCTGCATGGAGGAGTGGGCAAAAATTTCTCCCAGTCGATGTCAGAGACTGGTAGACAGTTATAAGAAACGCCTACTTGAGGTTTTCTGCCAAAGGGGGCAATACCACCTATTAGAGCCAAGGGTGTACTTACTTTTTCCACATGCGAAATTTGCATTTATGTTTATTTAAATTATACAATGGACTACAAAATGTAAATGTTTCATGATATTTGTTATATTATATCACCTTTATCTATCAATATTGTTGAAATGAAGATCAAATAGCTGTATGTTGAAATTTGTTGAAAATGTCAAAACTTTACCTGGGGTGTACTTACTTTTTCACATGACTGTAGGTGTTGTCAAAATTTATTGTGATAAATTTGCAATTAAACCTTAACCATATGCATGGATGAATGGTTTATTTGTGAGTGCAAACATTTTTCTTAGCTCTCTTGAGATCCTCTCCAAAAGCCACATTTAGCACACTGCATTTATTCTCTAACAGTTATAGCTTGTTCTCGGTTCCCTCAATTGTACTGTGAATCTGTTGCTCGCTTTTTGTCCATTATTACTTGAGCTTGTTGTATCAAATCAGAGTTTGTCGAGAACTCGGTGAAGCTGAATGCCCTTGATTGCCAAGCATTCCACGTTCTCACTTTCCACTCTTCATTTCTTCATG
Organism: Myxine glutinosa; assembly: GCF_964187855.1. Classification (NCBI taxonomy): domain Eukaryota; kingdom Metazoa; phylum Chordata; class Myxini; order Myxiniformes; family Myxinidae; genus Myxine; species Myxine glutinosa. The sequence goes on along the minus strand of NC_136270.1, from coordinate 34,196,445 downwards.
GCCTCAAACACTTTTATTTCCACCTCAAATGTTTGTCATACATCTCCTCTTATTGGATCAAAACTTCTCAATTTTGTATTTTAAAACAAAAAACACCCTCAATCATTCCCTTCTCATTACAAGGATGTACAAAGAACTTGGATACATGCGGAAAGACTTTTAGCCTATCATACAGCCTGGCGTTGGCTTAGCGGCTAGGGTGCCAGCTTAGGATCCTAGGATCCTGGGTTCGAATCCCGGTCGATCACTGAATTAACGCCAGGGGGGTTGACTCAGCCTGTCATCCTTCCGAGGTCGGCAAATTGAGTACCAGTTCACTGGTAATTCCCTGTTTGTCGTAAAAGTCGACAAACAGGGTTGGCGGCAGGAAGGGCATCCGGCCGTAAAACATTGCTTCAAAAAGGGGACTGAAAAACAACAACAACCACTGTGCCCGAAAAAGGCCAACCCCCGCTTGTGGGGGAAAATGGCCTCTAAAGGTGGTTTAAACAGGGCCTTTATCAGCACCACATTAAATCGATCTATCAGTTTACCTAATTAATTAATTTCACAGGGGGAGGGTTGGGAAGAGTAGGTAGGTCAGTGTTCTGGTGGGTGGGTGTGTGGGGGGGGGGGGGTTGGGTGTGTGGGGGGGGGGGGTGGGGAGAGTGTTGTAGGGTAGGGAATTAATTAAACCTGACCTAATTGGAATTGATTTATCTGCTGATTCATTCAACGCCACACGTAATGAGGTTGGAATTTCACTGGACAATGATTTTGAGAATGTGTTGACATGGGGGCATCACTGGCTGGTAACCTTCAATGCAAAGAAAACTAAATTGTTGTCCATGTCTCGCTCTAGAAGCAGGTCTTTCCCTTCTGTGCACATCGGGTCTTCAACGTTAAATGAATCATCTGAGCTCCGGCTTATTGGTCTGGACATCTCTAACCTCTGTTGGGATAAATGCATTTCTTGTATTGCTAAGAGTGTTTCTTAACAAGTTGGTTGTCTTTATCGAGCACAGATGTATTTCCCTCCTGAGGCTGTTTAGTACCTGTATAAGACAACTATACGTCCCCTCATGGAGTACTGTTGCCACTTTTGGGCTGGAGCACTAGGCTGTCACTTATCTTTACTTGATGGACTCCAGAAACGCATAGTCCCAACTGTTTGGTGTGGAGATGGGTTCCACTCTTCAACCACTCTCTCACCGTAGGTCAGTTTCCACTCCGTTTGTTCTACAGATATTTTCATGGCAAATGTTCTGTCGGACTTTCTAACTTGGTTCCTCCTGTACGAGTGTTTGGACGCAAGATGCTGTTTGCCATTTCTGGACACCCATACAATATAGCTGATCCAAAGTGCAGGACGAACGGCAATGCAGATAGTTTTATCCCTTGGGCTGTCTCACTGGAATTCACTACCTGTAACGTGCTTCCAATTATCCTACGATCGACTCGGCTTCAAGAGGAATGTCAATTCTTACTTCCTACATCTTTGAGGTTTCATTTCATTTCATACCTGACTTCTGCTACTTCCCGTGTCTTGGATGTTTTCTTATTTTTTTTCTTTCTTGCTTTATTTTTATTTTGTTTTGCTTTATTACCTCCTCCACCAAAGGTGGATGGAGGTTATGTTTTCACCCCTGTCTGTCTGTCTGTTTTTCCGTTTGTGAACAAAATATATCAAAGTTGTGGACGGATTCGGACGAAATTTGGGAGAGATATAGTGTATGTGACAAGGACGAAATGCCTAAATTTTGGTGAAGATCCGGATTCGGATCCGGCTACTAAAAAAAATTTCAGTGATTCTTCACCATTGGGAGATGGGGCCAAAAACGATACATAGCAGGATATCTCAAAATGTTGTGGACGGATTTGGACAAAACTTGGTGGACCAGTTGGGTGTCTGACAAGGACGATTTGATTCGATTTTGGTGAAGATCTGAATATGGATTCGAATACGGCATCAGCCCACGGGTCCTAAAATCCGGTTCTTCCGCTCTTTCACTCCCTCTCTCTGTTCTCTTCACCCTCTCTTTTGCTCAAGGTCATCTGCCATCTGCTTGGAAATCTGCCAACATCACCGCTTTGCACAAAAAAGGTGCAAAAACAGATCCCAGCAACTACGACCAATCAGCCTTCTCCCAATTATCAGCAAAGTCATGGAATCCATCATTGCTTCAGATATGAAATCTTTCCTCTTCTCCAATGGCTTGATCTCTGATCATCAATTTGGTTTCAGACCTGGTCACTCTACTCTGGACATGCTGCTTCTGCTTTCTCAACAATGGATGGAGGTCCTCAATGCCAAACAGAAAATTATAGCTGTCTCCCTTGACATATCACGTGCCTTCGATACGGTCTGGCACCCAGCTCTGCTCACCAAACTCTCCTCCTATGGTATCCATGGAAATCTCCATGCATGGCTTGCGGACTTCCTCTCTGGTCATAGTCAATGTGTGGCCCTGAATGGGTTTCTCTCATCTCCTCTTCCTGTTCAGGCTGGAGTTCCCCAAGGCAGTGTTCTGGGCCTTGTGCTTTTTCTGGTCTTCATCAATGATCTCTCTGACTCTCTTGAAAATCCCCTCTATCTCTTTGCTGATGACTCTACTCTCTGTCGCTCCATTCTTCATCACTCAGATCGGCAGTCTGCAGCCTCCTCACTCTCTGCAGACCTGGACAAAATCACAGACTGGGCAAACAAGTGGAACATGTCTTTCAATCCTGACAAATCTCACACTCTTACGATGTCTCTCCGAAAAGACCGACTGGACAACCCTCCCATCCACTTTCTGAATAATCCTCTCCTAGAAGTTCTGTCACTCAAGCTTTTGGGTCTCACTATCTGCCATGATCTTTCCTGGGAAAACCACATTTCAAATCTGGCCTCCAAAGCCAGTTGCCGACTGGGCATCCTCCGTCGTGCGAAGTCCTTCCTTGGCACACCTGAGCTCCTCACCACATATAAGGCTTTCATCCGCAGCTCAATGGAATACTGCTCTCCCCTCTGGGCTGGTGCTCCTGCCTCACACCTAGCTCGTCTTCACGCTGTTGAAACCAAAGCATTCAGAATCATTGGAATCTCCCGCGATGAAGCTAACTCCAAGGGCCTCTCACTCACTCACCGCAGGCAGGTTGGTGGTCTTTCCGTCTTCTACCGACTCCTCTCTGCCTTGCCCCCCCCCCCCCCCCAGCTCTCTCTGGGCTCTGTCCCGCAAATATTCCTACAGGTCGCACAAGATCTGCCTGCAACCCTCTTATGGTTAAACTCCCAAAATCAAGACTCTCTGCTCACCTTCACTCCTTCATTCCTCTTTTCTCCTGCCTCTGGAACAAACTCCCTCACTCTCTTCAATCCCACTCCACTCTCCAGGTCTTTAAAACAGCTGTTCACCACCATCTCTTATCTTCCCCCATCCAAAACCTTGATCTTTTCTACCCCCACTAATTTCACCCCAATTCCACTTTTTTGAAATACCAACTTCTGTCCTGGAAGTCCTTGGTGTCCTTGTGTTTTGTACTTCTCCCACCCCCCCCCCCCCCCTTTCCCACGCCTCCTCCCCCCAAGCCCTCTCTCTCCCACACATCTCCCTGCTCTCAAATGTTGTGTTTGTGTGCTTCCCCTTCTCTCCCATCTTGTCTTCCGCTCCCTCTTTTTATATATTTTGTTTGTCTGGTTGATTTGTTTGTGAAGTAAATGTTCGCTCTTTCACGAGTCTCGATTCAGTATACAAGAAAAAAAATAAAAATATATATGATATGATGCTTATTTAATTTTTTAAATGATTCTTCACCATTGGGAGATAGGGCCAAAAACGATACATAGCAGGATATCTCAAAAAGTTATGGATGGATTTGGGCGAAACATTTGGACAGGTTGTGTGTGTTACAAGGAAGAATCGATTCAATTTTGGTGAAGATCCGGATCCAGCTCGTAGAATTTTCAAAGTGATTCTTCACCACTGAGTGATATGGCCAACCAGGTGGAGGTATGTATGCTCTCTACTGAGTGCCGTTCTAGTCTTTATCTTTTTCTAACCTTCCCTTAGCTCCTTACAAAGAGTGGCTTTATGTCTTGTTTGGAGCGATTTCCAGAAAAATAAAAAACATTCACCTTTTGACAATATCCTTCCTTGACAGACGTCACACTCACTGCACCAATCCATACCTCAGCTGCCTATCATACAGATAGTGGACAAAAAAATGGAAACACCAATGTAAAGACACTAGGTGATTGGGTGTTGGCCATCACATACGGCCGGGCAGTATGGCCTGTATGCACCGCCTGTATGCACCCGTAGCAAAGAATTCACTGGCGTCTGGAATTCTGCAGGAGAGAAGCAGGAGCCATTCTTCCACGAGAGAAGCAATCAACTCGCACCTGTTTGATGGAGATGGAAAACTCTGTTTCAGGCGTCGTTCCAAAATATCCCATAAATGCTTGATTGGGTTTAGATATAGTGACAGAACGCCAAAGACTTATTGATAACATCAGTGTTATAAAACCATTTCTCATCAAACATAATCTCATCAATCTCATCAAACTCATCAATCTCATCAAACTCATCAAACCATACCATTTGTCATACAATACAATACATACATTTTTTTTTTTAAATATTTGTCATACATACATTCATACATTTGTCATATACAGTGCATTCAGAAAGTATTCAGACCCCTTCACTTTTTTCACATTTTATGTTATGTTGCAGCCTTTTGCTGAAATCGTTTAAATTCATTTTTCCCCTCATCACTCTACACTCAATACCCCATATAGTCAGGCAGATAGGTGTATCCATCATAAGAATTGTGGGTTTAGACGTACAAGCATGAAATTTGGCACAGTCATAGATAATAATCTAATGAATAATTCCAGATATGGACCCACCGCGAAAACGTCCTATGGTAGCCATGGCGGCCATTTTACAAAATGGCCGTTTTGACCGCGATTATTTTTTACCGGACGACGCAAATGCTTCTTTATGTTCTAATGAAATGACTCTAGATACACATATATGCCATAATTGTATTCTCCAAATGACCACAATTTGCATTTGTGTTGCCAGCAATGTCAATTAACCCACCAAGCACTGTAACGGCAACATATTACTAGATAGTTCCAGTTTGATCTTGTTTATACGTCACAATTTTCTCCACCACACTGGCACAAAGTGGTACATTTCAAACTAGCTTGTTTGCACTTGCATCGTCCCTTGCAACCCTTTTTGCATTTACAACAAATCAGCTCCCTTGATGAAATGCTGGCTTCAGGAAGCATGGACCACAGGGGTTTCCAGTTGTGGGGATCGATCCATCCCCAATCCCCAGGTGAGGGCAGATCCATAACAACCTTGAGCATGTTTCCCCAGCAGTGGCCACCCGTGTACACAGCCCTCTTGATTTGTTGTACCAGGGCTCCTCTGGTAGGGGGAATAGCTTGCATGGCTCGTCCTTTCTTCGTGAAGAGTGCCTGTCGAGCTTCGTCTATGTTGATGAGATTGCTGGTGCGATCGTAGAGAAGAATGGTGAACCACTCGAGCACTGCTACAACGTCATCAGAGATGTCTGCTGTCCCCGTGGAGAGATGAACTAACGCTGGCGTCAATTCGTCAAATACTTTCCAGGTATCCCAGGCTGTATTCTTGCCCCATGTATTAAATGACGAGACTGTGTCACACCCTGTGTATGCATGGAACATCGGGAGGGCCTGTGACTTATCTGGTCCGAGGAATGCTGCAATTTCATGTGCTGGAATATACCTGAAGTGCTGGCCTGTCCCAAAGGCCACCCAAACAAAGCTCCTGGATTTTGAGTTTGGTTGTTGCTGCCACAGCCAATACCACTATATCTGTATCCACCGTACGCAGAAGAATTTTCTGAAATCCATCACGGACTGCATCCGCGAGATGTATCATCATTCGTGTATCAGCCTCCTCATGGTCACATGGGGCAAGATGACTGGTGTCGCGTGCGGGAATGCACGTCACATCTGAACCATCCGTGGTGACTATCTGCTTATCTGATACAAGATGTGTGATGTGTTTTGTCAAGAAGGCAAACAGTTCTGTTTTTTTTTGCATCAATTCTCAGGAACTGCTGCCAATTTCCTGGAAGAACAGTGTATCCGTCAACTCTCCTTCGAATGCCTTTCCCACGTTTGTCCCTGGCTTGAGATTTCAGGCTGTTGTCACGGTACTGGTCCCAGACTATATCCACACGACAGGCTCTTTGCAAGTGACCTTGTATGTGTGGCAAGAATACTTTCAGCGCATAATCATCAAAGGTTTTGGCAGCAACTGGTTTCAGAACGTTCACCAACACTGCCCCGTCAAGGATAGTGACGTCGGTATCTGGTTTTGGAGCATCACCTCTGACCTCTGCGCAACTCTCTAGACAAACCAATAGATCTGATTTGGTTCCCAGTCGTAACTTCCCAAGCTGAGATAAAGACGGGGGACATGCTTGGTTTTCATGGCGGAAAAATTCTGCAAGATCACCATCTCGTGTTTGAGACGCAATGTAGAGTCTTGAGAATAAAGAGCAGTCACTCTTTAGCGAAGTTACTTGCAAACTTGTCTTGGATTTCTCTCTTGGAGACGATCGACTAAACAATGGGAGTTTATTCTTCTTTATTGGCTCAGTAAGAGGTACGGTTCGCTCCAGTAGACGGTCTGCTACGAAGGTCTTGTACTGTTGCTTACCTATCTCCTCAGCCTGTTGAACAGTAGAAACAACAGTTGGGTCAGCAATGTCTCTTGTGTCCAGCCGCAGCAAGTCTGTACTCTCTTCTAGGAAGGGGTTTCCCATTTCCTCTATTACTTCAACCAGACGTTTGACATGTTGAGTAAAGATTACCTGTGACCTATATGTTTGCTCATGGTGGCGTGTGTCTTGATTAATCCTTATTTTCCTTCCCTCCATGGATGCTTCAAACTCGGTAGTCATTCTAACCAGTTCTGGCCCAGCCACCATCCATCTTCTAAGAGCATTTGGATTTTGAGTGAGTCCAACAGCACCAGCGTCACTCTTCACAGCAGCATTATTTTGCTCATGAGCCTGGTCAATGGCCATAGATGAGAAAACTCGTTTTGTCTTGTGAACTGTGAATTTGCCATTGGTGAATTCAGTAGCAATATCTGAGTGTGACTTGCTAAGACTCATCATGTCTCGAATGTGGACAGGCACCCATCGTGCATAGTTGGTGTGGTCCATGCTGAAAAACCATGGTGCAAGCTGTGTGAGGCTGTCTATGTACAGGGGGAAGTTTGCTGTCCTCAGTGACTTGACAAACGTTAAGAGGAGGACTTCCAGTTGAAGAGTGATGTGCCAGAATTGGAACTGTGGCACATCTCGAATTCGTTGACCACACCAGTCATCAAAGGATTCAGGATGGCTTTCAGACTCCAGAGACTCTGTGTAATGGGCGTAAGATTTTGTCAGTAGGATATTTAAGCTGCTTGCTGTCACTTGATGCGCATGTCTGGTTCTTGTAACATGAGATGCATGCAGAAATGAATCTGCAGTTCCAGGAGAAGCAACTTTGGCCTGAACCAGGGCTTCCACCCATCCAGCATCTTCCAGCCAGTCTCCGATCACTTTTAGTCCAGCCATCTCTATATGCAGCCCTCCCAAGATGATGACGAAATGATCTTCCCCGTACGTTGATGGCCAAGTCCACTGTATCTGCTTGGAGATGGTGTAGAGTGGTTGATCCACAGTGATCACTGGTTTCTGTCCTTGGTTGACTTCCATCACAGCTTTTTTAATCACGTCCATGGAGTGCCGTATCATACCAACAGACTTGGAGTCGTCCGGAAAGAGGGGAAGTAGTGCTGTGATCGCCGGCAGATTATCTTGTCCTGACTCCTTACTGGCATGGTAGGTTGCCCATGATAAGTTACTGTCACTTTGTGGGATTTCTTGATACCTCTGTTTCACAATATCCAGCCATCTGTAAATTAAGCAAAGTACATTAGAATTGTCAGAAAACAAGTAAACATTTACTCATGGTATAACAATAATGTTATTGCATCACGTTCTTATGGCATGGTATTATGTTAGAATGTTACAAGTACTCACCCATACTCTTGGTGCAATGCCTGGGTGATCTCCTGCCCATCACTCTTCAATGGACCATCAGCCTTTGGGAGTGGAGGATCCTTCCGAGGTAACACCAGCGGACGAACACAGGTGTAGGACTCTGGGAGCTTTGACAGTGTAGTGGTAGTAGATGGCTGTTCAAGGACGCTGTGTTCCCTGCGGTCCGTCCCATTATTTTGCAGACTGGGGTGCTGGAAAAGTGATATCCCAGTACCGTGAAAGGAATCTGTCGACGTTGTGGAGCTTGGATTGTGGTCGATATTATCAACCGCTGCCGTTGTGAATAAGCCCTCGCGTAGATTGGGTGGACACACTACCTCATCTCGGTGATACTGCTCACACACTCTGTTTCCCATGGATGTGGAGATTGCCATCACTCGGTCATAGGAGATGGACAGTCCGAGATGACAAAGAATGAATGATTGAATGATCGTTTTAAGGCCATTTTTCCCCGCTAGAGCAGGGGTTAGCCTTGCAGGCCCCATGACAATCATGGTTCCCTGTTTGAGGCAATGTTTTTATGGCCGGATGCCCTTCCTGACGCCAACCCTTGGTCACGCTCTTATGATGCGCAGGGATACGGTGCACCTATTCTAAACCGGGGTACACACCGGGATCATTCATCCCAGCAAGCTGGTACTCAATTTGCCGACCTCGGAAGGATGACAGGCTGAGTCAACCCCCCTGGCGTTAATTCATCGATCGACCGGGATTCAAACCCAGGATCCTAGGATCCCAAGCCCATAATGACAAAGAGAAAAACAGGATTTTAGAAAGTTTTGCAAATTTTTTCAAAAGAAAAAACTGAAATATCACATTGACATAAGTATTCAGACGCTTTGCTATGATACTTGAAATTTAGCTCAGGTGCCTCCCATTTCTCTTGATCATCTTTGAGATGTTTCTACACCTTGATTGGAGTCCACCCGTGGTAAATTCAATTGATTGGACATGATTTGGAAAGGCACACACCTGTCTATATCAGGTCTCACAGCTGACAATGCATATCAGAGCAAAAACCAAGCCATGAGGTCGAAGGAACTGCCTGCAGAGCTCAGAAACAGGATTGTATCAAGGCACAGATTTGGGGAAGCCTACAAAAAAATCTTTTTTTTTCTTCTTTTTTTTTTGTATACAGAGTCGAGGCTCGTGAAAGAGCTAACATTTATCAATCAAACAAGCAAACAAAGTATATAAAAAGGGGAGCGGTCGACAAGATGGGGAGAGAAGGGGAGGAAGCACACAAACACACCATTTGAGAGCAGGGACATCGGGAGATGTGTGGGAGGGAGAGGGCCTGGGGGGAGGCAGGATAGGTATAAAATGCAAGGACACCAAGGACTTCCAGGAAAGAGGTCGGCACCTCAAAAAAGTGGATTTGGGGTGAAATTAGCGGGGGTAGAAAAGATCAAGGTTTTGGATTGGGGAAGATAAGAGATGGTGATGAACAGCCGTTTTAAAGACCTGGAGGGAGGAGTGGGATTGAAGAGAGTGAGGGAGTTTGTTCCAGAGGCGGGAGAAAAGAGGAGTGAAGGTGAGCAGAGAGTCTTGATTTTGGCAGTTTAACCATAAGAGGGTTGCTGGCAGATCTTGTGTGACCTGTAGGAATATTTGGGGGACAGAGCCCAGAGAGAGCTGGGGGAGCAAGGCCGGAGAGGAGTCTGTAGAAGACGGAAAGACCACCAACCTGCCTGCGGTGAGTAAGTGAAAGGCCCTCGGAGATAGCGTCATCATGTGAGATTTGTCAGGATTGAAAGACATGTTCCACTTGTTTGCCCAGTCTGTGAATTTGTCCAGGTCTGCAGAGAGTGAGGAGGCTGCAGACTGCCGATCTGAGGGATGAGGAATGGAGCGGCAGAGAGTGGAGTCATCAGCAAAGAGATAGAGAGGATTTTCAAGAGAGTCAGAGAGATCATTGATGAAGACTAGAAAAAGCACAGGGCCCAGAACACTGCTGCATCGAAGGTTCCCAAGAGCACAGTGGCCTCCATAATTCTTAAATGGAAGAAGTTTGGAACAGCAGGGCTCTTCCTCGAGCTGGCCGCCCGGCCAAACTGAGCAATCGGGGGAGAAGGGCCTTGGTAAGAGAGGTGACCAAGAACCCGATGGTCACTGGCTGAGCTCCAGAGATCCTGTGTGGAGATGGGAGAAACTTCCAGAAGGACAACCATCACTGCAACACTCTACCGATCTGGGCTTCATGGCAGAGTGGCCAGATGGAAGCCAAACAGTTCAATCTTGGTTTCATCAGACCACAGAATCTTGTTTCTCACAGTCTGAGAGTCCTTTTGGTGATTTTTTGCAAACTCCAAACAGGCTTTCATGTGTCTTTCACTGAGGAGAGCTTCCGTCTGTGCTCTGGATGGGGACATCATCTTGGAAGACGTCTTTCCCGGCAGGAAAGAAATGCTGTAACATGGGATGAAATCATGCTCGGAATCGCCCAAATCATGCTCGGAAAATGTGCCTCACAACATTGCAGAACCACAAGAAGCCTTCACTGTTGGAACCATGCACTCAGGGTTGTAGAGTTCTTTACGTTGGCGCCACACGTGCACTCGTCCGTTTGTTGAGAACATGGTGAAGAAATGGATAATATGACCATATCACCTTTCTCCGTTGTTCGGTAGTCCATTGCCTGCACGCTTTGTATCACTGGACCTGCAATCGTGCATTTCTAGGTGTGATGAGCGGTTTGTGCACTGTAACCCGACTATGGTATCTTGCTGTAGTGTTCTCTGCGGACTGTTTTTATGAAACTGGCTGCTTGCGCCCCAGGTTGAAATTTATAATCTGCAGACTCCACTCTTCCATTGTCTATTTATCTGCAATTGCTCGCCTGCTTTGCCCTGCATTTCAAATTAATGGACGGATATCACGATCACGGAGTATGCACTTCCGCCCACTGTTGCCCTTTGCTGATGTCTTTCCCTCGGAGTTCCATGCCGACATCATCTTAGACACCGTTGTTTGGGAAACATCAGCAAGTTGAGCTGTCTATCACAGAAGCTCCTGCCAAACTTTCCCCAACAATCACCCCTCTTTCAAAATCATTAACGTCTCCTTTTACAGCCATTCCAGCCATAATTATAGGCAACCAGGCATGTGCAGCATTTTTATACATGACCTTATGCATGCTGGGATGTTATTTGCTTAATTAACACATGGGCCACACGTGTGGAAGCCGTTGCTTTCAACATGCTTGGTGTCCCTCATTTACCCAGGTGTTTCCATTTTTTTTGTGTTCACTGCTATTGCATGTACCCCTCTATTGCCAGTGTTGCTAGGTACTGTACTGAACTAACTCAATTTCAAACCTATCTACTGTTTCTTCTGTCTCTACATTTCCAGGGGGTCTATTCAATGCATTTACTACTCTCGAAGAGAATCCCCTCTGCATTACTATCATCCTCGTTCTCCTTTTCTTTACTTAGGCTGTCGCCATGATGCCTTCCTTCACTCGTTCTATATCATCATTCTCCCTTTTAATCTCCAAAACCTTTCTTACACTTCTCTTACCTTGAAAACCTGTCTTTTTATCAACCACTAAATTTTTAAAATTCCATTTCAAAATGTTTTGTCGTTCTATACTGTCCTTTTCAAATGCCTACTTCCTATACAACTTCTTCCAAACACGTTTGATTCCCTCATGATTTGCTTACTAACCCCATATCTCGTGTTTATACAGCCTGAGAAGGAGTATAAACGGTTTTGAGGGAGTTCATGGGGGTTACGGATATGGTGTGAGGAATGGAGAAGGTGAAAGGATTTTGGAGTTTACTGATGGAGCTGGTTTGTTGATTTGTAATACTCAGTTCCAGAAAGAGGATAATAAGCTTGTTACATACACATCAGGTGCGTCGACAACAACTGATGACTACCTGATGGTGCGTAGGCGAGATAGGGGGCACCTCCAGGACACAAAGGTGATCCCGGGGGAGGAGGCCGTTTCACATCACCACTTGGTTGTTTGCGACATAAGGGTGAAAGGTGCGAGGAGAGCTCGGCGGGTGAAGTACCAACCGAGAATGAAGGTGTGGAGGTTGAAAGAGGTGACGGTTAGGGAGGCATTGAAAGAGAGGCTGAGTATGGTGGAGGATGATGTGGTTGAGCTTGAAAGTGGTTGGATGTCAATGAAAGATAGTCTGTTGGGAGCCGTTGGTGAGGTATGTGGAAGGACAAAAGGACCACCGAGGCACTTGGAAACATGGTGGTGGGATGATGAAGTTGGAAAGGGGATTGACGAGAAGAGGAATAAGTTCAAGGAGTGGCAGAAGGCGAAGGGTACGTGGGCAGAAAAGGCAGAGCATGAAATTTATAAGGCTGTCAGGAAGGCTGCAAAGAAAGAGGTAGCAAGGCGCAGGAGTCATAAAGGAAAATGTTCGGAGAACGCTTGGATTCGGAAGAGGGTCAGGTAGCGGTATTCAGGATTGCAAAGCAGATGGCGAAAGAGAGGTGCGATGTTTTGGGGTTGAGTTGCTTGAAGGATGAAGTGAGACAAATCGTTGTGGACCCAGATGGAAGAGATACATGGAAATGCAGAGAATGAATGGGATGGCAACATCGATAGCACCCCAGTTTTAGGACCGACAGAGAAGATAACTGAGAAGGAAGTTGAGGAAGCGATAAAAGCGATGAAGAGTAGAAAAGCGGGAGGGCCGACGGGAGTTGTGGGAGATATGTTGACGGCAGTGGGAAGTTGGGGTGTGAAGAGAATGACAGAGATCTGTAAACTGGTGGTGAAAGAAGGCCGCATTCCAGTGGTTTGGGAACTGAATACCCTCGTCCCTCTATACAAGGGGAAAGGCCACTCTCTGGACTGTGGCTCGTATCGAGCGATAAAGTTATTGGAGCATGGAATGAAGGTATTGGAAAGGGTGTTGGAGAGGAGGATAAGGAAGAAAGTGAAGATCGACTAAATGCAGTTTGGATTTATGCCAGGAAGAGGAACGACAGACGTGCTTTTTATTGTAGGGCAGTTGCAGGAGAAGTCCATGGAGAAGAGGAAGAAGTTGTTTCTTGGGTTTGTTGATCTGGAGAAAGCATTCGATAGGGTTCCACGCGAAGTAGTGACATGGGCATTGAGGAAGTTAGGAGTGGAGGAATGGTTGATCAGAGTAGTGATGGCAATGTACGAGAGAGCGGGCACAGCTGGAAGGACGAAGGATGGGAACAGTGGTGAGTTTGAGGTGAAGGTGGGAGTGCATCAGCGGTCGGTACTAAGTCCACTACAACTTGTAGCTGTGATGGATGTGCTACCTCGGAATGTAAAGGAGGTTTTACCGTGGGAGTTGTTGTATGCAGATGATCTGGTGTTGATTGCAGAGAGTATAGATGGACTGAAGGAGAAGATGAACAAGTGGAAGGAATGTATGGAGACAAAAGGTCTGAAGGTGAATATCGGAAAGGCGAAGGTGATGACAAGTGGTAAAGCATGTGGTGAGGTGGAAAGAACTGGGAAGTGGCCGTGTGTTGTGTGCAGGAAGAATTTCGGAGTGAACTCCATTCAATGTACAATGTGCGCTGAGTGGGTTCATCAAAAATGTAGTGGTTTGAGAGGGTCATTAACCAGTGTGGCAGCTACATTCGAGTGTAAGGTGTGCACAGAGGGAGCTGCAGATGGAGGAAATGTTGAGTTGAATCTTGGAGATGGCGTGAAGCTGGAAGGTGTGAAAACATTTTGCTGCTTCGGAGACATGCTGAATGGAGAAGGTGGATCAGACTCGGTAACGGTTGCTAGAGTGAGATGTGCACGGAAGAAGTTTCTGGAACTGAGTGGCGTGCTGACGAGGAGGGGAGTGTCGTTGAAGCTGAAGGGAAAGGTGTATGCTGCATGTGTGAGAAGTGTTATGATTTATGGGAGCGAGACATGGGTAATGATCGTAGAGCAGCAACGAAGGCTGGAAAGAGTGGAAATGCGAATGGTTCGGTGGATGTGCGGAGTATCGTTGAGAGAGAGGAAGACAAATGATGAATTGCGAAAGATGATGGGAATAGAGCCTGTGATGGATGCTGTGAAGAGAAACAGTTTGAGATGGTTTGGTCATGTGTTGAGGAAGGATGAAAGTGACTGGTTGAGAAGAGTGTTGGAAATGAATGTGGAAGGAAGTCGAGGACGGGGAAGACCGAGAAAGACTTGGCTAAAGGTGGTGGAAGAAGAGATGCGGGCAAGGGGTTTAACAAGGGGAGATGTAGAAAATGGGGCAAAATGGAGAAGATTGTCATGGAGCCTGCAAGGCTAACCTCCGCTCTGGCAGGGAAAATGGCCTTAAAATGCCTGTTGTTGTTGTTGTTGTTGTTGTTGTTGTTGTTGTTGGTGTTGTTGTTGTTGTATACAGCCTTAGTTTTCTTCCTGCTTTTCATCAATCTATCCTTCATGCTGATCTCGATGTCTTTGCTTCTCAAAACTTGGAATCCATAAAATATACCCTGTTTGCAGTGTGTGTGGACTTGCAATCAATAATGCCTTCACATTTGCACCCTTGACATCTTCCCCCCACCACATGTCCACCTATTCCAAATTTTCCTTCACCTACCCCACAACTACACCTGCTGCTCCTATTCCTCCCCTATCCAATGGTGTTGACCACTGCTATTTGAGGTCTTAATTCAAATAGTATTGATCTCTCCATCTGGGTTACTCCTGAAACTCTAGAAATTGTATGTTTAACAGAAATGTTCCTCTCACAGTATGTCTGAGATTCCTCTGCATCTCTTCCTGGTTATTCTCTCGAATGTTTTGACAGCCGCTTTCCTGTCCTGTTGGTGGTGATGCTATCTATGTCAGGCAATCCATTATTCTTCACTGTCCCTAGTTAGCTCACCTGGAATGAAGTTTAGGGGAGCTTATGCGATGGCGCATTGTCAGTCTGTCCGTCAGTCCGTAAACACTTGAAACTTCTTCTCCGAAACCGCTGATGGGATTGCGACCAAATTTGGCACAAATTTTATTTGTTGTGTTGTGACTAAAGTTTGTTCACGGCATTAAAAAAAATCGGACACTAAGGAGAAAAGAGGAATGAAAGAGTGAAGGTGAATAGAGAGTCTTGATTTTGGCAGTTTAACCATTAGAGGGTTGCTGGCAGATCTTGTGCGACCTGTCGGAATTTTTGGGGGACAGAGCACAGAGAGAGCTGGGGGAGCAAGGCTGGAGAGGAGTCGGTAGAAGACGGAAAGACCACCAACCTGCCTGCGGTGAGTGAGTGAAAGCTCTCAGAGTTAGCTTCATCACGGGAGATTCCAGTGATTATGAAAGCTTTGGTTACAACAGCATGAAGCCGAGCTAGGTGTGAGGCAGGAGCACCGACCCAGAGGGGAGAGCAGTATTCCATTGAGCTGCGGATGAAAGCCTTGTATGTGGTGAGGAGCTCAGGTGTGCCAAGGAAGGACTTCGCACGACGGAGGATGCCCAGTCGGCGTCTGGCTTTGGAGGCCAGCTTGGAAATGTGGTTTTCCCAGGAAAGATCATGGCAGATAGTGAGACCCAAAAGCTTGAGTGACAGAACTTCTTGAAGAGGATTGTTGGGAAAGTAGATAGGAGGGTTGTCCAGACAGTCTTTTCGGAGAGACAAAGTGAGAGGGTGAGATTTGTCAGGATTGAAAGACATGTTCCACTTGTTTGACCAGTCTGTGATTTTGTCCAGGTCTGCAGAGAGTGAGGAGGCTGCAGACTGCCGATCTGAGGGATGAGGAATGGAGCGACAGAGAGTAGAGTCATCAGCAAAGAGATAAAGAGGATTTTTCAGAGAGTCGGAGAGATCATTGATGAAGACCAAAAAAAAGCACATTGCCCAGAACACTGCCTTGGGGAACTCCAGCCTGAACAGGCAGGGGAGATGAGAGAAAACCATTCAGGGCCACACGTTGACCGACCAGAGGAAGTCTGCAAGGCATGCATGGAGATTTCCATGGATACCATAAGAGGAGAGTTTGGTGTGCAGAGCGGGGTGCCAGACTGTATTGAAGGCACGTGATATGTCAAGGGAGACAGCTCTGATTTCCTGTTTGGGAAATCATCTTTCCTGTTTGCGATTTCCTGAATTTGAGGTTCTCCTCAAATCCAGGTAATTTGTTTTAAAATATTCTCAGACACCATAGGGAAATAGGCGTCAGTGCACCATGGGGTTATTTTCTATTGTAAACACATGACTATTTTTATAAATGATGCAATGAATGGCACTTGCAATCACTGCCTCCCAACCTGTAAAGAGAAGTCATCATTTTGTGGGTGATCCTGTAAAAATTTTGAATAACCAAGGAGGTTTTGTGTCTTAATCTTTTGATCACCGCACACATGAATTGCAGCATCATACAACACGTTTGTATGAAGCCAACACGTTTGAGCATTGAGCTTTTGCCATGCTTTTATTTTGCACAGCCTGGTTACTCCACACAGCAAGCTCGACCTGCGGCTCTGGCACCGACATCCTCTTAAGACTGACACATTTATGGGGAAGCATGTGGTGGAGATTTACCAGGAGCTGAAGCAAAACAACGGCAAATGTAAGATTCAACTTGGTAACCTCAAACAACATGGAACAATGTGACACTGCATTTTACATTCCTTAGTGTGATTGGCAAGTTTTGATTTCGATTTTTGAACAATACAATTGCTTCATTACCTTGGGGGTAATAGTGCAAAGCAGTGCTTATTCTAACTTTGGTCCAATGTTCCACCCCACTACATGATTGCAGTGGAGAATATCTCTCTCAATCTTCCCCTTCAGTTGGAAATGAAGGGTCGGCCACCGGCTGAGGTTGGTTTCCTGAAGATCTGCCTCGATGGAATGATAGTCAGGCTGGACAGCTTTCCAAATGGGGGTGCGCCACACTATGTAGAGTTCACTCCCCAGAACAACACCCCTAACCATTCAGATTGGTCGCGCAATTGCACGCCGCCCATACTGCATCCAGAGTCGTCATCGTGAGTAATGGGAAAATAGGTTGGGGAGAAGGGGTTGTGTGGTGGCAGGTTGAACCTCATTGAAATAACAGGATGAAAAAACTTTTTATTTTCCAGGATGGCACTCAGCTCGGTTGCGGATGGTGCCATGGGGGAGCCGGTTTTGGTGGCCATTGCCGATTCCACGTCTTTAGAAACAGATGATCGGTCTACCCCATCTTCAGTCACTCCCGGTGGAAAGCATTGGAAACCTACTGCTCCATCTACAAATAGCACCAGCTCCATAACAAGTATGCCATTTAAATAAATCTCCAACTTGTGGGAACATTCACAAATACATATTTTACAAAAAATGTATTTGTTCCTCATTGTAATCCACCACATTTTCAAAATTGCTGCAGTACAAAGGAATGTCCTTGGTGACTATTTCATTTCCTTGCGTGCTCTTTTTCTTCTCAGTCAATGGTGAGGTATCGCAAGAGCAAGAACTTTCAGCCCCAACTAACACACCAGATGCCATGACTGCAACAACTTCTCAATCACAGCTTCCTGTAACCATAGAGAGAGGGTCCAACTCTGAACAGACTGTAACCACTGAATCCATTTCCAACCTCCCTCCTCCACTGACTCCAGCACCACCAAATGCCCAGATTCTGGGCAGACTTGGAGAAGCCCCCCCTTTCCCTGGAAATGAAATGGCAAATTTGACTGGAATGGAAAGGAGTGAAGTGAACCAAATGGAGCCGGAACCCCTGCCAGCCGGGTAAGCCTCTTTTTTACACTCTTCTCGCATCCCTTACACATTTCTGAGGTTATGATGCATTTAAGTTCTTTCAGTTCTATACCAGGTAGCGCCCGCCTTAAGTGAGGCAACCCCTCGCCAAAAGGTATCCTGGTCAGCCTGTCTCTTCTGTCTACAAGTGTTTAACTGACGATTTTTAATGAAGCAGAACGTCGAATCATGTGGTCCAACCGCCATTCCACCGTTTGAGCACGGCGTTAGTTCCCTCTTTACTGTTCGCCAAATTGACGTAGTATTATAAATTTCCAGGGGGGGGGGGGGGGCGGTGGGGAGGTCCTAAGAAATTACCAAATCTTAGCTTATTCCACACAAAAATTCTAAAATGGCCTGGACAATATTATTGGCACATTTTAGAAGTCGTTAGAAATAATTAGATTTCAAGCAGGTGATTCTCCTTCACTTTGGAATTGAACTCACCTGTGGTGAGTTGCAGGATATAAAAAAAAAATCACTCATTCAACCAGTTTGAATTGTGAAAATGAGTCATTCTGCTGTTTTGTGTCACTGTGTGTACCGCAATGAGCATGGAGAAAAAAAAGAAAACCAGAGAATTGTCTGAACAGGTCAGACCCAAGATTGTTGCCAAGCATGGACAATCTCAAGGCTACAAGTTCATCTCCAGAGACCTTGATGTCAGGAAGTTTGAGGCCCATGGCACTGTAGCCAACCTCCCTGGACGTGGCTGCAAGAGAACACTTGATCGAATATTGCAGCGAAGGATTGGTCGAATGGTGGAGAGAAAGCACCTCGATCAACTGCTAAACAGATTGAAGCTGACCTTCAGACACAAGGTACAACAGTTTCAACTCACACCATCCGTCGCCAACTCGATGAAAGGGGGTTCTATGGTAGGAGACCCAGGAGGACCCCACTGCTGAGGGAGAGACATAAGAAAGCCTGACTGGAGTTTTCCAAAACACACCTGAATAAGCCAAAATCCTTCTGGCAGAATGTCCTGTGGACAGATGAGACCAAATTAGAGCTTTTTGGTAAAGCACATAATCTCTATGTTGACAGAAAAACAAAATGAAGTCTTCAAAGAAAAGAACACCTTCCCTACAGTTAAACATGGAGGAGGTTCCGTGATGTTTTGGGGTTGCTGTGCTGCCTCTGGTACGGGGTGCCTTGAATGTGTGCATGGCATCATAAAATCAGGAGATTACCAAAGCATTTTGGAGCGCAATGTTCAACCCAGTGTCAAAAAGCTGGGTCTCTGTCGAAGGTCATAGGTCTTGCAGCAGGACAATGACCCCAAACACACTTTTAAAAAGCACCCAGGAATGGTTCAAGACAAAACGCTGGACTGTTCTGAATTGTCCTGCAATTAGTCCAGATCTAAATCTCATTGAACACCTGTGGGGAGATCTGAAAACAGCAGTTGGGAGAAGGCACCTTTCAAATCTGGGAGAACTGGAGCAGTTTGCACAAGAAGAGTGGGCCATACTGGCAGTAGAGAGGTGTAGGAAGCTCATTCATGGCTATGGGAAGCGCTTGACTGCAGTTATTTTGTCCATAGGCTTTGTCCATTTGTCCAAATATTAAGTCTAGGGTGTCAATAATTTTGCCAGTCATTTCTTTTTTATTTTCTGATTTAAAAGGATATATGAAGTTCTGAATCAAAAACGAAGGTTCTGTAATATTAATAGTGAAATATAGAACTGTGGAGGCCAAATACTTTCATAAATTTCAACTAATTTTTGGAGACAATTGTGAGTTGTTTGAAAAAAG
Source organism: Myxine glutinosa (assembly GCF_964187855.1). Lineage (NCBI taxonomy): Eukaryota > Metazoa > Chordata > Myxini > Myxiniformes > Myxinidae > Myxine > Myxine glutinosa. The sequence continues at coordinate 34,176,928 of NC_136270.1, read as the reverse complement.
TGCAAGGGTGCCAATATTTTTGGCCAGAACTGTGTATGAATGTGTTTGTGTGCGTTCATGTGTGTTGTTATGTCCGGCTTCCTTCTTGAGACAACAATGCAGTAATTTGGTTTTTATTTTTATTTTCACTTCTGTGTTTTTTTTCTGTGTAATTTTCACTTCTGTGTTTTTTTTCTGTGTAATTTTCACTTCTGTGTTTTTTTTTCTGTGTAATTTTCACTTCTGTGTTTTGCCTGACCTGCATTTTTCAGAGTGTTATTAGGATGTAACACGGAAATGTTATGGCAGGATAATCTTTTTCCTGTGCCTGCCTTATTATTGAAAAGTTGTAATGTCTGCCTTATTATCCCCCATCCAAACTATGATCTTTTCTACCCCTGTTAAACCCCCACCCCTTCCCCTAACTCTCCCCAACTCTTTTTCCAGTTTTTCCTTCCAGTTAGTTTGCTTCTATATCCTTATGCATCCTTTGCTTCTTCCACTGCTCCTCATATTCCCCTATTCCTTGATTGTCTGTATCAATCTATTTTGTCCCTTTTCCTTGCTGTTGGAGTTTCCCCCTTCTCTTTCTGATGTTCCGTTTGTTCTGTTGTCTCCTGATCTGTTCTGTGTTCTTCCACAAGCCTCGACTCTGTATTTAAAGAAAAAAAAAAAAAAAAAAAAACTTTATTTGTCCAAATATTTTTCTTCTTGGACTTAAGACATCAAAAATCATATTATGTAAGACAAACTCTGTCATATTTGTTGATGTAATAAATAAATTGATATTTTCTTACTCCCTTCTTCTTCCTTCTTTGTTCCCATATATATCTATATTGTAAATGGTCCTTTTAATGTAGAATACGTTTCCATTTTATTTCCAATTGTTTTCTACTTTAACATGAATCAATAGCCAATATAAAGTAAACAAGATTTTTTTTTTGATTGTGATGTGTAGTTTATTAACTTTGAAACCACACTTAACAACCTTTGTTTATGCATAGGTGGGAGCAGCGGCAGGACCAGCATAACCGCATCTATTACGTCGACCATAACACCAGGACAACCACCTGGGAGAGACCGCAGCCGCTCCCACCAGGGTTAGTGTGTATTGCACGTTGCCAGCATTTGGGCAATGTCAGGAAATGTATTCTCAAAATGAAAGGGTTTGGTGGCAAACCCATCATGTTCAAATACTTTGTTTTTTTTTATATTACTGTCTATTTAAAAGTCCCTCCCACCCCTTTGTGAGTTGTGATGATATTTAGTTGATGATATGAGTGAGTTCAAAATTTGGAGATGGTCTGCTGTTCTATCAAGTGATTGCATGCTGCAACATAACCTGGACATGAAGGTCACAGTAAATTTTGCAGCCTAAATGTGCACATTTAATTTATGTATGGAACAGTTTTTATATTTTTGTTCCGAATTGTTCACCATTACACCCATGTCGCAGCTGGGAGCGGAGGGTTGACCCGCGTGGACGTGTTTACTATGTGGACCACAACACGCGCACAACCACATGGCAACGGCCCACCATGGAGTCCGTGCGGAACTTTGAGCAATGGCAGATCCAGAGGAATCAATGGCAGGGTGCTATGCAGCAGTTCAATCAGCGGTATCTATATCAGGTGGGCTGCTTGTGTGCTCTACGTGGTGTGCCTCCACAATTAAAAATTACTAACAAGGATGCATGTCCTCAATGAGGACACAACCCCCAACTGCACCTTAAAGATGGAACCTGTAGATTATACATTTTAAATAAATAAATAAAGAAATTAATATACATGTTGTGGAGATGGTAAAGTGTTTATATAAAGAATAAATAAATAATTCGAGGTGGCATGTCTGTGGTGTTGATGGTAAAGTGTTTTTAAAAAATAAACAAATTATTCAGTTGTGTGGTGTTGGTGGAGATGGGAAAGTGTATATCACAACAACAACAACAACATGCATTTTAAGGCCATTTTCCCTGCTAGAGCGGGGGTTAGCCTTGCGGTCCCCATGACAATCCCCCTCCATTTTGCCCTATTTTCTGCATCTCTCCTTGTTAACCCCCTTGCCCGCATTTCTTCTTCCACCATCTTTAGCCAAGTCTTTCTCGGTTTTCCCCGTCCTCTACTTCCTTCTACATTCATTTCCATCACTCTTCTCAACCAGTCACTTTCATCTTTCCTCAACACATGACCAAATGATCTCAACCTGTTCCTCTTCACAGCATCAATCACAGGCTCTATTCCCATCATCTTTCGCAATTCATCATTTGTCTTCCTCTCTCTCAACGATACTCCGCACATCCACCGAACCATTCGCATTTCCACTCTTTCCAGCCTTCGTTCCTGCTCTACGTTCATTACCCATGTCTCGCTCCCATAAATCACACTTCTCACACATACAGCATACACTTTTCCCTTCAGCTTCAACGACACTCCCCTCCTCATCAGCACGCCACTCAGTTCCCGAAACTTCTTCCATGCACATCTCACTCTTGCAACCGTTGCCGAGTCTGATCCACCTTCTCCATTCAGCATGTCTCCGAGGTAGCAAAATGTTTTCACACCTTCCAGCTTCACGCCGTCTCCAAGATCCAACTCAACATTTCCTCCATCTGCAGCTCCCTCTGTGCACACCTTACATTTGAATGTAGCTGCCACACCGGTTAATGACCCTCTCAGACCACTACATTTTTGATGAACCCACTCAGCGCACATTGTACATTGAATGGAGTTCACTCCAACACCCTTCCTGCACACAGCACACAGCCACTTCCCAGTTCTTTCCACCTTACCACATGCTTTACCACTTGCCATCACCTTCGTCTTTCCTATATTCACCTTCAGACCTTTTGTCTCCATACATTCCTTCCACTTGTTCATCTTTTCCTTCAGTCCATCCATACTTTCCGCAATCAACACCAGATCATCTGCATACAACAACTCCCACGGTAAACCCTCCTGACGTTCTGAGCCAGCACCTCCATCACAGCTACAAATAGTAGTGGACTTAGTACCGACCCCTGATGCACTCCCACCTTCACCTCAAACTCACCACTGTTCCCGTCCTTCGTCCTTACAGCTGTGCGCGCTCTTTTGTACATTGCCATCACTACTCTGATCAACCATTCCTCCACTCCTAACTTCCTCAATGCCCATGTCAATACTTTGTGTGGAACCCTATCGAATGCTTTCTCCAGATCAACAAATCCAAGAAACAACTTCTACCTCTTCTCCATGTACTTCTCCTGCAGCTGCCTCACAATAAAGAGCGCGTCTGTCGTTCCTCTTCCTGGCATAAATCCAAACTGCATTTAGTCGATCTTTACCTTCTTCCTTATCCTCCTCTCCAACACCCTTTCCAATACCTTCATTCCATGCTCCAATAACTTTATCGCTCGGTACGAGCCACACCAGAGGGTCACCTTTCCCCTTGTATAGAGGGACGAGGGTACTCAGTTCCCAATCCACTGGAATGCGGCCTTCTTTCACCACCAGATTACAGATCTCTGTCATTCTCTTCACACCCCAACTTCCTGCTGCCTTCAACATATCTCCCACAACTCCCGTCGGCCCTCCCGCTTTTCTACTCTTCATTGCTTTTATCGCTTCCTCAACTTCCTTCTCAGTTATCTTCTCTGCCGGTCCTAAAACTGGGTTACTCTCTATGTTGCCATCCCATTCATTCTCTGTATTCAACAGCATTTCCATATATCTTTTCCATCTTCCTTTAATTCCATCTGGGTCCACAACGATTTGTCCCACTTCATCCTTCAAGCAACTCACCCCCATCACATCACACCTCTCTTTCGCTATCTGCTTTGCAATCCTGAATACCACTCTCTGACCCTCTTCCGAATCCAAGCTTTCTCCGAACATTTTCCTACATGCCGCCTGCGCCTTTGCTACCTCTTTCTTTGCAGCCTCCTTGGCTGCCTTATAACTTTCATGCTCTGCTTTTTCTGCTCCCGTACCCTTCGCCTTCTGCCACTCCTTGAACTTCCTCCTCTTCTCGTCAATCCTCTTTCCAACCTCCTCATCCCACCACCATGTTTCTGAGTGCCTCGGTGGTCCTTTTTGTCCATCCACATACTTCACCAACGGCTCCCAACAGACTATCTTTCATTGACATCCAACCACGTTCAAGCTCAACCACATCATCCGCTACCCTACTCAGCCTCTCTTTTAATGCCTCCCTTACTGTCACCTCTTTCAACCTCCACACCTTCATTCTCGGTTGGTACTTCACCCGCCGAGCTCTCCTCGCATTTTTCACCCTTATGTCGCAGACAACCAAGTGGTGCTGTGAAACAGCCTCCTCCCCCGGGATCACCTTTGTGTCCCGGAGGTGCCCCCCATCTCGCCTATGCACCATCAGGTAGTCAACGGTTGTCGTCGACCCACCTGACGTGTATGTAACAAGCTTATTGTCCTCTTTGTGGAACCGAGTAGTGCAAATCAGCTCCATCAGCGAACTCCAAAATCCTTTCACCTTCTCCATTTCTCACACCATATCCGTAACCCCCATGAACTCCCTCAAAACCGTCCATACTCCTTCCCACATGTCCATTTAGGTCTCCTCCTACCACAACAACGTCCTTATCTTTCACGTTTTGCATCAGCTTCTCTATCGCACACCAGAACTTGTCCTTCTCCATCGCTCCGACCAACCTGCGAAGCATATCCCGAGATGACGTTCACAAAGAGCTTTCCAATCATCATTTTCACCATCATCAACCTATCACTCACTCTAGTCGCACTCACCACATTGTCTACAAACTCCTCAGAAAACAGGACACCAACACCATTCATGCCCTCGGGGCACCCTTGCCACACAAACTTGTATTTCTGTCCCTGCCTACCCTTCACCATTCTCACACCACTTCCCTTCCATCTCGTCTCTTGCACACAACATATGTCCGCTCTTCTTCTGATCAATACTTCCACCACTTCTGATCTCCCTGTCATTGTCCCTACATTCCATGTCCCAAACCTCAGAAACCGATCTCCACTTCGGGCTGTACCCTGCCCATATGTAGTTGTAATTGTCATGGTTCTCTTTTTGAGGCAATGTTTTTATGGCCGGATGCCCTTTCTGACGCCAACCCTCTTAGTCGCCTCTTACGACACGCAGGGATACGGTGTACCTATTCTAACCAGGGTACACACCGGGATGGTAAATTTGTATAGAAAAAGTTGTATACAACTGGTAAAGTTGTACAGAAAGAAATAATTTAAGGTGCTATGTGTGCAGCAGAAATTGTAAAGTGTGCTCCCCCATTGGAGCCCCCATGATCCCTGTGGAGGCCCCCGATACAAAATCAAAACATCTAAGACTGAACGATCCTGCGGACCGTCCAGTAGAAAGGCTGTATCGCGTTTCAGAGCAATTGATTGGTGAATAAGGGACGTGTAGGAATCTGAAGTTTCAGGGGGTGGCCTTTCCCCTCCCGCCCCCCCCCCCCCGCTCCCCCCCCCCAAGTGGAACGAATGTGTGGAGGTGAGCAATTAATTCTGGATGTAGGGAGTTTCAGTAGAAGGGGATTGATGTTGAGGAAGGTTTCACAAGAAGGTGGTCTTTTCTCGAGTCAGAGCAACTGTCCTCTCTATCCAGGTTGCCTGCCATGGATCTCCAAGCCATTCCTCTGGTGGCTAGCCTTAGCCATGTCGTATAAGATAACTCAGCACAGCCTCATGCTTAGTTCATGAGCCTGTGGTTATGGTAAAAGTTTAACGAAACATTGTTCAACTTCATGTATATAAATAATGTGTGCGTGTTGTTTTATTTATAGACTGCACAGCCACAAGTTGAAAATGACCCTCTGGGCCCTCTACCGGATGGCTGGGGTAAGTAGCCACCTGCAATTTTGGTTTTGATGCTACAACAGTTACTTACTTTTAATATCAAAACCAAATTTTCTCATGTTGGTTGCTTTATCAAGCAATATGATACCTTGCAATGAAAAAGAAATCAATTTTTATGCTTTTTATTATTGTTTATGCCATCTTGAAATTTGGAACCATCATCATAATGTCATTTTCGTTTAATGAGGATACTCACATCGGCCAAATATAATTACATTCATATAGTACAGGGTAGTTTATTTTCCTGCTTTGAGGCTCATTCCAGAAGTTTCTGAGTTTTTGAACAGGTCATCTTGGTCATGGATCAATAAGTATATTAATCATTGAGAGTTGTTTTCATACAACATGTCATATTCCTTGTATTTAGCATTTGGTTTTTGGTACTTGTGGTTTTTATTTTTCATCCAAACATTTGACATCATGGAAACAGAGTTTGAATCGCTGTTTGTTTGTTTTTCTTCAACTCTGCTCAACTTCCCAGAGAAGCGGGTTGAGAACAGTGGTAGAGTATACTTCGTGAACCACAACACACGGACAACGCAGTGGGAGGACCCTCGTACACAGGGGTATGAGACTGCAGTGATGCACCATAATGTTTGGAGATTGCCTCTTGCTGTGTCCAAAACTGCATGCAAACATTTTTGGCAGAAATATACCAGTGTAACGGTATCATTCTGACTGCAAAACCTTATGATAGAATGACATTGTATGTGGAGAGCTACATTGGGATCTGGAGTTCCAGTGCTTGCCACATAGCTTTGTGTGGCTGGGATAGTATTGGGTACTCACCTGGGACAGAGCCATATAATACCGGAGTTCGGCAAATTTAACAATATGCGCAATGTTGTCACCCAACTGTTCACGTGCGGGTAGCGTTAACTACGTGCTATTGTGACGTACCTTTGAGGCCTTTAAGATCGCTTAGACCTTTTTACACATCTTTGACTTTAGTCTTTGACTTTGACCCATTAACCACTCGATACCCTCAACACCGTTACACACTTTACACCATTTAACCCCCCATGACCCTCAAGACCCCATTATACCCTCATGATCCTTGACATTTAAGACCCTTTAATCACTGAACCTTTGAGACATTTTAGACCCTTCAACCCCTGACCTTTCAGATCCTTTGACCCCTCAAGACCCTTTAACATAACCCATGATGACATGACACTTTACAGACACTTTCGATCCTCAAGACAGCATTGGACCCTTAAGACACTTTTGTCCCTCAAAACACTATTAGACCCTCACAACCCTTTGCTATGAGCCTATATTTTAATAACTTAGGATGTACTCTTTGAATGAACCAGGTATACCAAGTCAGACAATATTTCTTGTATCTCAGCTTGCCATTCCATAACCACTCTTTTTTGCATCGTGATAATGCATAGGGCTGCTGAAGCAGTTTCCTTGGGTATTGGGCACAATCCTGGATGGGTCGCCACTCCAATGCATGATACTCGAATGGCTCATTATAACCACCTTTAGAGGCCATTTTTCCCCGCAAACCGGGGGTTGGCCTTTTTTCGGGGACCATGGTTGTTGTTGTTTTTTGGTCCCCTTTTTGAAGCAATGTTTTACGGCCGGATGCCCTTCCTGACGCCAACCCTTTTTTTGTCGCCTTTTACGACAAACAGGGAATTTTACGAAAACAAACTTTTACAAACTTTTACGAAAACAAACAGGAAACAGCTCATTCATCCCAGTAAACTGGTACTCAATTTATCGACCTCAGAAGGATGACAGGCTGAGTCAACTCACCTGGTGTTAATTCAATGGTATGACCGGGCTTGAACTCAGGACCGTGAGATCTCAAGCCAGCCACTATGACCATGAAGCCAACAGCAGGCTTACAGATTGCCATTACTGAGACAAAACGACATTATAACATGTCACATTTCGTGACGTTTCATGGTTTTCTACAGTAGCAACATTGTTTCATGCATGTAATGTATGATCTACTCATGATTCTGTGTGGTCCTATATATATATAATTATCCAGTATATATATATATATATATATATATATATATATATATATATATATATATATATATATATATATATATATATATATATATATATATACACAACTGTAAGAAATAGTAGAAACTCCAAAGTACGAGCAGGGCGTCTCATTTGTATTGAATAAATAATCGTTAGATTAAATAAGACGCGGACGTAGCTTCAGGACGTCGATCTTTAATTAAAGATCGACGTCCTGAAGCTACGTCCGCGTCTTATTTAATCTAACGATTATATATATATATATATATATATATATATATATATATATATATATATATATATATTTATATATATATATATATATATATATATATATATATATATATATATATATATATATATATATATATATATATACAAACTTGGCATTAAATATGGAATATTTTTTTTATCTTGACTTGGGTTTACTTTCTTAACTCAGTATATCAATCTGGTGAGTTTCTTTTACACTTTGGTGATTTATTTGTTATAAGAACCATGTCACTGATTGTCTGTCTCAGCAAGAAGTCAACAACAGGATTATATCACAGGTGGCGTGGCAAAATGTACAGACAGGTGCATTTGATGATTGGCTTCACAGTCGGGTATACAAGGGTTGTTGCATTCTGTATTAGTGGAAAACAACTGTTGCACATCTCCAAAAGTTATTGCCGCTTCCTCTGGAGATGGTCCTTCAACTCGACAATGCTGTTTGTCATGGAGTGGTGGCTTTACGAAATTACGGCATGAAACAGCGTGCTATTGCTCGGCAGTATGGCATCACTCAAGGTCAGGTGCCAAAGATCCTGAAACGAAATTCTCAGAGGGGTGTCCCTACTCCAATACCGAGGCCAGGACGTCCCCGTAGAACCACAAGGAGGGATGATCGCCAGCTGCACCGGTTAGTCCGCAATGGCCGTACCAAGTCAGCTAATCGGCTTAGGGCTGAGTGGCAGCAACTGACAAATGTGCCTGTATCCAGAAGGCTAGTCAACCAACGACTGGTTCAAGCAGGCTATCGTGCCAGGCGTCCCCTGAGAAAGCCACGCCTGACCAGACAACACCGCCAGTGCCGATTGCAGTGGGCCAGAGAGCACCGTCAATGGCAGCCAGGACACTGGAATTACGTGATCTTCAGTAACGAGTCTAGATTTCTGGTCTATCGTCAAGATGGTCACGTCCGAGTGCGCAGACAAGTGCATGAAGCCTACAACAAAGATTGTATAGTGCCAAGAGTCCAAGCTGGAGGTGGTGGGTTGACCGTTTGGGCTGCTTTTCATGCAGGGGGCAAAACTGACCTGGTTGTTCTGAATGGAAACCTGAACCAGTTCAAGTACAGGGCCATTCTGGAAGAAACATTGCTTCCATTTGCTCGTGCAGCCTTTCGAGGAAACTTTGTCTTCCAAGATGACAATGCACGGCCTTATCGTGCTCGCATGATCCAACAATTTCTTGCTGACCGTGGTGTAGAGCATATGGAGTGGCCTGCCATGTCCCCGGATATGAATCCGATAGAGAACTTGTGGGCAGAATTAACGTGTCAAATCGACCATTTGGACCAGCAGCCGACCTCTGTGCGTGAATTGCAGCAGGCTATTGTCACTGCATGGCAAGCGATTCCTGTCCAAACTTTGGCAAATCTCGTGAACAGCATGCCTCGACGTGTACGTGCCCTCCTGAATGCTCGTGGGGGTTACACGAAGTACTGAACTGTAATTTTACTGTCCGTAATCCCAGTCGTAATTTAACTTTTGTTTTTGTAAAAAAAATTTTTGGCTAATGTGCAAAATAAAGAGATACTTCTGGAAAACGTACAGAAGTTTAACACAGTACTGTCCGTGAATTGAGTTCGATATCAGTTTACATCACTTTCAAGGATCAATTTATTTGTTTCGAAATGTCAAATGTGGTTTTTGTTTCTTTTAAAGGTCACATTAACAAAATTTAGAATAGTTTCAACATAATTCCAATGAACTTTTGGTTCTAAGACATCTTGAAAAGTAAGTTCACCCCCACAAAAAAATTATTCCATATTAAATGCCAAGTCTGTATATATTGTTGCGGTTTTGAGTTTTGTACAATAAAGGTTAAATTTCCCCCTCATGGTTAGTCACATTCCCGGTGTGTACCCTGGTTTAGAATAGGTACACCGTATCCCTGCTTGTCGTAAGAGGCGACGAAGAGGGTTGGCGTCAGGAAGGGCATCCGGCCATAAAAACATTGCCTCAAAAAAAAGAGAGCCATGACAATTACAACTACATATGGGCAGGGTACAGCCTGAAGTGGAGATCGGTTTCTGAGGTTTGGGACATGGAATGTAGGGACAATGACAGGGAGATCAGGAGAAGTGGTGGAAGTATTGATCAGAAGAAGAGTGGACATATGTTGTGTGCAAGAGACGAGATGGAAGGGAAGTGTTGTGAGAATGGTGATGGGTAGGCAGGGACAGAAATGCAAGTTTGTGTGGCAAGGGTGCCCGGAGGGCGTGAATGGTGTTGGTGTCCTGTTTTCTGAGGAGTTTGTAGACAGTGTGGTGAGTGTGTCTAGAGTGAGTGATAGGTTAATGATGGTGAAAATGATGATTGGAAAGCTCTTGGTGAACGTCATCTCGGGATATGCTCAGCAGGTTGGTCGGAGCGATGAAGAGAAGGACAAGTTCTGGTGTGCGATAGAGAAGCTGTTGGAAAACGTGAAAGATGAGGAAGTTGTTGTGGTAGGAGGAGACCTAAATGGACATGTGGGAAGGAGTATGGATGGTTTTGAGGGAGTTCATGGGGGTTACGGATATGGTGTGAGAAATGGAGAAGGTGAAAGGATTTTGGAGTTTGCTGATGGAGCTGATTTGTTGATTTGTAATACTCAGTTCCAGAAAGAGGATAATAAGCTTGTTACATACACGTCAGGTGGGTCGACGACAACGGTTGACTTCCTGATGGTGCGTAGGCGAGATAGGGGCACCTCCAGGACACAAAGGTGATCCCAGGGGAGGAGGCTGTTTCACAGCACCACTTGGTTGTCTGCGACATAAGGGTGAAAGGTGCGAGGAGAGCTCGGCGGTGAAGTACCAACCGAGAATGAAGGTGTGGAGGTTGAAAGAGGTGACAGTAAGGGAGGCATTAAAAGAGAGGCTGAGTAGGGTAGAGGATGATGTGGTTGAGCTTGAAAGTGGTTGGAAGTCAATGAAAGATAGTGTGTTGGGAGCCGTTGGTGAGGTATGTGGATGGACAAATGGACCACCGAGGCACTCGGAAACATGGTGGTGGGATGATGAAGTTGGAAAGAGGATTGACGAGAAGAGGAAGAAGTTCAAGGAGTGGCAGAAGGCGAAGGGTATGGGAGCAGAAAAAGCAGAGCATGAAAGTTATCAGGCAGCCAAGAAGGCTGCAAAGAAGGAGGTAGCAAAGGCGCAGGAGGCATGTAGGAAAATGTTCGGAGAACGCTTGGATTCGGAAGAGGGTCAGAGAGCGGTATTCAGGATTGCAAAGCAGATAGCGAAAGAGGTGTGATGTGATGGGGGTGAGTTGCTTGAAGGATGAAGTGGGACAAATCGTTGTGGACCCAGATGGAATTAAAGGAAGATGGAATAGATATATGGAAATGCTGTTGAATACAGAGAATGAATGGGATGGCAACATAGAGAGTAACCCAGTTTTAGGAACGGCAGAGAAGATAACTGAGAAGGAAGTTGAGGAAGCGATAAAAGCAATGAAGAGTAGAAAAGCGGGAGGGCAGACGGGAGTTGTGGGCGATATGTTGAAGGCAGCGGGAAATTGGGGTGTGAAGAGAAAGACAGAGATCTGCAATCTGGTGGTGAAAGAAGGCCACATTCCAGTGGATTGGGAACTGAGTACCCTTGTCCCTCTACACAAGGGGAAAGGTGACCCTCTGGAGTGTGGCTCGTACCGAGCGATAAAGTTATTGGAGCATGGAATGAAGGTATTGGAAAGGGTGTTGGAGAGAAGGATAAGGAAGAAGGTGAAGATCGACGAAATGCAGTTTGGATTTATGCCAGGAAGAGGAACGACAGACACGCTCTTTATTGTGACGCAGTTGCAGGAGAAGTACATGGAGAAGAGGAAAAAGTTGTTTCTTGGGTTTGTTGATTTGGAGAAAGCATTCGATGGGATTCCACACGAAGTATTGACATGGGCATTGAGGAAGTTAGGAGTGGAGGAATGGTTGATCAGAGTAGTGATGGCAATGTACAAAAGAGCGCGGACAGCTGTAAGGACGAAGGATAGGAACAGTGGTGAGTTTGAGGTGAAGGTGGGAGTGCATCAGGGGTTGGTACTAAGTCCACTCCTATTTGTAGCTGTGATGGAGGTGCTGGCTCAGAACGTAAAGGAGGGTTTACCGTGGGAGTTGTTGTATGCAGATGATCTGGTGTTGATTGCGGAAAGTATGGATGGACCGAAGGAAAAGATGAACAAGTGGAAGGAATGTATGGAGACAAAAGGTCTGAAGGTGAATATCGGAACGACGAAGGTGATGGTAGGTGGTAAAGCATGTGGTGAGGTGGAAAAAACTGGGAAGTGGCCATGTGCTGTGTGCAGGAAGGGTGTCGGAGTGAGCTCCATTCAATGTACAATGTGCGCTGAGTGGGTTCATCAAAAATGCAGTGGTCTGAGAGGGTCATTAACCAGTGTGGCAGCTACATTCAAATGTAAGGTGTGCACAGAGGGAGCTGCAGATGGAGGAAATGTTGAGTTGGATCTTGGAGACGGCGTGAAGCTGGATGGTGTGCAAAACATTTTGCTACCTCGGAGACATGCTGAATGGAGAAGGTGGATCAGACTCGGCAACGGTTGCTGGAGTGAGATGTGCATGGAAGAAGTTTTGGGAACTGACTGGCGTGCTGATGAGGAGGGGCGTGTCGTTGAAGCTGAAGCTGAAGGGAAAGGTGTGTGCTACATGTGTGAGAAGTGTTATGATTTATGGGAGCGAGACATGGGTAATGAACGTAGAGCAGCAACGAAGGCTGGAAAGGGTGGAAATGCGAATGGTTCGGTGGATGTGTGGAGTATCATTGAGAGAGAGGAAGACAAATGATGAATTGCGAAAGATGATGGGAATAGAGCCTGTGATTGATGCTGTGAAGAGGAACAGGGTGAGATGGTTTGGTCATGTGCTGAGGAAGGATGAAAGTGACTGGTTGAGAAGAGTAATGAAAATGAATGTAGAAGGAAGTAGAGGACGGGGAAGACCGAGAAGGACTTTTCTAAAGATGGTGGAAGAAGAAATGTGGGCAAGGGGGTTAACAAGGAGAGACGCAGAGAATAGGGCAAAATGGAGAAGATTGTCATGGGGACCGCAAGGCTAACCCCTGCTCTGGCAGGGAAAATGGCCTGAAAATGCATGTTGTTGTGTTGTTGTATAGTTAGTCACACAACAACATGTAGCCTCGCGATAGTGCAGTTATTTCTTAGTATTTGTGAGCATATTCCTTTTCCTGTTAGTTTTGCGTTGAGTAGAATAATGAGAGTTAGGTCCTTTTCATGGTTTCATTGCATTACGCCTCCTTGTGCTGCCTTTGGCTTTTTGGCGCGAATTAACATGAGGCAGGCCTGGCAAATCGAGCAGGGACCGAATGAGGGCGGCAGGGAAGCTGACGGGAAGCGCAAGCCGCCAATCAGGGCTCAAAGTGAGTGGCTGCGGCAATGCGTCACAGGGCGTGGTTGGAACGTTCAAGATGGCTCAGGGCATGGCAATAAAACCCGTCGCGCGAAGCCCCCACTAGCAGTTCGAGGAGTTCGGTCAGTTATGAGCTTGAGAGCAGTTCTGGGAGAGGTGAGCTTGTGCATTGAGTTGTTTGGAGAGGCGCGTGTTGATGAGAGTTACGAGTTCGGAGAAAAGACGCACATGAACCAAGTATAAGCGCTCGTATTAAAGTGGACGCTCGGTTGAGCTTGAGGCCAAGCCTCGATTGGGTTACGTGAGTGATAGCGCGCTGGTAACTCGACGCGCTGTGGAAAGCCGCCGAGACGCGTACATTCCCTTCCGCCTTCCTGCCTCATCTGCCCTTTGTTCGAGAGACGCTCTACGAGGATCCTTTCCACCACCTGCTTGCCTTCATCGTGGGACGTGCTGTGACCGTGGAGAGCCACGCTGGGTGACGCCGCTGTTCCTGGACGACCAAGGCAGCGTGTGAACATCATCCTGCCTGCATTTCCCCTTTTTGAGTGTGATCGGGCCCGTGTCTGGGATTAAGCATGAGACTGTATAAGGCTGCTCTGTGTCTGTCTTCTACCAAATTGTACATATAAGTGTAAATATTAATTAAATCCTGTTATTCCTTTATTCGACCGTTTCGTCCCTTCCATCATTGACTAAGCGTGGTACGAATAGAACCGCTCTGATTGGGTTCCAATATTCACTGTAACTGCACAGACCACGTGGTACGCAATCTGCTCGGTGTACCCAAATTACACGTGGCTCGTGCGAGGCTTGGTTCCCCGCTTCCGTGGCGGCGCAGGTATTTAGGTACGTGCGAGACTTGTCCCGAAACCCTACCTTGCCTTTGCCCGGAAGGGGCGTTTCAAGTCTCGGTTACGCCGGCCCAGAAAGAACAAGGGGCCTAATCTCCCCTTGGTAAGGGTAGGAAGGGTGGCGGAAAATCTTAACAATTGGTAGTCAGGAGTGGGGATTTGGAACCCTGGACAAAATTGTTGGACACCAAAATTCTCGAAATTACGAGCGACCGTAATTTAGTTATTAAATCCAAAATTTTGTATTCGTACCATGGCTCGCCCAGACGGTCGAATTCCGGTGGGGGTAGAAGACGAGGTAGAGGTAGAAATAATGACCCAGGACTCACAGGAAGAGTTTGTAGAAGAGGAGGAAATTGATGAGGGGCGGCAACTGGTAAAGAAAATGGCGGCACCTCGCACGTGGTGGCGAGAGCCGAGCCCGTGGTACCAGCGGGTGTGGACCTGTACTTACTCATGGAGCAACTACGAGCATCTATAGAAATGCAAAGGGACGAAGCAAGGTGTAACAAGGGCGAATTGAAAGAAACAATGAATGCCCGAAAGGATGATATGAAGGCTCAGGGTGAGCGATTGGAAAAACAAATGAAAGAAATGAGGGACGAAGCAAGGTGTAACATGGAGGGGTTGGAAAACAAAATGGGTGGTCGATTGAAAGAAATGGGTGACAAATCCACCCGGGAATTTGAAAAAATGAGAGTGGTTTCGAAGAAGGACATGAAAAAGGCAGGGGAGGACATAGGGCGCAGGTTGAGCGAGGAGGTTGCAATAGGACACGACGAGGTGACGCGGTGTGAGGACCGCGTGGAGAGTGAGGTAGAGCAGAGAGTAGCCAAATTGACTGGGGCTATAGAAATCGCGACGCGGGGTGTAGAAAAGCCGACGGTCGCCGAATTGGACAAATACATTTTACGCGCGCCGGCGGTCGTCGAGCTAGATGAAGAAATAATTGAAATTAAAGAAATGATTGAAATTGGGGCCGAAGAGACGGCAGAGTCAGAAAATATATCACAGAGGGAAGAAATGGAATGCACCCAAAGTTTGTATTCACACCGTGATGTCGGGCTTGCTAACCAAATGGAAAGTTTGCAGGTGCTGGCGGGAAAGGAGGTCCCCAAGGTGAGTAGGAATAATGGCGCGAATGTGTTTGGCGCGAAAAGGTTTTTGGCGCGCTTGGGACATAAACGAAACCCGGGCGGTCGTGGAAGGTCCATTGTGCGGTTTACGAGGGCGACTGGTGCGCGTGTGAGAGAAAAGTGTGCGCCAGAGTGTGCGGTAACGGGAGAGTGTGCACGAGAAGAGTGCATGGAGAAAACGTGTGCGATGATTGGTTGTGTACCAGGAGAGTGCACACCCATGGGTGTTATGGAGTATGTAACGAGAGAGTGTGCACGAGAAGAGTGCGTGGAGAAAAAGTGTGCGATGATTGGGTGTGTACCAGGAGAGTGCACACCCGTGGGTGTTACAGACTGTGTGCGGGGTGTGTGTGTTGCAGAATGTATGGGAGGCGCAGGGACGCCTCGGTGTGTGGAGTGGGTCGCGAGTGGTGAGAACGCGGCTCAAGCATCGACACCGACCGGGGTAGCGTTTAGCGCGACGGATAGCCGACGTGAGCCCTCGGTGAGTTGTGTGCGGCGGGGACTGGCGGGGATCGATGCCACGGCCGTGTCACAAGGACCGACATGCACGATTCGTGCCGGTCCCCGCACTGTATGGTTAGTGCCGTGCCGTGGCGGAAAAGGCAATCGGCGATGTTCAAGGGGAGGTCGGAGATTTCAGAGCTGCGCACCTTGGCGAGTGCGGTGCTCCGACCGTGGGCGGTTGGGCCATCGTGCGTGGGACTGAGGCCCCGCGTCGAGATGGGCCCCTGCACCTCGGCCCGTCCATGCCTCCCCCTCTGGATCGAAAATGCCGGACGGACCCAACCTACAGGAGACAAACCAACCGCATGGATCGCTCGGCCTCTCGAGGTCGAGCCGTGATGACAACGTACATCCACATGGAAAGGCTCAAGTATAGTGGACGGATGAGGAATAGTGTACCCTGCATGGAGGAATGGTAGTTTGATCATTCCTCACACGGTCAGGGCCCATGAGCATTAGATTAAGGGGATGGCAGTGACAGGCACATGGGGGTGCCAGCCATGGTTACCTCCATGGGGCACCGAAGCTAGCCGAGGGAGGGCAAGGATAATGTTAAGGAATTAGCAGACTGTAGAAGACAAAAGATTTAAGTAGTGACATTGTAACTATAGTGGGGACATAGGTAGCTTAACTGGATGATAATGACGAGGGAGTGCATAGTGTAATGGGACGACGGGGAAGCACGAGTTTTAGGGGAAAAGCAGTTAGCTAGATTATGCTGTGTGTGTGAGTTGTGTTGAGACGAATGGAGTTGTGTTCAAGTGTATGGAAAAAGGTGTGTGAACACAAAAGGTGTGCGAGATAAAAGGAGTGTGAAATAAATGGTGTGTGAAATAAATGGTGTGTGAGAATATTTGGTGTGAAATGCTTGGTGTGGAATAAAAGGTGTGGAATGCATGGTGCGAAGGAGTGAATGGGGGGAGATGGAACCCATTCACGGACGCCCGGGGTGGGTAGTGTAAAGCCAGATAGAGGGCTTAGGTAAATTGTTTGGATATTGACACGAGCCTGGTGTTGGGCTAGCGGCTAGGGTGCCAGCTTAGGATCCTAGGATCCTGGGTTCGAATCCCGGTCGATCGCTGAATTAACGCCAGGGGGGTTGACTCAGCCTGTCATCCTTCCGAGGTCGGCTAATTGAGTACCAGTTCACTGGTAATTCCCTGTTTGTCGTAAAAAGGCGACAAAAAGGGTTGGCGGCAGGAAGGGCATCCGGCCGTAAAACATTGCTTCAAAAAGGGGACAAAAAAACAACAACAACAACCACGGTCCCCGAAAAAGGCCAACCCCCGCTTGCGGGGGAAAATGGCCTCTAAAGGTGTTTTTTTTAATTTTTATTGACACCTGTGGTGCAGGTAGTGGCAAA